>NC_084828.1:32782864-33090932 GCF_033115175.1 Lepus europaeus
ATCTCTGATGTTTCTTTGTGTGTCCAAATTATCAATTATAAAGACACTAGTCAGATTGGGATAGTGCCCACCGCAACAGCCCCAATTAACGTAATCATCTCTTCAAAGGCCTTGTTCCAAACATGACTAGTTGAAGTCTGAGGAACTAGAGCCTACAGATTCAACATATTAATCTGTGGGGGAATATAATTTAGCTATAGTATAATCCAAACTCATTATTTTATAGACGCAAAAGCCAATTCATCTGGATTATAAAAATTTGGAGTTTGAAGCCAATTTCTTCTCCCTGGTAAGGTTTTACCATCACAGGATTGTCTCAACAAGAAACTAACATTAAAATACCAAGAAACAAGAAATTGCTTAGGACACTGAAAATTTCTTACAGTTCTAATGGTTCATGTTTTATAAAACTGCTAGAGTATGTAATCAATCCAAAAGGTGTTAATTTATAGGAAATTCAAAGTATAGAACATAATAATTTCTTTTCTAAAAAAAGGATTTGTTAAAATAAATCAGAGAGAGAGAAAGAGCACCCATCTGCTAGTTCACTTCCCAGATGGCTGCAATGGCCAGGGCTGAGCCAAGCTGACGCCAGGAGCCGGGAGCTTCATCCGGGTCTCCTAGCAGAGGCCTGGTAGCATCCAGGTAGCAGAGGCCCAAGAACCTGGGCCATTCTCTGGTGCTTTTCCCAGATCATTATCAGAAAGCTGGATCAGAAGTAGAACAGTTGGAACAGAAAACCAGCACCTGTATGAGATGCTGGCATTATAGGTGGTGGCTTTACCAACTATGTCACAATGCTGGCCCCATCATTTCTTTTTGACTAATTAAAATTTTTAATTATAAAGTAGCTAGAAAGTACAGAAACATTCAGAATATAACATCCTTCACACAAATGCAAGTTGGAACATGTTACATATTCATTACAGATTTTTAAAAATAAAAATTAATGATACAATCACAATCCTAACCCTTTCTATTCATCATCTACTATCCCGACTTTGCTGTGTATTATTCTCATGAATATTTTCCATAATTGTACTATATATGTGTATGTACATTAACAATTTATACTATAATTATTTGTGTTTTAAATTTTACATCATTGACATTACATATTAATTTTACTTAACATTGCTTTTGCGAATATATGTGCACATTGGTTGATATATTTGATAGAGAGAGAGACTTCTGGTGAGGTAGACAGGGACCAGGGGACCCCTCCCTTGCCATCTGGAGAAGTGTGTCTGAGAACCTGAGAAAAGTCAAACAACCGCCATCTTTGAAGAGCGTTGATGTGCTTGCCCTTCCGATCAAGGTTTCTCTGTGCTGCTGTAACCAATCTAGGTAATGAGAATTTTGTGAGTCTTGGAGGAAAAGCTCATGTGTTTTCTGTTGTCTTATTGAGTCACTGGAACTTTCACCCAGTTAAGCAATCAAGACTGTCCCTGTCTCAGACCAATCATGAAAACTTCCCTTTTTATAACATATAAAACCTCCTACACAATCAGTCTCCTTCTCAGGGACCCCTCTTGGCATTCTCAGGACCTTTTTCTTTTATTTCCGCTTTAATGTCTCCACTTTCTTTCAATAAAACACCTCTGTTTTACAAACTCTTCCTTGTAAGTGTTCCACATTCTTCATGGACGCGAGACACACACCTGGCGGAGAGAATGAACTGTAATAACCACAGACTCCTGCAACATTTCTTAGGAGCTTATCCAGGATCATTGCAGAGGTGAGTGAAATGGGCCACTTTTGCCTTTTATTTTGGAGATTTTTGATCTCCACCATAGTCCTCCATCAATAAAAAAAACACCAGGACTCTGCCAGCCAGTTAAAAGTGATTAGAGGCACTGACAGTCTTAAAGACACAGGGGGTGGGCTTGGTGGGGTAGACCTGACTAATCCCCCTTTAAGTTTTGGTGCCAGGAATGTTGGCCTTGATCTGTCTGTTTTCCTTCATGGAAATTTCCCTAATACACACAACAGGAGTAAGGTTCTGGAGTAATTGAACGCTTCTGGCTGTGGTGACACCAGGTGTTAGCCGAAGGCTCCCTGGTCAGATCCAGACTCTGTCTGCCTGTTAAGGTATTGGACTAAAATCTGCTCTTCTTTCTCTCTCTCCTCCCTGCACCCCCCTTCCTATCCCTCTTTACTCAGTCTCAAATGTCATGAAGGGAAAGGGTGGGGGATGTCTCAGGCTCCTGTTATGCAGATTCCACACTTTAGCAAGGAAGAGAGAAACTTTAATCCATTAACACTTTTCAACCTGATAGATTATTTTTCTCCATTCTCTGCAGTTTACATTTTATTGATGATTTCTTTTTTCAGCTCCTGACAACAGGATTATCTGATTATCTACTGCTTGGGATAACTGATTCTTAGAGGAGTAAGCATTATCTGCCTACCTTTAATTGTCTGAGTGATTACCATAACTCTGATTATACCTGGCCAACAGTTTTGGCTAAAATACTCAGGTTAAATGGATTATTATTACTTTTAATTTGACCAAAGATTTAAACCTCTAATCCTTTAGATTTAAAGCTCTAAACAGAGTATTTTGAACTTGAGGCTTCCAGCTGGATGGATCCTTGGAATGCTCAAAAGATAATGCCCTCAATTGGGAGGAATAATTACTATCTGAGTTACTTTAAAATACATTGTTGTGTTATAAAATATATAAAGATAATTGAAAATGAAAAAAAAACCTGGTGTTAAATTGGAAATTGCATAGAAAATTAATTAATTTTTAAAAAATATCATGTAGGATCTCTGTCTTTAATGTGCTGTACACTGTTATTTAATGCTATAACTAGTACTCCAACAGTATTTTTTCACTTTGTGTTGCTATGTGGGGGCAAACTGTTGAAATCTCTACTTAATATATACTAAACTGATATTCTGTATATAAAGAGAATTGAAAATGAATCTTGATGTGAATGGAAGGGGAAAGGGAAAGGGAACGGGAAAGGGGAGGGTTGCGGGTGGGAGGGAAGTTATGGGGGGTGAAGCCATTGTAAACAATAAGCTGTACTTTGGAAATTTATATTCATTAAATAAAAATTAAATTAAAATAGTGCCACACCTATGTTTTGCATATTTAAATGTTTCATGTTTAATCAAAGCCTTCTTATCCCTGGAGTACAAATGAAAGAAAGCTACCCAGGGGAGGACTGACAACTGTATTTTACGCACATGCCTAAAACAAGAAATATCCAGTACCTCTTGGTATGGGGAGATACCATAACAAATTGGGCAGGAGGTCTTCCTGTAGAACTGAGAAAGTTACTGAAGTAGCAAAGATGCTGATTTCTGAAATAGTCCCTTGGTTTAGACTTCCTAAGGGCCTACAAAGTTACAATGACCCCTCCTTCAAGAAAATCATCGCCCAGAGAGTCTCTAAGGCACTAGCTGTACAGTGTCATCTCCATTGTGCCTGGAGGCCCCAGTTATTAGGGAAAGTAGAAAAAAATAATGACATCCTCAAGAGGCACATCAAGAAGCTGTCCTAGGAGACTCACATTCCCTGGTTGTCTCTCCTGCTCATAGCCTTAATGCATATCATAAACACCCCTCTCAAAATTAGGCGTGAGCTGCAGTCATGATTTCCTAACTAAGGATCTGCTAATGGACGGTGGGACTGCATCCATGATCAGATCCAGCACAGCACTTGCTAAATTCCAACAGGCCATTGAAGATGTCCCAGAGACATAACACAAGGGATGAGGAAGCCCTAAGTATACCCCAGAAGACTTTTAGTCAAGGCCCTTCCAACTCACTGTCCCTCTTTATAGGAGGGTTTGGAGGGACCATATACTGTAATTCTTTCTACTAACAGTGTAGTAAAAGTGTCCAAATTGGTTCTCTGGAACCACCATTCTGAGTGAAAGATCTGGTTTCCAAACCAAGTTCAGATAAGATCCCAGAGGATGATTTTTCTACCTTCAAGAAAAATAATACTCCTGCCAAGAAAATGAAGAACTCAAACTCCTCTTTTTTTAAAAAAAAAAAAGATAAATAAATCTGTTATGCACATTCGCTCAATCCCAACATCCCTCAACTCCATCATCAAGCTGCAGTTATTCTGGGAATAGCCTTGCTATTCAGGGTGCTGGTTCTTTTCATCTTGTTCACCTGTTACCTCCATGAGCAGTAGAGTACCATGGCTAGACTCTACTTGGCTTTAACACTGTTGACTGGATGCAACACAGTAAGGGCTCACCAACATCCCCTTTATTTCAGGGGACATTTTCATGGCAACACCCACTTACTTTCTTGTATAGCTTATCTCTCCTTATCTAGAGGCTATGCAACTCCAGAGGGTCCTGCAAATGGAACCATCAATGCAGGCCTTCAACTAGGGACCCTGGACAGACCTCTGGAGGAGGAACCCTGACTGCTATCTTCAAGGTTACCACTCTCCTCTCCAAAGTAGCCAGAGAAGTTATTGGCCTTTCTCCCAAGTGGCATAGGGCTACTTCTTCAGAGGAGGAATTGGTAGAGACAGACTCCTGGCTAGGTAGAAAGGAATCAAGGGGGCCCTCACCCAGCATCTAGAGATGAGTCTCAGAGTACCCGAGGAAAGTCAAGCAACCACATTCTGTGACGGATGTCGATGTCATGTGCTGGTCCATGTAATCAAGGTTTTCTGTACCATGTAACTTATCTAGGTAATGAAAACTGTATAACTGTATGCATCTTGGAGGAAAGTTTCATGTGTTTTCTATTGTCTCTATCCAGTCTCAGTGGGAACTTTCACCCAATTAACCAATCAAAACCCCTGGACCAGTCGCGAAAACCTCCCCCCTTTTTTTTTACCACCTGTAAAAATTCCTAAGCAATCAGCCCTCAAGGGCTCACTCCTTCAGAGACCACTCTCAGTGTTGCCAGGAAATTTATTCTCTCATTCTTGCTTTAACTTCTCTGCTTCCTTTCCATAAACCACCTTTGCTTTACACAGACTTTCTCATTCTTTGTGCAGATGAGACGTAACCCCAGTGGAGAAAAAGAGCTGTAACAACCACAGACTCTTATAACATGCTTATTTCCTTTAATTAAGGAATTATATTACACTTTATAAAAAGAATATATTTATTTCCCATTTAGGTAATAGTTTATTTCTACATTTTATTCTATTGTGAACATTTTATACTTTGTCATGTTTTCTGGCAGATTATGAACATAGAAATAAAAATAACGATTGCAGACTATTTGCTTCTTCAATTTTCCTAGAATTTCCAAATCACTCTCCAAAATATATCTGTACATGCACCTACCACCAATATTTCAGAGTTTCCAGACATTGATATCTTGCCAAGACTTGTATTACTTTACTATTTTTGCTCATCTAAAATATATCTTTTGCTCATCTAAAATATATCTCACTGATATCTCATTTTGGTTTAATTTTCACTTGGCTAAGTATTAGTAAGTCTGAATTGTTTTTTGGTTTGTTGGTCCTTGAATTTTCATCTTTCAATAATTTCTCATTTGTGTATCATCTATTTTTTCCTGAATTGTTTGTGGTGAGATTTTTCTTTTTAATTTAATCTTTCGTAGAGTTCAGATACATATTTTTGTTATTTACATGAGTTGCACATATTATCATTCTTTTTTGCATTTGTCTTTTCCTTTTAAGCTTTTTTAAAACCACATATATTTAAACTATATACATGATTTATCTTTTTATAACTTTTTATTTATATAAAGGGAACACATTTCATGTATCTCATATATACAGTTAAGAGAACAATGAGATCACAAAATCCAGGGACTCCAAGATGGTGGATTAGGGAGTGGAATCCTCTGCAGGGCTAGGGAGAGTTTAAAAATATATATAGTAAGTGCACTCTCAGGGGAGAATTGAAGGGAAAAGCACACTGGAAATCCTACAAGTGGAAGAACACTGTGGACCTGCGTGCAGGGTGCGGACGTGCAGCAAGAATACGAGCATAACACATGGCTGCATCGGCTGACAGCTGGAGTGGGAAGTGGCTTGTTGGGGGCTATGTGGTGGCTTGGAGATTGAAGTGAGACTGGACTTCAGTAAACCATGGTGATATAGCTGGAGGGAGAGCATGGCATGAGTCTGGACTGGAGTACTGGGAGCTAGCTGTTGGTAGCAGTTGCCTGAGGACCCAGTAGTAGTAGAGGGGGCACGTTTATCTTTCCCCAGTGTCCCCACAACAGCTCCCACTGCCTGATTGAGAAAGCACAGGCACCATTTTTGGTTTTGGCTATAGCTGTGGAAGCCATTGTGTGCACACACAGCAACTGGCTGAGACAGGATGCCTTCTCAGCGGTACTGGTGGCAGTAATGGGGAGAGTGCAACATTCAGCCAGGGATTCTTGTGCATGCATGTGATCCAGAGATTGTAGCAGAGGGAAAAATCCACAGTCCCCACTGACTTTGAGCCTGGCTGGGAGGTGGCTGGGCAGCCATGTAGAACTGTAAAGCACCCGAGCCTCCGAGAGTCAAGACTCCTGGGCGGTCCCGACTCAGGGAACATCTGCTTCTCTGTTGACAGGACAGACTGGCAGAGCAGAGCCAAACATTTGCCCCCAGTGACTGTGTGAGTTTTATATGCTGAGATCATGGGGACTAAGTGGTTATATGAAAAGGTGCAGGCTGTAGCTAGATCTCTGGGCAACCAAGCTAGTAACTCCTTATTTGTTTGGTGCAGGTCATTGCAGTGGGAACTGGGCTAACAGTGAGGACTGTGCAGATCATTTGTGTGGTTCATACGGTAGTGTGGATGACTGTTGAACACAATAAGGGCTAAAACCCAGGCATTGTTCAGCTTAGAGAAGTGGAGGTGAGTGAGTGATCATACCAACAGAGGTGACCATTCCCTTCCTTCTGTTAATAGGAAATCTAGAACATACAACTTGGGTGTTACCCTGGATACTCACCCCACCCTGGAGCACTGACTGGAGATCCCTAATCGCACCAACCACACACCTCTTGGTATTCACTGAAAATGCAGACATTCCACTAAGCCACAGACACATAGCTCAAAGATAAAAGCCAGTCTTTCCTGCCAGTCTGTCCTGTCAACAGAGAAGCAGATGTTCCCTGAGTCGGGACCGCCCAGGAGTCTTGATTCTTGGAGGCTTGGGTGCTTTACAGTTCTACATGGCTGCCCAGCCACCTCCCAGCCAGGCTCAAAGTCAGTGGGAACTGTGGATTTTTCCCTCTGCTACAATCTCTGGATCACATGCATGCACAAGAATCCCTGGCTGAATGTTGCACTCTCCCCATTACTGCCACCAGTACCGCTGAGAAGGCATCCTGTCTCAGCCAGAAATTCAAGAGACAAGAATAAGGAAGATATTATGACCCCCTAAAAGGAACACAACATTTCAATATTAGATGTGAAAATGAAAAGATTGAGGAAATTCCAGAAATAGAATATAAAAAATTAGAGATAGGATTACTCAAAAGCAATCAGAAGCAAATTCACACACTAAACAAATTCATGCATGACATGAATGAAAGCTTTTATCATGAAATTGATATTTTAAAGAGAAATCAAAATTAAATGTTAGAAATGAAGAAGTCAAACGATCATATGAAAAATGCAGTAGAAACCCTTAACAGCAGACTTGATGGGGCAGAAGAAAGACCATCCAAGGTAGAAGACAAATCTTCAAAAACTTTCAACTTTCATTCAGACCAAAAAAACAAAAATAAAACAAAACAAACAAAAACAAAAAAACCACAAAACTTAAAAATAGTGCTGAATATATATGGGATAGTAATAAATGATCCAAAATACAGGTCTTAGGAGTGTGTAAAAAGAGAGAATGGACTAGAAGGCCTAATTAGTGAAATAATTACAGAAAAATCCCCCAATTTAGAGAAAGAAAGGAACGTCCAAGTAGAGGAAACACATAGAACTCCTAATAGACATGACCAGAAAAGATCTATGATACATTTTAGTCAAACTTTCAAAAGTAAAACATAAATAAAAGATTCTAAAATATTCATGAGAAACATGCCAGATTACTTTCAGAGGATCTCCAATTAGACTCACAACTGACTTCTCATCAGAAACCCTACAGGCTAGAACAGTGAGATATAATCAAAGTGTTAGGGGGAAAAACTGTCAGCCCAGAATACTGTACCCTGCAAAGGTCTCATTTAGGAATGAAGGTGAAATGAAGACCTTCCATAACAAACAGAAATTGAAAGAATTTCTCACCACTCATCCACTCTTACAAAAGATGCTTAAGGATGCACTATGCACAGAAACACAGAAAAATAGCCACCATTACACAAGAATGTGAAGGCAGAAAATCCCCCAGTAAAATTACAACAGAAATCCAAAATAGACAATAGGAATATTGATGCAAAAATGGCAAGACCAAGTCGTTACTTCTCAATAGTCACCTTGAATGTAAATAGCCTCAACTCTCTAGTTAAAAGATACACACTGGCTGAATGGATGGAAAAACAACAACAACAACAAAGTAAGGGGAAGGTAATTAGGTCACTGGGGACATCACTCTTATAAGGGACTATCCTGGTCTGGTGGAGCAAACTAGTTCTTTTGAGAATGAGTTGTTCTAAAAGAGCAAGATGGGCCCCTTCCTGGGCTCTGGCTTCCTGTATCACCACAAGATCTCTCCTTCTCATTGGTTTTCCTGCCAGGATGCCGTACACCATATTGTGTCACAGAGAAGGGACATTTACAAGAGATCTAACAGAAGGATCTTGCACATGTTAGATTTTCATTCTCCAAAACAATGACCCAAATAAACCTCTTTTCTTCATAGATTACCCACTCTCATGTATTTTATTTTAGCAACAGAAAACAGACTAATACACACATTACAAATTTCTACCCTTCGATCTGCACCTCATTTCTTCATTCCTACCCCTAATTACTGGTTCTACTATTCTGCTCTCTGTTTCTGTGTATTCTGCTATTTTTAAGTTTCCATATATGTGCAAAATCATGGAGTATTTTTCTTTCTGTCTGACTTATTTCACTTAACAGAATGTCTTCCAAATTCACCCATGTTTTTGCAAATGGAAATATCTCCTTCATTTTTAACACTGGATAATATTCCATTGTATATAAATCCACAATTTCTTTATTCATTAATCAATCAATAGACATTGAAGTTGTTTCTGTCTTTTGGCTATTGTGAATTATGTTGAAGAACATGGGAGTACAGAAATCTCCATGCAATATTCATTTGATATCTACTGGGTATATATCAAAGAGAGAGATGGCTGGAACATAGAGTAGTTTGATTCTTATTTTTTGAAGGAGTCTCTATAGAGGTTTCCATAATGATTGTACCAATTTACTTTTGCACCACTAGTATACAAATGCTCTCCTTTTCCCACACTCTATACTAAAGCTCTCTTTTTTCCACACTCTATTTCTTATCTTAATAACAGGTAGTGTGAGGTTTTATTCTAATTGTCATTTTGATTTGCATTTTCCTAATGACCATTTCATGAGTTCCTTTTCAAATATCTGGTGGCCATTCTTATCTCTTCTTTGCTGATTTTTAATCAAGTTGTTTGGTTTTTGTTGTTAAGTTGTATATGCTCCTTGTATAGTTTGGATGTTAACTCTTTATCATATATGTATCACAATAGTTCTCTAAATCCGCAGGCTGTCTTTTATTATTGATTATGAAGAAAAATGTTAGTTTGTCTAGTCTTGCTTAGTCTCACTTGTTTATTTTGGCTTTTGTCATCTGAACTTTTTGGTATGGTATAAAAATACAGTGCCAAGGCCAATGTCCAATTTCCCTATACATTTTCTTCCAGGAGTTTTATAGTTTCTGGTCTTATATTTAAATCTTTAGTTCATTGTGAGTAGATTTTCATGTGTGGTATAAGAAGCCAACTTTGCATGTGAATATTTAGTTTTCCCAATACTTTTTATTGAAGAAAGTCTCTTATCCTCATTCCATCTCCTTAGTAGTCTTCTGAAAATTAGTCCACTATATAAATTTGGTTTACTTATGGAATCTCCATTCTGTTTAGTTGGTCTATGTATCTGTTCTTATGCCAGTCCCATACTGTTTTTTTTTTTTTAAATTTGATGGGTAGAGTTATAGACAGTGAGAGAGAGAGAGAGAAACAGAGAGAAAGGTCATCCTTCCACTGGTTCACTCCCCAAATGGCCGCTATGGCCGGCACTGCGCCGATCTGAAGCCAGGAGCCAGGTGCAGGGCCCAAGCACTTGGGCCATCCTCCACTGCACTCCCGGGCCACAGCAGAGAGCTGGAGTGGAAGAGGAGCCACGGGGACTAGAAGCCGGCGCCGCAGGCGGATTAACCAAGTGAGCCATGGCGCTGGCCCCTCCCATACTCTTTTGATTACTACTTTTTTGAATTACAGTTTCAAGTAAGGAAGTCCAATGTTGTAAACTTTATTTTTTTCTCAAGATTATTTTGGATTCTGAGGAATTTCTGTATTTTCACAATTTTAGAATTGTTCTATTTACGTGAAGAATACTGTCGTGATTTTGATAGAGATTGCATCAGTTGCTCTGGGTAAAATGGACATTTAAATAATGTTAATTATTCTAATTTATGAACACATGATATCTTTCTATTTATTTGTTTCTTCTTCAGTTTCTTTCATTAATATTTTGTAGTTTTGGTGGATAGGTCTTTCACCTCCTTGGTGAATTTTATTCCTAAGTATTCTTTTTCCTTTTTGTTGCTATCATAAAAGGGATTTTCTTGATTTCTTTTTCTGATAGATTAATATCAGAATAAGGAAATGCAACTGATGTTTATTTCATATCCTGCAAACTTACTAAATTCATTATTAGCTCTAAAAGTTTTTTAGTGTATAAAATTTTTAAGGTTTAACCTTATTATTATTATTTATATCTATTGCTATTTATTTGAAAGGGAGAGAGAGTAATCTTCCATCTGTTGATGCACTCCCAAAATGCCCACAACAGTTGAGTCTGGGCCAGGCTGAGGCCAAGAGCCCATAACTCACTCTAGATTACATTAATGGGTGGCAGGGACCCTACCACTTGAACCATTATCTACTGCCTCCCAAGGTGCACATTACCAGGAAGGTGGAATAAGTAGCAAACCCAAGAATCAAACTCAGGCACTCCAATATGTTATAGAGGCATCCAATGTGGCATTTTAACTGATGTGCCAAATGACTTCCCCAGCAATTTCTGTACACAGCAACGAGGCATCTTCAAATTGGGATAGTTTTAATTCTTCCTTTCTTATCTTTTGTTTGTTTTTCCTGTGAGAGTTCTCTGTCTAGTATTTCTAGCACTGTGTTAAATAGAACTGGTAAGATTAGGCATCTATGACTTATATCATACTTTAAAAGAAAAATATCAGTTTTTCTCCACTGATTGTGGTGTTATTTGTGTGCTTTTCATAATGGCCTTTATTATGTTGAGGAAACTCCCTTGTAAAAATGAATTATTGAAATTTTATCAATTAGGGAGGTTAAAATTTGTCAAGTGCTTTTCCTGCATTCATTAGGATGATAAACATGGTTGTTAATCTTTCCTTGTGTTAATGTGGGTATTATATTGGTTGATTTGCATATGTTAAACCAACCTAACAGTCCATGGGTAAATCCCACTTGCTAATGTTGTATAATCTTTTTGATTTCTAATTTCATAACATTATGGTCAGAAATAATACTCAATGTAATTTCCAACTTCTTAAATTAGTTTAGATTTTCTTTGTGGCTGAACATATTACCTATGGCAAAGAATGATCCATGTGTGCTTGACAAGAATATGTATTCCATTTATATTAGATGGAATGTTCTACATATGTCTATTATGTCCATTTATTCTAAAATACAATTTAATTCCAATGTCTCCTTATTTATTTTCCTTTTTTCCCACCAAAAAAAAAAAAAACCCAACTATTATTTAATGAATACAAATTTCATAAGAACAACTTCAGGAATATAGTGATTCTTCCCACCATACATACCTTCCCACCCCAATTCCCACCCTATCTCCTTTTCCCTCTACCATTCCTAGTCCCATTCTCCATTAAGATTCATTTTCAATTAACTTTATATACAGAAGGCCAACTCTATACTAAGTAAAGATTTCAACAATTTGCACACACACACAAGCACACACACAAAAACTGTTTGAGAACAAGTTTTACAGTTAATTCTCATAAACAACTTACTGAGGAAAAAGTCTTCCATGGGTAATAAGTACAGTGACTCCTGTTGTTAATTTAATAATTAGCGCTCTTATACATGACATCAGTGATAACCCAAGGCTCTTAACATGAGCTACCAAGGGCTATGGAAGTCTTTTTGAATCCAAAATCTCTGTCAGTATTTAGGCAAGGCCATAAACAAATTGGAAGTTCTCTCCTCTTTTCAGAGACAAGTACATCCTTTTTTGATGGCCACTTCTTTCCACTGGTGTCTCTCTCACAGAGATCCTTTATGTAGGACAGGTTTTTTTTGCCACGGTGTCTTGGCTTTCCTTGCCTGAAATGCTCTCATGGGATTTTCAGCCATACCAGAATGCTTTAAGGGCTGGTTCTGAGGTCAGAGTGCTATTTAAAGTGATTGTCACTCTATGAGTCTGCTGTTGGAATATTCTTCCCTTTTTTGAATGTATTTTTTTTTTTTGACAGGCAGAGTGGATAGTGAGAGAGAGAGACAGAGACAGAGAGAAAGGTCTTCCTTTTTGCCATTGGTTCACCCTCCAATGGCCACTGCTGCCAGCGCATCGTGCTGATCCAAAGCCAGGAGCCAGGTGCTTCTCCTGGTCTTCCATGCGGGTGCAGGGCCCAAGCACTTGGGCCATCCTCCACTGCCTTCCCAGGCCATAGCAGAGAGCTGGCCTGGAAGAGGGGCAACTGGGATAGAATCTGGCGCCCCAACCGGGACTAGAACCTGGTGTGCCGGCGCCGCAAGGCGGAGGATTAGCCTGTTAAGCCACGGCACCGGCCCATTCTTCCCTTTTTAATTCTATTATTATTACCAGACACTGATCACTTTAACACTTAATATGATCACTTTAACATTTAAGATGGTATTTTTACCACCCAGCTTAATGAGCTTTCAGGTCCTATGGCGAGTTTTTAAACTGTACCCTTAGAAGTAAGTCTGTAGGAATGTATGCAGAACTATACAACTTTACAGTTAAAAACTTCCTCCTCCCTCTCTTATTCCCACTCTTTTTTTTTTTCACTGAGATCTATTTTCAATTGATTTTATACACATATGATTAACTCTATGTTAAGAGTTTAACAAATAGCATGAAGAAGAGAAAGAAAAATGTTCCTCGACAGACAAGACAAGGGCTGTTTAAGTCATTGCTTCTCAAAGTGTCACTTTCACTTCTACAGATTTCCTTTTAGGTGTTCTATTAGTTATCACAGATCAGAGAGAACATATATGGATTATTTCACTAAGTATGATGTCTTACAGATTCATCCATCTTGTTGCAAATGAGCAGATTTTATTTTTTAACCATTGTGTAGTATTCCATAGACTACATATTCCATAATTTATTTATCGAATCTTCAGTGGATGGGCATTTAGGTTGATTCCATGTCTTAGCTATTGTGAATTGAGCTGCAATAAACATGGAGGTGCAGATAACTTTATTTGCTGATTTCATTTCCCTTGGGTAAAATCCCAGGTGTTGGATGGCTGGGTCACGTGGTAGGTCTATATTCTGAGGTCTATATTTCTGAGGTATTTCCAAACTGTCTTCCATAGTGGTTTTGCATTCCCACCAGTTTGCATTCCCACCAACAGTGGATTAGAGTACCTTTTCCACCACATCCTCACCAGTGTTTGTTGTTTTTTGATTTCTATATGAAAGCCATTCTAACGGGGGTGAGGTGAAACATCACCGTGGTTTTGATTTGCATTCTCTGATGGCTTGTGATCCTGAACATTTTTTCATGTGTCTGTTATCCATTTGTATTTCCTCTTTTGGAAAATGTCTGTATAAGTCCTTTGCCCATTTCTTAACTGGGCTGTTTGTTTTGTTGCTGTGCTGTTTCTTGATCTCTTTATATATTCTGGTTACTAGTCCTTTATCAGTTGTATAGTTTGCAAATAATTTCTCTCATTCTGTCAGTTGCTTCTTCACTCAAAAGTGTTTCTTTTGCAATACAGAAGATTCTCAATTTGATATAATCCCATTTGTTAATTTTGGCTTTGATTGTGCCTCTGGGTCTTTTTTAAGAACACTTTGCCTATGCCAATACCTTACAGGCTTTTCCCTAATGATCTCTAATAATTTGATTCTATCAGGTCATAGGTTTAGGTCTTTAATCCATTTTGAATGGATTTTTTGTGTAAGGTGTGAAGCTTATTTGTTTTCTATCTGATTTATCCATTGTTGAAAGTGAGATATTCTGTATTTTATTGTTATTATATTGCTATATATTTCTTCAAGATCTCTTAATATTTGCTTTATATAATTAGGTGCTCAAAATGTTATATTCCATTATGATTTAATGATATTCTGTAGTGGTGTGCTTTGTTTTATTTCTTGCTCTTTCTTTCTTTCTTTCATCTTTTCTGGATCTACTATAGATTTTTGCTTTGTGGTTATCATGAGGCTTAAATAACTCAACATATAATTATAGTATTCCATTTTAACTTGATAAAATCTTAATTTTAACTGCACAAAATATTTTTCTCCTCCATATTTATATCCTTGATGTCACAATTTATATATTTTTCCTTAATAAACTATTATCACTATCACTGCTTTAATAGTTTTGTCTTTAACCCTATAGCATAAGAGTTTATACACCAATATTTTATTTGATGATATATTTATATTTCCAGTGAATTATATACTTTTATATGTTTTCAAGTTAATAATTAGCATTCTATAATTTTTGACTTAAGAATTTCCATTAAGATTTCTTCTAAGGCAGGTCTATTATAATATTGATTGAGCTCCCTCTGCTTTCACTTGTCTGAAGTCTTTATTTTTCCTTAATTTCTGAAGGACATATTCATTGCATATAGTATTCTTGGTTAACAGTATTTTTCTTTCTTTTTTTTTTTTTATTTGACAGGTAGAGTTAGACAGTGAGAGAGAGAGACAGAGAGAAAGGTCTTCCTTCCGTCGGTTCACCCCCCTAATGGCTGCTATGGCTGGAGCACTGTGCCAATCCGAAGCCAGGAGCCAGGTGTTTCTTCCTGGTCTCCCATGTGGGTGCAGGGCCCAAGCACTTGGGTCATCCTCCACTGCCCTTCTGGGCCACAGCAGAGAGCTGGCCTGGAAGAAGAGCAACCAGGACTAGAACCCGGTGCCCATGTGGGATGCCAGCGCCACAGGCAGAGGATTAACCAAGTGACCCACGGCGCCGGCCCCAACAGTATTTTTCTTTCAGTACTTTGAATATAGCATTTCATTCTCTCCTGGACTACAAAGTTTCTTCTAAGAAATCTGTGGATAGTCTAATGATGATTCATTTGTGTGACACAGTATTGCATCGTGTTGCTTTCAAACTTTTGTCTTTGATTTGACTATATGATTATAATATGTCTTGCTGAATACCTGTTTGGATTAAAATTGTTTTGAGTGTTGTGGGCTTCATGCATCTGGGTTTCCATATATCTCCCAATATTTGGGAAGTTGTCAGGTCAATATTTCTTTTTTTTTTTCTTTGACAGGCAGAGTGGACAGTGAGAGAGCGAGACAGAGAGAAAGGTCTTCCTTTTGCCATTGGTTCACCCTCCAATGGCCACCGCGGCCAGCGCACTGCAGCCGGTGCACCATGCTGATCCAAAGCCAGAAACCAGGTGCTTCTTCCTGGTCTCCTATGCGGGTGCAGGGCCCAAGCACTTGGGCCATCCTCCACTGCCTTCCCGGGCCACAGCAGAGAGCTGGACTGGAAGAGGAGCAACCAGGACAGAATCCGGCCCCCCGACCAGGACTAGAACCCAGGGTGCTGGTGCCACAAGCAGAGGATAGATATTGAGCCGTGGCTCCGGCCAATATTTCTTTAAATAGTCTTTTTTTTCTCTCTCATCCTTCTGAAACTTCCATAATATGTACATTATTTTGTTTAATGACACTCTGTAATTCCTACAAGATTTCTTCACTTTTTTACTTTTTTCTTCTTCTAAATATATTATTTAAGATAACCTGTTGTAAAATTCACAAATTTTTTTTCTTCTACTTAATCAAATCTGCTACTGATTCTCCCTTCTCTCTTTTTTTTTTCTCTCTCATCATCATCTGTATGTGCACTTTTTTTTTTTTTTAATGATTCATTGTATTCTTCAGCTACAGAATCTCTTCGGTTCTCTTTCATGAATTCTACCTCTAGAGATTTTATTTGTTCATGAACTACTTTCATGATTATTTTGGGTTTTCTATCAGTGTTCTCTTGTATCTTACTGATCTTTCTTAAATTTTTTTTTTAATTTCTTTTCAGAAGTTATTTCCTTGGAATCAATCACTAAGAAATTACTGTGTTCCCTTAGTCGTGTCATGTTGGCTCAGATTTTCAAGTTTCTTGTGGCTTTCAGTTGATGTTTGAGCATTTAATGGAGCACTTATCTCTTTCAGAATTCACAGATTGGTTTTAGAAAGGAATACAAATATTTGAGTAGAGGTTCCTGGTTTGATGGCGTATGTCACCTTTAGTTCCAGAAGAGGGCAGTAGTATAGGTTCCATGCAACTCCAGTAGCTGGTGTCACAATCACTGAAAACCATAGGGTATTTACAGTGAAGACTATCGATGTTTTTGACAGTGTTGATGGCAACTTGAGCTATTGAAGTGACAAACATGAGTGGCAAAGGCTATTGAGATTTTCTTAATTGCCTTTTCAAAGGAGGCCTAGCTGAGGTGCCAAACCTGAAGAGGCCCATAATTGACCACAGTGATAAATGGTTTTAAGCGCAGGTGCTCAGGGCAGCTGTGAATCAAGGAGCCTGGCTTGTATACTACCATAGCAACTGGATCCTGGAGCACATGTGCACTCCCTGAGACATGGGAGTACACAGAGCCAGGATCTGGGACTCGGAGGAACACCCCAGTGGCTTGTGCTTCTGGGTTTAGGATGTAATAGGGGCATAGACTCTGGGGGCAAGGTAGAGTACCAGCACAGTTCAGGGATGAAGGAATGTTTTGATGGCTCAGATTCAGATGGGTAGGGGACACCTACAACCTTAGACCTAAGGATGTCAGGGCACAGCTGTGGGTAAGGCTTCCATGGGCAACTGGGAGTGTAGTGGTGCTTGGGCAGCTGGGGTGGTTCTGACACAGGGGCTGGAGTGAAGCAGCAGGTGCAGGACTAAGGACGATGAGTTCCAGTAGTTATTCACACCTTGAGATTGGTGGGGCTCCATAGTATCTCCTCTCCAGGGACTGCAGTGCAGTGGCAGTAAAGACACAAGAATGGTGGGATGCAGTTGTGGCTTAGGCTCCAGAGGAAAGGAACAGCACAGCAGTGACTCTGCTACCTGGAAATTTGAGTTTTGTATCCACTTGGGTCTGCAGCAGCAATGTCCTGGTAATGGTGAGACACAGCAGCAACCTAGGCTACAAAGGGGCATGGTGCAGCAGAAACTTGGTCCCAGTGTGGATGTGGCCATGTGGCAGTGTAGCCATACAGGGTGGAAGATAGTGGCAGCTCAGACCCCAGAGGGTCAGGGCACAGCAGGGCAACAGCCCCAGTTTCAGGGAGAACAAGGTGTCATAGCAGGTCAGGTCTTGGGAGGGTGCTGAAGACCAGCGATGACACTAGAACCTGAGACAGTAGGGTCTCAGAACAGCTGAAGTTCTTGGAGCCCAGGCACAGTGCAGATCCAGCATCCCAGAAGCTCAGGCTGTTGAGCCAATGTGCAGCACAGCAATGATGCGGTACATGGGAGTCTGACAGTGCAGCAGCTTAGGCCTCTCCAGCAGGCTGCAGTACAACAGCAGCTCCCATTCCAAGGAAGACAGGCTGCCACAGTAGCTCAGGCTCCAGGGCAGCAGGCAGTGCAACAGTGACTCCAGGCCCTGGGGAGGAAGAGTATTGCAGCAAGTCGAGCAATGGAGGACAAGGTGCTTGGACAGTGAAACTGCTAGAAAGCTGGGCCACAGTAGTAACCTAAACCTGTAAGAGTCATCTGGTCCCAGTAATGCTGGGGCACTGTGTGAACGAGGCTCTGAGTGGCAGGGTACAGGAGATATCAAGGCCTCGGCATTGAGGGGCACAATGCCTGCACGGGCCCTGGGAGCAGAGTGCAAGGGAGCAGTACTGAGATGGCACAGTGCAACAGCAGCTGGAGCCATGGGGAACAGCACATAGCCTTGTCTGTTCAGGGTCGCTGTTGGGGGTGGGCTGAAGCATCATGAACCCAGAGCAGATCCCTCAGTTGGGATCAGTGATGCTGAAGAATGCAGAGGCAGTGAATGCTAGAGGTAGCTGTGGTGTGGTAAGGACCAGAGGGGTCTTCCTTCTCGCCTTGTCCCTACACAGGGAAACCTTTCTTGGGTCTAAGCTGATCCTAATGGGATGCTCCACAGCAACATCGGCCTTTGATGTGTCAGACTTTTCAACTTCAGTTACTCTGTTAGGAGAACAGTGATATCTCATGATGTTTGCATTTCCTCAATGATGTTGAGCATATTTGCATATTTTACCTGCGACTCCTTTGAAGCTGGTCTGTTTGGCCTGCAACTTACTTCCTAGTTTAATAGCATAAATATATTTTCTTCTGAAATGTTTAGATTTGCTTTTAGCATTTAATGTATTACCTACTTGGAATGTATTTTTGTACACAGTGAAAGTTAAGTGTCTAGCTTTATTTCCAGAGGTAGAGCTACTTATCAGAACACCATTTATTGAACAGTCCTTTCTTGTTCCAATTTGGCAATGCATTCTTTATTTTAATTACAATAGCTTTTATAATAATGTCTTCTAATTAAAACAGCATGAGAGATAGGAAAGAAAAAAAAATTTCAGACAACATCAGAGCACAGAGAATCACCTCCCTATATTTGAGAACTTGGTAGATGAGTTTTGGTGATTTTTTGTTTTTCTATTTCATTTCATTAATTTTTAAACTTTATTATATCCTTCTCTCTGTCTTCTTTTGCTATAACTTTCTCTAATTTCTTCAGTTGAACATTTCAATTATTATTTTTCATTTTGACTTTTTTCCAAATGCAGTTAAGGCTATTAATTTCCTATTTCTATATTGTTAGTATATGGTAAGTGTTATTGTATAATATGCTCATTGTTATCGGCTACTAAACATTTTCTAATTTATATTTTTATTTTAATTTGGTCAGTGAATTACTTAGAAATATATTTGTAACTTGCTAATGTATGAAGCATTTGATTAGAGTAGTTTTGCATTGTGGAGATTTATTTTTATTCTATTGGGGGTCAGTAATATCAGCATATTATTGATTCAGTTGCAATTCTGAGTTTTTTTCAGGCTGAAAACATAATTTTGGTATATTACATGTATTCTTTAAAAGAACATGTCTTACATATTGGGTTCATGTATTCTTTAAAAGAACATGTCTTACATATTGGGTACAAGGTTCTGTCAAAGTCTACTAATTTAAGGAGATCAATGGAAATGATCAAACCTTCTACAATTTACTAATAGTTTATTGACTTAATCTGCTATTAACTAAGGAGGTTTAACATTCCTCATTACATTTGAAATAAAATAAGGCCATAAATTCATGTCTTTTGAGGCTATTTTTTAGTATATACATGGCCAAGATTATGTTGTCTTTGTGATGAATTTCTTTTACTGTGTTATCCTTAGAAACAATTGGACCATCTTTTTTCCCATAAATTCTATTTGGTTCTTTTAAAAATATAGTTTGCTTCTTATTGGCCCAATTTCTTCTTGGATATCTTCAAAATAAATATTCTACGGCCCTTTTACATTTGTAAACCATACAAATTTCTGGAGGTTTTATTCCTCATTTTTGTCTTTGTGTATTTTGCCATGGGGGCAAAATTCCATGTGACCTGGATTATGCAGTCTAATTCTTGGATGGTTTAGCAAAGACTGCTATAAGACATTCAATACCCCCAACATGGGTCAATGTCTATATTAATTCCTCAATTTGGAGAGTCCAGGTCAGCAATAAAGTTTAAATTTGGTTCCTTAACTTAAAGAAGTACAACTAGCGCATTTTTTTCTTAGAAAAGATAATTATTGTGTTTCATTTTTATTTTTGCTCAGGTCCCAGGTAGAAAAGTTCAATATTTGCTCTGTTGTTGACCCTTATATTATTTCTCTCATTGACTTACTTATGCAAGGATGTTGGCTAATGCATTCATGTTTGCTTCCAAAGGCTGTCAGATCCAACACTTCATATCCAGCACTTCAATGAGTCTTCAAATACACTGACTTAGTTACCATGATGGAGACTCCCATAAAATATATGATGAACTTAGGCACTTAGCACTCTGGGAATCACTTGCCTCTTCATTTTGCACACCTTGGCATTTCTTGTTCCTCTTTTGAATTCATCTGCCCATTTAAAAATTATTGCAATTTTGTTTGCCCCAAAAAGATAGTTGTATTTGTTTGTTTTTTCCTCTAGGCATCCTGATGGCAGCATCCTACTTAACCTAACCTATTGTAATATAAAATGTGAAAGAAGATCCATTAATTTCCTCTTTTCACATTAAAATGCAGAATACTACAACTTTGAGGTGGGAATCCATATAAAAGCAAAGAACAAGAACTTGCATAGAAATGTTCAAAATAGTTTTTGACCCAATTATTGCCTTCATACTCAAAATGGTGCAAACAATGGACTGTTTATTTTCATTAATTTACACATATATCAATTTAAGCAGCTGGGATACAAGCTTATAGCTACAGATGATCAGTTCAATGCCCAATCCTCTAATTGCTTTTAAGTATATAATGTGACATGTTCTGCAGTTTCCTAGAACATGCCTTACTTTTAACAAAATGAAAACATAACAGGAAATGTGACAACCAAAAAAGAGTGGACAGAAGTCTCATTAATTTTCATCATTTTAGTTGCAATATTTCAAAACATTCATAAGATTTTATTCTCCTGCAATGTGTAATTAGGGAGGGTGTGAAATGAGAATTATATGGAGGGAAAGAGCAACTTTTCTGGAATGGTTGCTTTGGCTTTCTGTCTTATCCCCGGGAAGTCAAGGAATATAAAGCCCCAGTGATCTAAGAGTCACTCCCAGATTTTTGATTCTTTGATACTTAAATCTTTTCTAATATGCATTGTCTAAATTGTCATGTCTCTGATCACATTGCGTTGGGTGAAAAACGGGATATCTGTTTCAAAATTATTGAAGGGTATGTTTCACAAAAGGCTCTTTCACATGAGAAAGATGGTGTGAATCCGGATTTCCTTTTCTATCACAGGTACTAGATTTTACTGACCCAACCCATGGGCAAATTTCATCCCAGTTCTGCTGCAGTATGTGTCTGACAAATGATTGAATGGAGTTAATTGTTTGGAGTTAGTATGGAGCTGTGAACCCAGCAAAGCTAACTGGCCTATAAAGCCCATCTCCCTGACCTTGTTAACACTGTACCTAACCTCAAAATACGCTCAGCTGTGACTTCTGCACAATTTCCAGGACACAAGGGAAGTTTGTGTGAATTAGATCATTCTCAGCAGACCAAGATCAGGAATGCTCAAATTTACCTTACTCTAAACAAACGTTTCTTTACATTCCTGAGACACCCAGACAAACACTACTCACACGACAGCAGAGTGGGAGGTGCCATTTAGAGGAGGAAGCCTTGTGACTGAATAGTTAGATTGCCTGCGAAGAATCATCCCACCAGAATCAGCATGACCCCACATGGATTGTCAGATTGTGTTTCAAACTCTTTTCTGATATGTTTTCCCAACAAGATGTTTTTAAAAAGTTGATTGTGCCGGCGCCGCGGCTCAATAGCCTAATCCTCCGCCTTGCGGCGCCGGCATCCCGGGTTCTAGACCCGGTCGGGGCGCCAGATTCTGTCCCCGTTGCTCCTCTTCCAGTCCAGCTCTCTGCTGTGGCCAGGAAGGCAGTGGAGGATGGCCCAAGTGCTTGGGCCCTGCACCCACATGGGAGACCAGGAGAAGCACCTGGCTCCTGGCTTCGGATCAGCGCGGTGCGCTGGCTGCAGCATGCCAGCCGCAGCGGCCATGGAGGGTGAACCAATGGTAAAGGAAGACCTTTCTCTCTCTCTCTCTCTCTCTCTCACTGTCTACTCTGCCTGTCAAAATAAATAAATAAATAAATAAATAAAAATAAAAAAATTCTTTAAAAAAAAGTTGACTGCAATTCAGTGCAGTTAAATTACAGAATCTTTAAAGGTAGCTATTTATCATTCTAGCTATACTTTTTAAATTAAATTTGCCTGGGGCCAGCACTGTGGCACAATGGGTTAATGCCTTGGTCTGCAGCCCTAGCATCCCATAGGGATGCTGGTTCAAGTCCCAGCTGCTCCACTTCCAATCCAGCTCCCTGCTAATGCTCTTGGGAAAGCAGAGGATAGCCCAAGTGCTTGGGCTCCTGCACTCATCTGGGAGACCCTGAGGAAGCTCCTGGTTCCTGGCTTCAGATCGGCTCAGGTCTGGCTTTTGCAGCTATTTTGGGAGTGAACCAGCAGCTGGAAGACTTCTTTCTCTCTCTCTCTTTCTCTCTCTCTTTCAAATAAATAAAATAAATCTCTTAAATAAATAAATAAATAAAACAAGCAGCATAGTGGCTCATCCCTCTTAGATAAAGTGATTCGCATTCATGGGGTAAGTGAACAGACTTGAAGCACCCACATTTTCTAGTTGTTGTGAATCTAATAGTGAATTTTTTTTTTTATTTTGAAAGGCAGACAGAGACAGATCTTCAATTGCTTGTTCACTCCAAAAATCCCTGCAGTAGCTGAGGACAGGCCAACATAATGCCAGTAGTTAGAAATTCAATCCAGAATGACACACTGGAATTGGGAGTGAAACCCTAACTTGAACCCAGACATCCCAAGCAGTGTTTTGACTGCTATACCAAATGCCCACACCTAATGGTCATTTTTTTTGTGTATGTAAGTGTGTATGTAAAAGGCAGAGTGACAGAGAATAAGGGAGAGAAAGAAAAAGAGAGAGAAATCTGCTGCATTGGCCTGGGCCCGTCTAAAGCCAGGAACTCCATTCAAGTCTCCCACAAGGATGGCAAGAGCCCAAGCACATGGGCCATCATCTGCTGACTTCTCAGA
Organism: Lepus europaeus; assembly: GCF_033115175.1. Taxonomy (NCBI): domain Eukaryota; kingdom Metazoa; phylum Chordata; class Mammalia; order Lagomorpha; family Leporidae; genus Lepus; species Lepus europaeus. Next base: position 32,806,064 of record NC_084828.1, read on the forward strand.
CACGTTAGCAGGAAGCTGAATGAGAAGCAGGGCAACCCAGGACTCAAACCAGTGCCCCAATATGGGATTCCTGTGTTCCAAGCAGAAGTTTATTGTGCTGTGCCACAACTCCAACTCATTATCTGATCATTCTTACTCAATGGTTCTCAAAAGCTTCTCTTGCACAATGCACATGACCTAAATCAGGTGACAAAGGGAATGATAACCTTACATATCAAGACCATCTTTGAAAGTCAAGAAGAAGTCTTCTATAATTTTGCCTCGAGTTGTTCATTTATGTTGTATTACATTGATGTCACATGATTTAATGAATCCTCATTTGTTGGAGACTTCAGCTTTACAATGGTTTTGCATTACCCTCTACTGATTTGTGGGGGGAGGAGGGCTGCCCAGTTTTATCCCTACTCTGCAGCAACACCTTTGTTTCCAACTATGGAAACAGGTCTTTCTAATTGTTTTAAGTATTGAGGGAGAAGAATTCTGGGTGATCATCTATTCTACTATAAAGCCCAAAGAAAGAAATTCTGTCTCCTTCTCCGGTACAGCCATGTGATTGTATGTAGACTAAATCTGGCCAGCTGGAAGCTTGACCCTGGACTTAGAACCAAGAGGAAACTGTTAGAGATTGGTTGTGCATCCCAACAAGAGCAGCATCTGGCAGAGTTGTAAGAGTCCTGACCAGCTCTGTTAGCTATAAGACAGTAACTGTTTCTTGTTAACTTGATTCCCATCAAATCAACTTCCTGTTCTTCTGGACACTCTCAAGGAGCCTTGACAAATAAATTTGGGGGAAAGTAGTTTTCTTTGGTCCCATTTTTGTAACTTATCTCTCAGTCTTAGTGTATTCATTTTACTATGAAATTAGTCAGAAGACCAGCTTAACAGGAGCATTGATGGCAGGGAAGGGTGGAAGACATGAGAGAATGTATACAATGAATATCACGGAACAAACCATGACTAAAAGTTGGCTTTCATATTTGTAGAAACAATATATTACATTCCCACAGCAATGCCTAAGTAAACCTTCAAATTCTTGATTTGCTGTATTTGGTTCTCCTTTCTCCTCCTTTATCCACTTACATATGTCTGGTCTGTAGTTTAAATTATTGGAGGCAGTAGGTATTTTTGCATATCTCTTGATTTCCTCTTGGTTCTTTTAAATGGTGATAGATGATAGAAAAGATAGACTAAATTGGAAATCCCTCAGTATAGGCTTATTATTTGTTCAAGTTTCTAAGGAAAAAAATGCATTTGACCTCCTCAGAAAACATTGTTGTAGCTGTTATTTTTAACTATTAGTTAAATTAAAAAATAACTTGATCAAACTTCCTCCTCATTTTTTAGAGTTTAATATTGTTTTAATTACATGTGAGGACATGTGACATCACAATATTTTCAGTTCTTAGAGCTTCTAAATAAAGATCTTAATCCAGGTTCTTTCTAAATGGTGATGGAAAATAAACATACAGGAAAAGGGTAGAAATCAGACAGTGAGAAATAATTTTGGATACAGCATTTTAAGGGGAAAAAAAGCAGAACCATTAAAGATTTAAAAAGGAGTAGGGATTTCTTCACAGCAGTGGAAGGAAGAAGCAAGAAAATTTACATATAACACACACAAATTTCAGTTGATGTAAAATAGGGTCTATTTTAAAGAAGCCTGTAGAATCTCATCTACATTGTGTAACAGAGACACCTGCTGGTCACTATATCTCACTGTTCAAATCCTCAAAACACACATGTTCCTTGACTCTTTAAATCTTATTCCTATAGTTAGTGTCTCTGATCTCTTGAAAATTCATGAACATGATGACAAACCAATGGAGTGCATTTTTCACTTTGAATCTGGAGGAAAAACTTCTGTCAATGAATCAAATTTGCTGATGCTTTTAAAATATACACTACATTAAATCTGCTTTGTACAGATAAGACACTAAGAGTTAATTCTGGATTATTAGTGTTGTGACCAGAAGTGTTTTGCATTTTGGATTTTTATTTTGATTTGGGGGTATTTTCTCATACATAATGAGATTTGAGAGGATGAGACCCAAGTCTAAACACAAAGTTCTTTTGTGATTCTGTAACTTATATACATAGTCTGCAGGTAATTTTACACAATATTATTAGTATACCTGCATTTTGACTGTGACCCATAGCAAGATGTCAAATGTGGAATTTTTCACATGTGGCATTGTGTCAGCACTCCAAAAGTTCCCAATTTTGTAGCATTTTGAATTTTTGAATTATAAATGCTTAGTTTGTATAATATGCTTCTAAAAATTAGTCTAAAGTGCACCCTACAAGTTTTTTTTCTTAAATAGAACAAAAAAAATCACTTTTACTTCCTGAAAATACACAATAATATGATGACTAGTAAAAGAGATGACAAATTATAAAAAAAAAAATCCAAGATATATTAAGATTCATGTCTTAGGAAAGGAATATAATGATTATCTAGAAATAGTAGAAATTTATCTTATAATAAACTAGTAAAATAAACTGTTTTCTCTCACTGCTATAAAGTTCTTGACGTTGATGGGATATGTCAGTTTTTTTTTTTTGTTTTTTTTTTTTATTTGAGAGGTAGAGCTACAGAGAGACAGAGACAGAAAGAAAGATCTTCCATCCGCTGGTTCATTTCCCAAATGGCTGCAACAGCCAGAGCTGGGCTGATCTGAAACTAGGAGCCAGGAGCTTCCTCCAGGTCTCTCATGCAGGTGTAGGGTCCCAAGCACTTGGGCCATTTTCTATTGCCTTCCCAGGAACATTAGCAGGGAGCTGGATTGGAAGTGGAGCAGGTAGGACATGAACCAGTGCCCATATGGGATGCCTACACCCTGGCTTAACCTACTATGCTACAGCACCGGCTCCTGGGTTGTGCCCATAGTAACCAGAGTGGTAATTTAAGGGTTCAGACTTGAAGATTGACCAGATGATTATAGAAGATATGTTGAGACTTCTACCTCTAAGAGAAATTTGACTGAATGAGAAAATGTATTTGTTTTCTCTATATAATTCAGGCTAATTATGGTATTATGGATAAACATACTTTTGGCAAACATAATACAATTTTCATTTTTTTATCATCTTCAAGTTTTGTGTTTTGAATACAAAGATTTTAAAAAATCATTCAAAAAATCAAGAATTACAACCAGGGGCTGGCACTGTGGCATAGTGGGCTAAGCTTCCACCTGCAATGCCAGCATCTCATATGGGTGCAGATTCAAGTTCTGGCTGCTCTCTTCTGATTCAGCTCTCTGCTAATGTGCCTGAGAAAGCAGTGGAAGATGGACCAAGTGCTTAAGCATCTGCACTCACATGGGAGATCCTGAGGAAGCTCCTGGCTCCTGGCTTTGGATCAGCTCAGCTCCGGCTGCTGTGGCCATTTGGGGAGTGAACCAGCGGATGGAAGACCTTTCTCTCTATCTCTCCTTTTCTCTGTCTGTAATTTCAACATCTCAAATAAATAAATAAAATCTTAAAAAAAAAGAATTAGAATCAGAATCTGCAATAGCACATAGATTCATTAAATCAACAGGCGATAATAGGGGAAATGTAAAAAAAATGCTTCTTGTAATCAAATAGCTCATCAATTAACAAGCATATGTTAACAGTTCAGGAGTTGGAGTCAGAGCTGTGGCTTATCAGGTTAAGCCACCACATGCAGTGGTGGTTTGAGTCCCTAGCTGCTCCACTTCTGATCCAGCTCTCTGCTATGGCCTGAAAAAAGCAGCAGAAGATGGCCCAAGTCCTTGGGCCCCTGCACCCTTGTGGGAGACCCAGAAGAAGCTCCTGGCTCCTGGCTTCAGATGGGCCCAGCTCTGGCTGTTGTGGCCATTTGGGGAGTGAACCAGTGGATGGAAAACCTGTCTCTCTGCTTCTGTGTCTCTGTAACTCTGCCTTTCAAATACAAAAATAAATCTTAAAAAAAAAAAAAAAACAGTTAACAGTTCAATGCTGTGCTTAGGCTTGTAAGAAATGCAGAATTACAAGACATATTCTATTTTCAAGGAACTCATATTGCAATTGGAATAATGCTTTATTTCACATACATGAGAGTGCACAATAAAAGTCAACATTTAATTATGAGCTGAGTAACTGATGATGACAAAAACTTAGGTATACAAAGTTCTAATTTGAGGGCTGGGGTATTAGGGACTAGTTGGGGGAAATGCTCATGGTGGCACTGAATGGGCCTACATATACTGTGCATAAGTTATCAGCTGTGACTCTCAGTAAAGGTTATTTAAGGAAAAGGAAGAAACAGGAAGAATGGAAAGGAGTAAAGTCTGCAGACAATATGTCTGTGTGCTAACTAAAATGCAAGGTAAACTGAGGGTATAACACGAGATATTTGGCTTCAACAAGGGAGACCCATGTATGGAAATTCTTGAAAGCCTGGCAGCGAAGTTTAGATGTGATGCGTTAGGGCATATGAAAGGTGGATTCTGATAGATTCAAAGAGAATGACTTGATAAATTCACTATTTAGGGAAGATTAGTTTGGCAGCAACCTTCACCATAAGTGCTGTAATACAGTTTGGCTCCACTTGAGTTACTTTGCTAATAATATTTGTATTCAAACTTCAGCCTACAAGGAGAGTGGTCATATATAACTTCCTACAGTCTATATGATAGTTCAACTTTTTGCTTGATGTCTATGCCTATAATAAATGAGGAAGAAAGCTAAGCAATAAATTGGATTCTCACTGGTGACCAACCTAGTAAATAAGACCTCCAAACCCACCCCCTTCTACCTCTCTTGCCCTCTTCTCTGACAGAAGGAAAATTATTGCTTAAGAAAAAGGAATAATTATCATCTGGCCTTTAAAATCCTGTCTAGAACAGATAAGTAATGTGTCCTGGATTATACAAGACTCTAGTAAGTATGTATTCCTTCTACTAACAGGAAAGAATAATAATAATACATGCTACTATTAATGAGCATCTATTATTTGTCAAACATACATGTATCATCTCACTTTATTCAGATCACACTTCTGCAGAGAAGGGATTATGATCTTAATTTTTTCAGCTGACTTGCCTGAGGTTCACAGGGGCTAGAAAAAATTCTCTCAGAATGTATACTGTCTCCAAAGCCTGGGCTCTCTGAAGTATCCCACCTGACCACTCTGCTGAGGACACTGCTTGAAACATGGAAATGATTCCTGTCCCTGCTCCATCCTCATAAAGCTAAATGTCAAAGTTAAAGGCCACTGCAAACGACATCCAAATTATACTATGCCAAAATGTTAGTGGACTACTGTGGCAGTGATCATGAAAGCATGAGTATTGATAGCAGAATCTGGCAAAGGACTCCAATGGCAGAGCTCCAATTCATAATTTCAAAATTCATTCCAAGTACCCTAGAGTCACAGTAAAACCTGGCACTGAATAATACATAATAATATAATAATCTGCTATGTTTTTGGCAGGGTTGTTTCAGTTACTTGCTAGTTTGGGGGATATCATTTTGGCAATTCTACGCTCTGGCCTGTTTTCTAAACTTCTTGATGGCAAATATTGACATTGACATTTTCCTAAGCTGCCTCACTTATGCATAGCTTTTCACTATTACTGTTTAGTACATGCCTATTTAGAGACCAAGATACCACTGATTTTTAATTTTTAAATAAGATCAACAAAAAATGTCAAAGACAAGTTTCTATCCAAACATGTAGTTCACTCCATCTTCTGTAATAATATACAAGTCAAATGGGGCCAGCACTGTGGCATAGTAGGTTAAGCCATCATCTTCAGCACCAGCATCCCATATGGGTGCCAGTTTGAGTCCTGGCTGCTCCGCTTCTGATCCAGTTCACTGCTAATGTGCCTGGGAAGGCAGCAGAGGACGCTTCAAGTGCTTGGACCCCTGCACCCATAGGGAGACCCAGAAGGGGCTCCTGGCTCATGGCTTTGGCCTGGTCCCACCCTGGCCATTTTGGGCATTTGGGGAATGAACCAGTAGATGGAAGATTCTCTCTCTCTCTCTCTCTCTCTCTCTCTCTTTCTCTGTAATTCTTTCAAATAAATCTTAAAAGAAAGAAAGAAAGAAAGAAAGAAAGAAAGAAAGAAAGAAAGAAAGAAAGAAAGAAAGAAAGAAAGGAAGGAAGAAAGGAAGAAAGAAAGAACTGGACCTGAATCAATTGACCTTAATGGCAGCAACTGCCATCTCAGTGTTTGGTCACTTTCACTGATCCTATCTCACGAGCAGAAACTCTCAAAGTTTCAGAGGTCAACAGGTAATTAAAAATATGACATTTTTTTGTGGGCTGGCACTGTGGCGTAGCAGGTAAAGCCATTGCCTGCTGTGCCGGCATCTCATATGGGTGCCAGTTCCCAGCTCTCTGCTATGGCCTAGGAAAGCAGTGGAAAATGGCCCAAGTCCTTGGGTCTCTGCACTGCATCCACGTGGGAGACCTGGAAGAAACTCCTGGCTCCTGGCTCCTGGCTTCGGATCAACTCAGCTCTGGCTGTTGCAGTCATTTGGGGATTGAAGGAGCAGAATGGAAGACCTCTCTCTCTCTCTGGCTCTACCTCTCTCTCTAACTCTGTCTTTCAAATAAATAAAATCTTTAAAAAAATGACATTTTTGGCTCAGAGTTTTAAGGTTGCAGTATAAGAAATCTGGAGAATTTATACTTCAAGAAAAATTGTGGATTAGCTATATTGAAGAACCCTGTCACCAGGGGAAAAAAGAGAACTTCCATGAAGTTTATTATATGCTGAATGTGCACCTGAGAATTTGTGAAAAACCTCTAAGGGACTAAAATATAAACTAAGCTTGCCAAAACTCAATGTAATAACCAAAAAGTGGTAAAAACGTCCGGAGGATAAAAGCCTCAAATCCTGGGCTGGCAGACAAGGAAGACCAATCTGAGATTCACAGATTCATTCAGAAGTCTTAGGTTCCATTTTACTCGACCTGATCAAGTTGGGTCATCCCATACAATTTCTCTAATATTTTCATAGAGAACAAAGGAAAGAAAGACAGCTACCACATTCCTGGATAAGAGGATTAGTATTTATCCTTATAATTAAAAGAATTTATTATGAAGCTATAATAATTTTCGAAGGAATAGATCAATTGACTGGTGAAGCAAGATATAAAGCTTAGAAACAGACCTGTGTGTGCTGAAAATTGATATGTGATAAACATGGCCATATAAAACACAATAGAAATTAGGAACTGCTCAATAAATAGTACTGGGCTAATAGTTTTACATATGCAAAAAAAGAAAAAAAACCCCAATGGAATATGAGGGGCAGGCAGTAGTTTAATCTATTGTGCCATGACTCCCACCATCCATATTGGGGCACCAGTTCAAGTCCTGGTTGCTCCACTTCCAAACCAGCTCCCTTCTAATGTGCCTGGGAAGGTGTTGGATGATGGCCCAAGTACTTGGGCCCCTACTACCCATGTGGCAGACCAGGATGGAGTTCCCGACTCCAGACTTCAGCATGGCACAGCCTTTGTGGCCATTTGTTGAGTGAACCAGTGGATGGAAGATCTCCTTTGCTTTCTCTGTCCCTCATTTTTTCTGCCTTTCAAATAAACTAAATAAATCCTTTTAATACTGGAATAAGCTCTTATCAGAACACACACATACAAATCAGTTCCTAGCTCTTTAAAGACCCAATCTGAAAACTAACAAAAAATAATATGGTAAAATATATTAACGACCTTACAATAGGTTAGAGGCTTCTATATAAGATACAAAGAATATGAATCACAGAATTGACTATAAATAATTAAGAATTTTTATCAGCAAAACTCATTATAAAGATATTAAAAAATAAGTCAGTGAGATAACTTGCGACACATACAATCTATAAAATATTAGTATTTAAAATATATAAAGAACTTCCATAGGTTGGGAAGAAAAAAAAATACTAAAAAAATGGGCAGATTTATATGACTGGGCATTTAGTGTTAAAAAAGGAAAGTACACATTTGAAAAAATGTTCAATATAATTAACAATCATAAAAAAGTATCATATCACAAAAAGATATTCTACTTTCATCAAACTAAAAAACTTTTTTTTATTATTTGACAGGCAGAGTTAGTGAGAGAGAGAGAGAGAAAGGTCTTCCTTCCATTGGTTCACCCCCCAAATGGCCACCATGGCCGGCGCAGTGCACCCATCCGAAGCCAGGAGCCAGGTGCTTCCCCCTGGTCTTCCATGCAGGTGCAGCGGCCCAAGCACTTGGGCCATCTTCCACTGCCTTCCCAGGTCACAGCAGAGAACTGGACTGGAAGAGGAGCAACTGGGATAGAATCCGGTGCCCATATGGGATGTTGGCACCGCAGGTGGAGGATTAACCAAGTGAGCCACGGTGCCGGCCCCCAAACTAAAAAACTTTTGACCCAAGTACTTGAACCAACACCTGCTGCCTCCCAGAATGCACATCAGCAGGAAGCTAGATCGGAAGTAGAGTAGCCAGGACTGCAACCCTGGCACTCTGATATGGGATGCCAGTGTCCTTAACCACTGCACCTAACTACCACCCCTTTCTGTATGATATAGAGTGAATTTCTGAGGTTTGCAAAGTGAATGTTGATATTTTTCTTTTCTTTTTTTCTTTTTGACAGGCAGAGTGGAAAGTGAGAGAGAGAGAGAGAGAGAGAGAGAGAGAGAGAAAGAGAAAGGTCTTCCTTTTCTGTTGGTTCACCCCACAATGGCCGCTGTGGCTGGCGCACCGTGCTGATCCAAAGCCAGGAGCCAGGTGCTTCTCCTTGTCTCCCATGTGGGTGCAGGGCCCAAGCACTTGGGCAATCCTCCACTGCACTCCCGGGCCACAGCAGAGAGCTGGACTGGAAGAGGAGCAACCAGGACAGAATCCGGTGCCCCGACCAGGACTAGAACCCAGTGTGCTGGCGCCGCAGGCGGAGGATTAGCCTATTGAGCCGTGGCGCCGGTTGATATTTTTCATACACAGTTGCAGCCTATACATACTGTTGATTTTGGCAGAAGACAGTAACGTGATCTAAGAGTTCCCCAAATCAGCTCGAGATCTCCTCCATCAGCTTCTCTGATTCTGGCCAGGTGTGAGGTTCCACTCCCTGGTGGAGAGAATCATCTTATCCTTCAAGTTGCTGTATCATCAAGAATGGAGGCCGTGACAGACAGACATGTCTCCAACTTGTCCCGGGTCTTCCAGCTACTTCATGTTCAGCTTCACTTCAAATGCAAAGCCATAGCTTTGAGCCAAAGGAGCCAAAAAAGAAGACCTACACAGACTGCCCAATTTGTTCCATTACAGCTTAAATACTAGTCCCTACCATAAGTCTCTTACTCTACATCACAGGCAGTCGTTCTGCTTCCCTGAGAAAATGGACACAAACAGTATGATAGCCATGCGGGACCCTTTAGACACTTGTAATTCAAAACTGAAACAAAATAATACATTCTTTGGTCTTTATGCATCATAAAGCTTTTTTTTTAAAAAAAAAAAAGCAAGGAAATAGTAAACAAAAAAATTTACCTCTTGGAGGGAAACAGGAACAAGGAAAAGACAGAAAAGAAACACTTTGATAGATTCATGGTATTAAAAATGGTGTTGATAAAGTTTTTAGATGGGAAGGGGAGTTCACTAGTGTTCATTTTATTACTTTGCTTCACAATTAAACATACATATTATACATAAAATCTCTTCTACATTATTTTATAAATACAAAATATTATATAATAATAGTAGAGTACTGAGATAAGAAGAGGATGAAAACAAAATTGAATTCAGGAATCAGTCATTCAACAGGGAACAAAAAGTAGCGACCAAAGCAGAAGAGGCACCAATTATTTGAACCAGCCCCAGAGGGAAAAATCCTCAGAGACAGAGGAGCTGGAACATGAGCAATCCTAGAAGCAAGCCGTTGAGCAATAAGAATAATTTAGGAGTGGCGCATGTCCTTCCAGCAACCTGAGTTTACAGCAGAACAGCTTGGCTGTCCTATGTGCTTAGATTGCAGCTAGGTTGGATGGCCTTTTGGAGAGAGTCGCAGCAGGTTCCACAGTTTTCACGGCCAGGGAAGCAGCAGAGTCCCCCATTCCTCTGCCCCACTACAGTACGGATAAGAAGGAAAACGTTCCACACACTTACACTGCCTCTCTATTATTTTCTCACTTAGCACAGAAATCAATTGTCATTACTTAGAGACGATAATTACTCAGAAAATCACAATCCAGTGAAAATCAATTAAACAGAGGAAATTGATCAAGAAACCGTAGTTTCAGAGTTTTTAATTGACAATGTAATTTTGACAAAGACTCTGTCACAATATGAACAAATGCTACAGAATCTTTTGCGATACTTTTTTCTGGCACTCAATTTGACACAACCAAAACCAATTTGGAAAAAACCATAAAACTGTAAAACAGGATGCAGTGACCCTCATTAGTTGGAAAAATACATCTTGTTCCTAGAAAACTTCAATATAGTAAAAGACAGCATAAATAAAATAAAAACCGAGTCACACTCTGGGGAAGTCACTGTAATATATAACTGGATGTTTTGATATAAATATTGATAATAAATGTCCCCCAAATAATCTTTAAGATGATCAACTAATGGGAAAGGATATGATCAAAGAATTCACTCAAAATAGTTATACATTAACTGTAAGCAGAAACAAAGATTTTTAACTTTACTTACCAACGTATAAGTGCAATAATCAGGCAACTATAATATAATCCAGTAATTGCACCGCATCGGATTGGTAAGTGTTGATATTGCACAGTCCGGCAAGAAGGCAAGGAGGGGCAGACATACATACATTTACACAGAGGAGTATGAAAAGTTGGAAAAGCATTTTGGAATGAAAATTGGCCATTTCTGTAAAAAATCTCTGTTTTAATTTCAAATAAATGGTGTGCAGGAATAATTATAGAAAGAGATAGACATATAATTAGTTCATTGCATAAGTGTATGTAATAGCAAAAAAAAAAAACAGAAATAAACCAAATGTTGTGTGGTAGAATATTGTGTAGCTATTGGACTGGAATTACAAGGGGACTTCAAAAAGTTCATTAAGAAGTGGATTAAAAAATAAGCTCATTTTCATCCACAAAATTTTAATTCCTTGCATGGTTTCTTCAAAACACATGCCCCCATCACCTTTTTGAAGATGCCCCATTTGTATAACCTTGTGGGAAGATATCTAAAATATCTATAGTTGGATAAGCAATTATAGAAGAATATTTATGATATAAGCACAATTATATTGTTAAAAATACATGCTTGGGGTTGGCGCCATGGCTCACTTGGTTAATCCTCCGCCTGCGGCACCAGCATCCCATATGGGTGCCGGGTTCTAGTCCCAGTTGCTCCTCTTCCAGTCAAGCTCTCTGCTGTGGCCCGGGAAGGCAGTGGAGGATGGCCCAAGTGCTTGGGCCCCTGCACCTGCATGGGAGACCAGGGGGAAGCACCTGGCTCCTGGCTTCAGATCGGTGCAGCACCGGCCATGGCGGCCATTTGGGGGGTAAACCAATGGAAGAAAGACCTTTCTGTTTCTCTCTCTCTCTCTTACTGTCTATAACTCTGCCTGTCAAATAAAAAAAAAAATTGAGAAAAAAAAAAAAAAAAACATGTTTATGTAGGAAAAAAAAAACACAAGAAAACACCATGTAGGAAAGTTGGAGTGTTTGAAAGGAAAAGAGTTTTCTATATTTGTATACTATTTTGCTATTTTGACATTTTATTTATTTATTTATTTATTTATTTATTATTTGAAAGAGAGAGAAGGAAAGGCAGACACAGAGGCAGAGAGAGAGAGAGAGAGAGAGAGAGAGAATCTTCCACCCGCTGGTTCACTCTCCAAATAGCTCCAACAGCCATGGCTGGGCCAGGCCAAAACCAGGAGCCAGGAGCTTTACCCAGGACTTCCATGTGGGTTCAGGGGCCCATGGACTTGGGACATCTTCTGCTGCTTTCCCATGTGCATTAGCAGGGAGTGGGATTTGAAGTGGAGCAGCTGGGACCCAAACCAGAGTCCAGTATGGGATGCCAGTGATGCAGGTGAGGGCTCTAACCAATATACCACAGTGCCAGCAATTGTTTCAATGTTTTACAATGAGTATCCAAAGAAAATGGTTTCAGTTGGCCTAAATTTTAGAAAAAAAAATCACTTTGAAAAGGGGGAAATCTAAGGCCCTAGTATATTTTACATCATCCTCAGAATTGATCATCTTCATGAATAAAACAACTTATTGCTAACAATTGAAATCCTTAAAGTAATTGGCACTGAAATAAGTTCAAACTTATCCCCTAGAATATTGCAAAAGAAAATTTTCAGGAAAAGAGATAACTTATTACACTAGGAATGTATTTAAAAGATTAATGTGAACTGTAGACTCCTTTGTAAGTATTATTCTCTTTACTGAAATTTTGGCCCCATTTCCAATTAAATCTATCATTGCAGCAAAAACAAAGACAAAAACTATTTCCCTTTAATACATGGAGGAAAATGTATATAAACTAAAATATGAAATAATAAACAAAATAGTCACCATCCACTAATGTAAATCTTTCTTTGAAGTAGTTATCATCCTTAAAAAGGTATCACTATTTCAGCAACTAATTCTTAAATGTCTGAGATCATCCAACTAAGCTATAAGCTTCTCTGAGCTAAGGGATCTTTCCATTCTGGCACTTAGGAAATAGTAGGTGTAAAATAAATATTTATGGAAGGAAGAGAGGCTCTTGTCATGAGCTGCCAAGGCTACGGAAGCCTCTTTAGTTCACCAACTCCTATCTTATTTAGACAGGGCCATATTCAAAGGAGAGGAGGTTCTCTCCTCCCTTCAGAGAAAGGTACTGCCTTCTTTGATGGCCCCATAGTCAAATCTTTTCAATGCATATTACTCAAAACTCAGATGGGTGGTTGTTAAAATATTTGAGTTAGATTCTGTCCCGGTTGCCCCTCTTCCAGGCCAGCTCTCTGCTGTGGCCCGGGAGTGCAGTGGAGGATGGCCCAAGTGCTTGGGCCCTGCACCCACATGGGAGACCAGGAGAAGCACCTGCCTCCTGGCTTCGGATCAGCGTGGTGCACCGGCCGCAGTGCGCTGGCCGCAGTGGCCAATGGGGGGGTGAACCAATGGAAAAGGAAGACCTTTCTCTCTGTCTCTCTCTCTCACTGTCCACTCTGCCTGTCAAAAAAAATATTTTGAGTTAGAGCACTTGGTTAGCATCAATGCATTATGAACATGCTTACATCCCTTCCCGTCTCTCCTTTATGGCCCCAGCCTACATACAATTGACGTTAACACTGTTACTTGGTGCCCTTATTGAATTTCTCCTTTATGTCAGTCAAATGTTTAAGACTATAACTTTCTATTAGAAAAAGCTGCCTGCATAAATACTTCGGTCATTTCACTTTTCTCAAGACTTTCCTTGTTGAAAAGAGAAAACCTTCTGAAAACTGATACATATTGCCATATTCTACAATCCATGTAACTGCCATGGACTCTGGTTTACCCATTGGAATTGTTTTATTGTTTTATTCAGACGCCATGTCTAAATCTAATGATCTTGTTGTAGACAAATACTGTTTGATGAGTTCAGGAGCAATGGAGATTACATAGAGGATGAGACATGTGAAGCCCTATATTATGCAAGGCCTAGTTATATCTGAGAAACCAAAACTGAGTTTAGGTTTCTAACTGTTCTCTGGATTCTTGAGCTGCAAGAAAGAAAAATTAAAGTACGTCATTTGTATTTGAAGTAATGTATAATGTAATCACACTTTGAAGACAAAAATTTCAAAATCATATGAGAACAAAAGCCTCTCTGGTCATAAACTTGTCCTCTGTGAGGGACAGAATTCACTAATGAATTAAAAAATGTATTATGTGCCAAAGAAATATTCACACAGTTATTAATTGTAGGTCACAAAGTAAATCACAATGAGAAGACAATGAAAAACCAAATGTATTGAATCACTTCATCTTTATCTAAAAATTGTAACAGAATAGATTATGAAAGTACTATAGTGTTTATAGACTGAATTGTGTCTCCCCAAATTCATACGTTGAAGCCCTAACTCGGATTCTTAAAAGGGTAATTAAGGTTTCTAAGGTCATAAGAGTGAGGCTGTAATCTAGTAGGACTGTGGCCTTATAAGAGGAAGATTCTCTATTTTTTCCTGTTCTCCTCTCTCTCCTCCTTCCATTCCTCTTACCCTTCTAATTCTCTTCCTCTCCATATAAAATTAGGACATTGAGGGCAGTCATTTTCAAGCTAGAGAGAGAACTTCAAAAGAACCAAACTTGCTGGCATCTTGGTCTTCAGGTTCTCAGCCACCAAAACTCTAGCAAAACAAATTTCTGTTGCTTAAGCCATTAGTATATGGGATTTTGCTATGGGAGACCAAGATGAATCTAATTTTAAATTATGTAACACCTGGGGGCTGGCACTGTGGCTCACTTGGTTAATCCTCTGCCTGCAGTGCTGGCATCCCATGTGGGCGCCGGGTTCTAGTCCCCGTTGCTCCTCTTCCAGTTCAGTTCTCTGCTGTGGCCCAGGAAGACAGTGGAGGATAGCCAAGTGCTTGGGCTCCTGCACCCATGTGGGAGACCAGGAGGAAACACCTTGCTCCTGCCTTCAGATTGGTGCAGTGACAGCCGTAGCGGCCATTTGAGGGGTAAACCAATGGAAGGAAGACCTTTCTCTCTGTCTCTCTCTCTCACTGTCTGACTCTGTCAAATAAATAAAAAAAAAATATATGCAACACCTAACTTTCTAAAACTCAGTTTCCTCTTTATAAAACCTTACTAAATCACCACTAAAATCAAATTTTAAAAATAAAATTTATAATACATATATGTTATTAGAGAATTAAACAAATGGTACTTATAACTATTTTATTTTTCTTCATCATTCAAATAAACTATTCAGAAAATTATACACCTTTATAATTTAAAAGACACTTCAGTAATAGATATTTACATGCTAATTTATATCTATAACCAACAATCCAGAAAGAAGTGATTTGTTTCTTATGAGTCTAACCATTTGTCTTGAACTTCAACATCAAAATAGCGTGACCTTTCATTGTTTAGATGCATGGCAGAAGACACAAATGACTAATAGACAAGATAAAAATGATAAACTTATCATTTTGGGTTGTGGAATACACTGTTTATGAAGCAGCTGGTAAAATATCTTTAAAGATTTGATAGTACATTTACATTTATGTAGTGTTATTAGTTGAAGTAAAAACTGCCCTCAATACAATATTTGACACAATGTAAGTAATCAGTAAAAGGTTAGAGAAAAATGGATTAAAAACAACTTTTTGAGCAACACTAGAAATATTTATGATGATTTGCTCCAATACATATTCACTCGTTCACTCATTCAAAGGCATATAATATGTATGGCTGGCATGCCATAGAAATACAACACTGAGCTACAAAGGGTCTTAGTCTTTAAGCAGCTGGATCCTTAAGACTTAGTGAATGGACTTGCCTGGAAGCTTTCACATATATTCTACATTTACTCTTTTTATTTACTGGTTCAGTTAAAATATCAAAGCCTATTGTATTTAGCAATGTTCTAGTAAGTGAGTATGCAATGGAGAACAAGACAACAAAAGCCCTGACACCCCATTCACAGTCTGTACTACACTTGTCTTTTTACTTATTTATCTTTCCTATGTCTTGGGTATATAATCCCTACCAAAATTTTAGTACACAGTAATTACCCCAACTCAACAGAGATACTTTCAAAAATCCTCATTGGATGAAAATGTGAATAGGATGAAGTTCTATTTATGCTGCTTTTTCCTACACATATATACATGTTGATGATATAGTTTAATTCATAAATAAGGCATTATACTTCATAGATATGCTATACACAGAGTGTGATGGATCAAGATTTCATCACACCACTCAGATGGCATGCAATTTAATATGTATGTGTTGTCTATTTCTATAATTTCCACTTAATATATTTGGACTTCAACTGGCCATGGGTAACTAAAACTGCATGTAACTGAAACCCCGAAAAGCAAAATCATGGCTAAGAGTGAACTATTGGGGTACAGTTAGACACAGGAATAACGTGTGCCAAGCTCCCATGTCGAATCACAAAGCAAACATTGCTAATTCATTATGACTCTCATTCCTCAGAGTTTGAAGGTGATCTTAAAATCTTTTTCAACACAGTATCCACACAGCCATGACCAGAGTTAACCAACAAGTTAAAACATCTGTCCATTTCAGTCTCTGAGTAGAATGCAGACTGTAGGGGACAAGTTATAACTCCTAGCTCAACAACACAGAAAAGACTGCCTTTACCCAAAAGCACTTCAGGCATGGAAATCCAAGACACTGGCAAAATATTTCCTACATAAAAGACCCCTAAGAGTGAGACCCTAATGGAAAGAAGGGGCCACCAAAGAAGGATGTACTTTCCTCTGAAGAGAGGAGAGAACTTCCACTTTGCTTATGGCCTTGTTGAGCTAGTGGACCCAAAAGGCTTCCATAACTGAGGTAGATCTGTCAAGAGCCTTGGATGATCACTTATGTCATACATAAGAGTGTTATATGTTACAGAAATAACAGTTATTGTGCACCAACTTCCCATGTAAGACCTCTGTCACCAAAGAGTTGTATTATGACACTTAATAGTAAAAATTGTTCTCAAGAATGAATTCCTTTTAGTGTATTAAATGGAGGATATTATTATGGCTCAAAAGTTACAGCTATGTCTGAGAGCTCACAAAAGATGTATCATCCTTGGGTTCTTTAAAGACAATCAAGTCTCTAAAAAGGAGAAAGGCGAGGAGGGAAGGGAAAAGAGGAAGGAGGAAAAAAAGTGAAACCACCTTCAAGAAGTAATAACATAGAACAGCCCTTGTATAGACTGTTGAGGAACAGTTTTCTTAGTTTTTTATTCCATTCACTCTTTTCTTTCTTTCTTCAGTCTAACGCTCTCCCAACTGAGCTATTTCAGCAAGATTATGTCTTTTCTTTCTTTCTTTATTTTTCTTTTCCTATTCCTTTCTCAGATAACACAGGAGGTTGAGGAGAATGGATGAGAGGGGTGTACAGAGAGAGGAATTATTAGGTTTATAATGTTGTATTTATGAGATACATACAAATTGAAAAAAGCATTAGATTTATGGAAAAGCAAAGACCTCTGAATAAACTGTTCACAGAGATGTAATATATTTTCTTAGGAAGGATGGCATCAGCAATTTTCTTCATTGGAAGTATTTGCCAAATCTATGCACTTACTAAAGATTCAGCTTGACATGAAGCAAAGAATTCTAAGAGAAAGGGAAACCAGTGGAGCTTTGTTGGAGGTCACTTGGGTCCCTGGCAATAAGGAAGCTCCTAGTGCAAATCCCCAGCAATAAGGAAATCACTAGTGCACAAGTGATGGAAAAGGCCTTACAGTGGCAATCTGTCAGACACGTATCTCCCAGATTACAAACCACGTTGCAGCAGTAGTGAGTTTCCAGCTAGCCTGCTCGTCTTCTGTCCCATTGTAGCCTATGGTATTAGTTGTCATCCCCTACTCGACCTGTGTGCCCACTGCTTTCTTGCAGTGTGTTCAGTGAATCTAGCTCTGCTCAATTTCTCCCCCAGTGAATCCTTAACCACCTGTGATGCTGGTCTCAGATAGGCTTTTCCTGTGACACCTTGGATAGTCACTGGCCATCAGCTCTAAAAGAGCCCATGCATGAAGTGCTGGGGTGGGACAATGCAGAGAATGAAAGAAAAGACAGAGAATTCAACAAACAATTATAAAAATTTAAATATATAAAATATATCATATATATTTTATATGATATAAAATATATATAAAAATTTAACAGAAAATACTAAAAATGAAAAAATATAAATTTAAAAACATGAAATATGTTTTATACATTTGACTCAGTAAATAAATTATTAGTGAATGTAAAGACAGAAAAATATTCAAACAAACATAAAGGAGAAACAAAGTGGAAAGAATAGAGTTGAAAATTAATGGCTATAGAGTAAAGAATAATAATAGGATGGGACTACTTTATGTATAATTGAAATCACAGAAACAAAGAAAGAAAATGCATAGGGTCAATATTTGAAGGGACAGAAATAAGGATTTTCCCAAATATAATGAAGGCATCAACCAGAGACCCAAGAATGCCAGCTAATCCCAAGACAAACAAATACAACAAAAAAATAATTGTCCAAGTACTTGGGTTCCTGCCACCCACACGGAAGACGTGCATGGAATTACTGGCTCCTGGATTTGACTCGGCCTAGCCATGCCTGCTGTGAGCATTTGGCAAATGAACCAACATTCTGCTTTTCAAATAAATAAGTATAAAAATAAATCTTTTAAAAGAAAAAAAAATTCTAACATCTTCTATATTTTCAAAATAATTGTAGTCCTTACATCTAGGTCTGAGATTGATTTCTAGTTCATTTGGGGGTATAATGTTGGGGTCTGTGTAAGGTAAAGGTACACAAATATTCTGCAAATTTCTGGAGTTTTCCATAAACTTTTCTTAATTCTCAGGACCCCTTTTCTGCAATTTCAGCCTCTGTAGAAGTTTTGAACACTGATGTTTGCCTCCTCAACTCAACAAAGCATTTACATTTCACTTGGGATTTCCTGCTACACGCTGTGGCCTTGAGTGTGTCTCTAAAGAGAAATCCAGGCGAACTAAACTTCAGTTCTTTTCCTTTTCTCAGGGACCACAATCACTTGCCTATTCTCCGAGGCCTGAAACTCTTGTTTTTTGTCTTGTTTTCTTTTCTTTTTTTTTTTTTAAAGATTTATTTATTTTATTTGAAAGGCAGAGTTACAGAGAGGCTGAGACAGAGAGAGAAAGAGAGCGAGAGAGAGAATGAGTTCTTCTGTCTGCTGGTTCACTCCCCAAATGGCCACAATGGCTGGAGCTGGGCCAGTCCAAAACCAGGAGCCAGGAGCTTCTTTCAGGTCTCCCACATGGGTGCAGGGGCCCAAGTGCTTGGGCCATCTTCTACTGCTTTTTTCAGGCCATAGCAGAGAGCTGGATCGGAAGTGGAGCAGCTGAGACTCGAACCGGTGCCCATATGGGATGCTGGCACTGCAGGTGGCAGCTTTACCCACTATGCCACAGTGCCAGCCCCTTTTGTCTTGTTTTTCATCTATTTGTAGAGCAGGGGTAATTCCATTCATTGTAGTCATGGCTTTAAATGAAAGTTTATATATTTTACATTTTAATCACTACTTCCCTTTCAAAAGGTACCCAACACACAAGCCTATGGTGAGTAACTGCAGACACACTCACCAACAAAGGTTGTCATTAAGTATTTTCCATCTGGACAGTATAGAGGTTGCTATAACAAAGTACCCAAAAAACTGGAGGACTTAAGCAAGAGATACTCATTTTCTCACAACGGGGAAAACTAGAAGCCCCAGCAACAAGGTGTTGCTTGGGCCATGTCCCCTCTGAAAGCTGTAGGAGGAGACCTTCTTGTCTCTTCCTAGCTTCTGCTTGCTTGTTGGAAATCTTGGCCACACTTGTCTGTCTTGCATAACTCCCATTTCTGCCTTCATCATCAGATGGCAACCTCATTATGTCTCTGTGCCTTTAAATGTCATTTTTTATCAAAACACCATTAATAATGAATTAAAAGATCATTCTTCCTGTGTGACCTCACATTGTCTAACTACATCTATAACAAAAAAGGTCACATTCTTAGGCACTGGGGGTTAAGACTTCACATATTTTATCTTTTACTCCATACTGCAAAAACACACAACAGGGGCCAATGCCGCTGCTCACTAGGCTAATCCTCTGCCTGCGGCGCCGGCACACCGGGTTCTAGTCCCGGTCGGGGCGCCGGATTCTGTCCCGGTTGCTCCTCTTCCAGTTCAGCTCTCTGCTGTGGCCCAGGAAGGCAGTGGAGGGTGGCCCAAGTGCTTGGGCACCTCTACCCACATGGGAGACCAGTAAGAAATACCTGGCTCCTGGCTTCGGATCGGCGTAACTCTGGCCATGGCGGCCATTTAGGGGGTGAACCAATGGAAGGAAGACCTTTCTCTCTGTCTCTCTCTCTCACTGTCTAACTCTGTCCAATTAAACACACACACACACACACACAACAAAGGAAAAGTAGCCTTTCAAGGGGAAAAAAAGACATAATTTCATAACATGAAACAAAAGAGACAAACATAGAAAACTACCATGGAGATAAGATCAACAAAGTCCACAATGGGAAATTTGGGAGACAGCAATTTATGTTCAAAAATCTGAAAATGTTGGATTTTATTTGCATTCTAACTCAAAAGAAAAAACTAAGAAACAATATTATATTTATAAGACAATTAAAAATGTGAGCACTGACAATTTTTAAAAGCAGATAATCCTTTTTATAATATTTGTGTGTGTGGAGTGTTAAAACTTAGTCTTTCAGAGATAACCTTTTGAAGTAGTTAGGGATAAGATGATATAACTCTTACTTGCTTCAAAGTAACATGAGGTGAGAAATAAGTAGAGACAGGTATAAAACAGAATTAGTTACTAGTTTTTAATTATTAAATCTGCATGTGGTACATGGTAATTAATTCCACTTTTATATATGTTTAACATTTCCGGTAATAAATTTGTTGACTTTTCCTACATTTACATTTATATAATTGTTCTTTCCTAAGTCTTAAGAGCTTTTGAAAGCTTTCTTCTTTTATTCTTGAATTTACTGCCATGGATTTTATCTGCCTGTTTGTTACTATAAATGAGAGCAGTCCTGATACATTTCTTTCTGATGGATTATCCTTTGCATATAGGAAATTCTTTGTGTACAATATTATTGAAGGAATGCTCACTCAGTCTTACTATTTCTCAAATATATTCCTAAGCTTTGATTTCCTATCCATAAAATCATATAATTAGAAAATGATGATAAATGCAGTTCTTTATTCTTTTCCCAAACTTATATCTTTTATTTTATTCCTTGAACTGGCTGTCTTACCTCATTTCCAATTTTGCTGGTAAAGATTCTGTTTGGTGCTGGTTTGTTGTTAGGAACATACATTTTTCTATCATGTAAGGAAATATCATGTGGTCATATGCTTTTTTTTATGTTTCCCTTTATTCAAAAATGAATTTTAAAATACAATCTAGGCCGGCACTATGGCTCAATAGGCTAATCCTCCGCCTTGCGGCACCAGCACACCAAGATCTAGTCCCGGTCAGGGCACCGGATTCTGTCCTGGTTGCCCTTCTTCTAGGCCAGCTCTCTGCTGTGGCCCGGGAGTACAGTGGAGGATGGCCCAAGTGCTTGGGCCCTGCACCCCATGGGAGACCAGGAGAAGCACCTGACTCCTGGCTTCGGATCAGCATGGTGTGCTGGCCTCAGCGCTCCGGCCATGGCGGCCATTGGAGGGTGAACCAACAGCAAAGGAAGACCTTTCTCTCTGTCTCTCTCTCTCTCTCACTGTCCACTCTGCCTGTCAAAAAAAAAAAAAAATACAATCTAGTAATTTCTTATCTAAGCCTAAGTATATTTATAGGTATCATAAAAATTGCTCTGAAATCTGTTATTTATTTTCATTTCTACTGCTTTTTTTTTTTTTTTTTACTTATTTGACAGGTAGAGTTAGACAGTGAGAGAGAGCGAGACAGAGAGAAAGGTCTTCCTTCTGTTGGTTTACCCCCCAAATGGCTGCTACAGCCGGAGCACTGTGCCAATCCGAAGGCAGGAGCCAGGTGCTTCTCCTGGTCTCCCATGGGGTGCAGGACCCAAGCACTTGCGCCATCCTCCACTGCCTTCCCGGGCCACAGCAGAGAGCTGGCCTGGAAGAGGAGCAGCCAGGACTAGAACCTGGTGCTCATATGGGATGCCGGCTCGGCAGGCATATCAAGGGCGCCATCAGGAGCGCCATCAAGGGCGCCAGCCCTCTACTGCTTTCTTAATGGACTTATTTGCCATATGATTTTTTTTTACATTTTTTTATTAATTTGAAAGGCAGAGTTAGAGAGAGAGGGGGATAGACCTAGAGTGTTTCCATTTGTTGATTAATTGCCCAAATGACTGTAACAGCCCTGGCTGTGCAAGGCTGTAGCCAGGAGCCCAGAGCTTTTGTCAGGTCTCCAATGTGGGTTCAGGGGCTCAACCACTTGGGCCATATGCTGAGGCTTCTCCCCAAGTACATTAGCAGGGAGCTAGACCAGAAGTGGAACAGCCAGGTCTCAAACAGCACCCATATGGGATGCTGGCATCACAGGTGGTATCTTAACCCACTACACCACCATGCAGCCCTTACCATATGAGTTTTTAAAATTTAAACTTAAATGATATATACTGACACTTCTTGATAGAAAACTGAAAACGCACATACTTGATTTTGTTCTATCTATTGTCTATAAGCTATATTTTTTATAAATTTTCACTGTTCAATCTTTCAGGAATTTGTCTTTATTAAACTTAATCTAAATTCTCCATTTTATTTTTTATTTGAAAGATAGAGTTAGACAGTGAGAGAGAGAGACAGAGAGAAAGTCTTCCTTCTGTTGGTTCACCCCAAAATGGCCGCCATGGCCAGCCCTGTGCGCTGATCTGAAGCCAGGAGCCAGGTGCTTCCTCCTGCTCGCCCATGCGGGTGCAGGGCCCAAGCACTTGGGCCATCCTCCACTGCACTCCCGGGCCACAGCAGAGAGCTGGACTAGAAGAGGAGCAACCGGGACTAGAACCTGGCACTCATATGGGATGCCGGTGCTGCAGGCAGAGGATTAACCAAGTGAGCCACGGCTCTGGCCCCTAAATTCTCCATTTTAGATAATACCTATTAACTTCCTGCTAAGAAAAAAAAAAAAAAAGAATATCCACATTTCTTTTTGTGTCTCTGTCCTTATCCTTATTCCCTAACACTAGCGCCTTGGGTTTTCTGTTCTCCATAACATTATTATAGTCCTGAAAAACAACTGTAATACTTCCACCAGCATCCTAATCTACATATTTCATTGTCCTTCTGATTATAAGCAAAGAAAGGATAAATGATATCAGTTACTACCTGACTATTTAGATGACAGGATTTGGGACTTTTGATTGAGCTTTTGGGCCTCAGAATTGATGCTGTAATGGACCATATGAGATTTGGGGTGTTGCATTTTGCATGTGAACACACATGCACCTTTGGGGGCTAAAGAATGGATTGTGGTAGGCCAAACAGAGCCCATCACCAAGTAGTTCACATTCTAATTCCTGGAACTTAGGACCATGTTACCTTCCATGGCAACAGACTGCAGAGCTTTGAAAAGGGTAAAATGTTTGAGATGCAGATATTAGCCTAGCTTGTCTAGGTGGTTCTAAATTAATCATATGCCCACTAAGAATTGGAAGAGGAATGTAAAATGATGTTGTCTGAGAAGGACATACTGACAGTTGCTGGCTTAGAAGATGGAGCCGGAGTCCCTGGATTAGGTAATGAGTAACCTCCCAAAGCTGGGAATGGCTCTCAGTTTGCAAGCCCTAGGAAAATGAGGGCCTTGATCTTAGAATCCCAGTGAAATGGTTTCTGCCAACAATGTAAATGAGAGGGGAACAGATTCAACTCTACAGCCTTCAGAAAGAAACACAATTTTGCAGACAATTTTAGTTCAATGAAATGCACACCAAAATTCTGACCTACAGAACTGTGAAATAATAAATCAATTTGGTTTAAGTTACTAAGTTCATGGTAACTTGTCAAGGCAAGGATAGAAAACTAATGTAACATGTTGTTTGATCTCTTCTCCTAGTGAGGATAATTGGTGATCCCCACCCACTACTTTAACAATTGAAGGTCCTATTAGCAAGGAGGAAAGGGTAGGTGGTACCAAAAATGGTACCAGTGACTAAACCTCCTGATCCGGTTTACAACTCTAATTCTATCTCCCAGACTTCCACTCCCTGCCTTAGGATCCATCAGTTTTCGATCCATGGGATGGTCTTCTGATTCCATGCTCTTGGTAATAGTTTCCCTGGAACACCTGCAGCCCATTGCTTTATGTTACTCCATTCACCTACATCCTTGCTCACCTCTTAACTCCTCAAAACACTTCTCAGACATATCCTCTGTTACCAAACTTTCCATTCAAGATAAAAGTATACAACCATTCTTCAAGTGGGTTTCTGTTCTTAGTCCCAACTTCAATATGAGATACACCATGTTCAATTATAATTGTGTGTTTATCTTCTGTCTCTTCTTTCTGGTTGCTACCACTGTGCTTAGCACGAAGTAAGCACCCCAAAAAATCACTAATCACTACAACTGATAATATTCGTGACTTAAATGTGTAACCAAGAGAGTAGGATTTAAGCAAAAAATGAAGGGGGTACTGGAACATGGTCAGAAAATCCGACCTGTGTTATTCATCTTATCTCACAACACTGCACTCAGATGGGGGCCAGAGCACCAGGAAAAGGAAGCAGTTAAAGCTGCAAGAAACCAGTTTGAGTCAGATCTTCATAACCTAAATTGAACTTTCTTCATTAGAAAGCTAAGTTCTCCACCCAAGGGAGGAGTTTGCTGGCACTTTCTGAACATACAATGAAGACGCCTGCTACTTACATGTATGAGCAGGAAGGGCCTCCCTCTTCCTCTTTTGCTACTGAAGTGACACCCTTGACCACAGGGACTCCATTTTGCAGACAGATGAGACTCCATCTTGAGAAAAGAAAAAGTACCCCCTACCATGAGACAGTGGTCAAAAACTAAGACAGAAACAGTTCACCACATTCTGCTTGGCAGAACATAGAAATCCCCAGCTTGATTGCTCAAGTTTAAAACAGGCTGCACCTGGACTAATGTCAAGATTGTAATTTGTGTATGTTCTGCTTATGATTTTGGTCAGTACCTGGACTTATGTCAAAATTATAATTGATGTAACTCCCGAATATGATTAGGCCAGCTTGACCCTAGCACCCAAGTATTCCCCTCCCCTCTTTGTGATTTTGGCCTTTATAAACCTTGTTGCTTTGAACTGTGGGGTCCAGAGTTCTTTGGAGCATGAGCCTACTCGCCATGACTGGCAATAAGGGACTGTCAAATTTCTTCAATGTGTGGCTCTCCTCCACTTCATCTCATGTGGATACAACACTACATCTGGAGAGAGGCATGGTCCCTGGAGAGCTGTACATCTCCTTTACTTGTCACCTGAACAACTCTCCCTTATGGCTGTTTTAACAAATATTTAACAAATGCAAAATTATGTACATTTCATAAAAATTTTAATGAATAATTATCATTATTGGTAATTTGAATGTTCTCTTTAAAACACACAAACATAAAATATTATAATGAAACATCATTAGCCACAATTGTATTTCAATAACACCATCAAGATTTCCATTAAATAGTATTTCCAGAAAGGTTGGAGCATGGGTGGGAGGGATGGTAGTGGGGGGAAGTATCACTATGTTCCTAAATCTGTAGATATGAAATACATGAAACTTGTATAACTTAAATAAAATTAAAACAAAAGAAAAAAAGGAATAAACAATAAAACAGAACAAAATAAAAAAGTACTTCCAAAAGTTCTTGGAATAAAAAAAAATTGAAATTCATGCAGTTTTTTCATAAATACTTTCTATGAACTTTTTGATACTGCCCCTCATAGGCATGGGTTTCAAAAAACTTTGCATAAAAGTAATTGTAATCTTTTTAAGTCCACTTTTCTGCAACCCTTCTGAAAATATCCTCATGTGTTTTCAAATCAGCTAGAAAGCCAATAACATTATACTCCCATAGCAGGTTGATCTGTTGTCAACAGAAATTACTTCTGTCTAAAATGAATAACTAAATTCCGTCTCCAGGATCTCCGGGCTTAGGAACTTCGACAGCAGTAACAACAAAACCATATCGAAAAGGAGTCATTGAGGATTACCAGTAACCAAGAAGTGAGAAACAGTGGGTCCACTGTAGATGGGAATCTCAAAAGCATCGCACAAGCGCCCGAAAGGGCCATTACATGTGGTAAGACCGGTCCACAAAGGCAATTCCAGACACTCTCTAGACACCCCGTGTTCGTTGGGCCCCCTCCAGTGGGAGTGGAGAAACTGTGTCGCTGCTCTTTAGGATGACTGAACGAAGAGCACTTCCACTCATTTACGCCGAAACAAAAACATCAGTACTGAGTTATCTCACTGACGGTTTCAAGGTCATTTCCAAAGAGCGAGGGGCGGCAGGAGAGGTTTATGGGAACTCACCCTAGAAACCCGAACAAAGGAGCTTGCTTACCAAAGCGCCCAAAAAAAGCAACAACCCCTCCACAGTCTTTTACTCCCTAAGGTGCATGGGGTAGGCCGGAACTACAATACCCAGAATGCAAAGCGGAGGGCGGGGACGAAAGAGGGTGTGTTTTTACGTCAGGTTGGCTCGCGTGGCTTCAGGTTTGATTATAAACTCCGGTCCTCCGTGGCTCTCCCTGACCTCAACCTGATTGGTTCGGTAGTCCCTGCGTAAGACGGCGGCTCAGTTGTCATTGGCAGCGGTTGAATGGATGCTCTATGCCCCGCGCCCTCATGGTACATGAAGTTCTTCCTCTCGAGGGAGAAGTAGCTTCTCCAGCTGCGTCAGAACAGGAAGACTACATTTCCCAGAGGACTGCGGGACAGCCGGGAGGCGAGGGGGCGGTGCCCTCCGTTTGGTACAGTCACCCCAAGCCTCTTCGGCGGGATTGTGATGGCCGGAGAGATGACGATTTTAGGTCAGTGTGTGGGAGTCCTTATAGTCGTTATGGCCATGGAGACCGTCCGGGGAGACAGGGGTGGGTGGGAGTGGTTGTCTTACCGCCTGGAACCAGCTGGCGCGGCGGGAGGGGAGTCCGAAAGGTGATTTAGAGGAGGGTTTTCGCGGTTTGGAGGGGCCCGGGCCAGTGTAGGCCCCTGTAGGACCAGATGCGTGTATCGGCCTAGGGATCCACTCTTTCCCACAGATCCTCGGTGTCGAATGGCTGGTTGAACTTGGGCCCCTGAGAGGCTTCTCGATGGTTTTGTGGAGGAAGGGGGTTGGAGCAGCGGCAGGGGACGCTCGGGGGATGCCGAGTTGGAGAGGTGCCGACCCCCTCGATGGATATACAGCCCGCTGCCCGTTGCACCGAGTCCTGTTGGGAATTACCTTCCCCTGTCCGGAAAGTGATGAAGTGCCGCTAAATTGTGCCTGTTGGTGGAGGGAAGTGGGACTGGCGCTTGGAGTCATTGTTTTAGAGGTAGGCGATGAAGATGAGCTCACAATCGGTGACACAGAGTCCTCCAAAGTGACGTGTGGGTCATAGGAAGGTGTGTGGGCACAGGTGCCTAGCACAACCTCCTGAACGCCATTCGGAGGTCTGAGAACAGGTGTGTGGGCACAGGTGCCTAGCACAACCTCCTGAACGCCATTCGGAGGTCTGAGAACAGAGTGGGTCCTTCTCCTGCGGTCTGCATGGCATTTGTTCTGTTAAGATGTGGCAGCTATACCGAAGCAGCTCTCAAAGCAGTTTTATCCAATTTATTCACTTCCTCCTTTTGAAAGGGAAAAGAAGATAAATGGATAAACTTTTTAGTGTGGAATTTTAATGGAATGTGCCAATAATGATAACTAAAGCTGTTTCTAAAGAAGTGAAATCTAAATACCATTTCTTCAAGAAAATTGTATTATATCTATCTACCTTTTGCTCCAGAAGAATACTATTTTCTATCCACATCAGCGCAATTTTTTGTCAAAATATCTTTACATTTTGTTATTTTCCCATTAGTAGATATCTATGTAGTTACAGGAGTTGTTTGCTTTTCTTGTTGCTTTGTTTTTAATTATATAATAGCCCGTTAATACATACTTTGAGAGAAGTCTATCAGTTCCACAAAAGAAAATATTTTGTGATTTTTTTTGTCATATTTTAAAAAGTCGTATTAATGAGACGTTGCTATGGTAGTTGGGCATATTGTCCTAGTTGATGAGGTAGTATCATTTAATTTGCCTTTGTTTCAGGATCAGCTGTTCTGACCCTCCTGTTGGCTGGCTATTTGGCACAACAGTATTTACCATTGCCTACTCCTAAAGTGATTGGCATTGACCTCGGCACCACCTACTGTTCTGTCGGAGTGTTTTTTCCTGGCACCGGAAAAGTGAAGGTGATTCCAGATGAGAATGGTCACATCAGCATACCCAGCATGGTGTCCTTTACTGAGGATGCTGTGTATGTGGGGTACGAAAGCCTAGAGCTGGCAGATTCAAATCCTCAAAACACCATATATGATGCCAAAAGATTCATAGGCAAGATTTTTACCCCAGAAGAGCTGGAGGCTGAAATTGGCAGATACCCATTTAAGGTAAGTGATTAAATCTTAAGATCTATGTACATTGTAGTTCAGTGTGCTCTCTCCACACTTTGGCTTCATGTTGCAAAATGGTTTATTTCAACTAGCTTGATCTGTAAGGAAGTTGTATATCATCTTGCATAACAAGAAATTCTAGCTCTGGGGTGACCTAAGTCAAATTCAGTGACTCTGCACCAGTCAGCTTTTTATCAATGCAATGAAAAGCCTAAGTTCCTTTTGAGGGCCTCATTGTTTCTGTCTCCTGGTGAGGCCAGGGACTGGCAGTGCCTGTGCTGAGGAACTATCAAGTGGTACCCCAAGGAGCAGAGAGAGAATGGTCAGGCTCCATTCAGGCTTTCCAACCAACCTCTAAGGGAGAACCACCTGCCAAGGGCATGCCTCTTGTAACCTCAGGGCCTCCGGGCCTCCGGATGGGCCCACCTCCTCAACACCATAATTGGATTGAGTTTCTACCCTCTTAACACATTATTTTATAGCTTTGGGGTTTAAATGTCTTAATGCATGCAGGAGCACTAAATCCTGCTCAAACTTTGGCTCTTTGTAGTGCTAGCAAGGACTTAGGGTTTTGCTGTAGTCTTGCTCTGCCATCCTAAGAATTTCTTTTTAGCTTTGTCAAGGAGCTAGCAAGGTTGATGAAACCTCAGGTCCTCTACATCGATGTGGGTGTGGGTGTGGGTGTGTACTTAGAAACAGATCTTGCTAGGTATACTGTGCTCTGGCCTATTTCAAGCTCAATAGTGTGGCATGGATGATTAGTCAGTAGGATCACACCACTTAGTGGTTAGTGGAATGACTGTCCCAATGTTTAGTTGACCTGCTCTATGAATATACATTTTCTTTTTTACCTGGTTTTGTACTTACGTTGTAGTTTCAGTGAAAAATCCTCATATGCAAATCTTTGTATACTTCTTGGAATATTTCCTAATTTGAATTCTAGAAATAGACTTCATAGGTCAATTGTCTACATGTTTTCTAGGGCTTTTATTTATATTACCAAATTGCTTATCAGAAAGGTTGTGTGCTCTTACCCATTATTTCTTTTAGAGTACTTGCATCTGTACTTTCTTTTATTTTTTAAGATTTATTTATTTAATTAAAAGGCAAGAGTTACAGAGCAAGAGGGAGAGAGAAGAGAGAAAGAGATCTTCATCTGCTGGTTTCTTCCCCCAGATGGCCACAACAGCCAGGGCTGGGCGAACTGGAAATCAGGTCTAGAATTTTATCTGGGTCTCCCATGTTGGTGGGTAGGAGCCTAAGCAATTGGGCCATCTTCTGCTGCTTAGCATGGAGCTGGATCAGAAGTGGACTAGCTGGGGTCAGACTGGCTTGAACTGGCAGCCATATGGGATGCCAGCATTGTAGGCACTTCTAAATTACGACTTTGGGTACATAAAGTTGTTAAGTTTCCAAGTGATCTGACTTTAAATTGTTTCTGTTATGTGTGGACCCTGGTAGTATTGGTGTTTTTGTACCTTAATAGTGTTTTTATTTTAAAGATTGGTTTATTTACTTGAAAGGCAAAGTGACAGAGAATGATTTTCCATTTGTGGGTTCAATCATAAGTGAATGCAGCAGCCAGAGCTGAGCCAGCCTGAAGCCAAGAGCCAGAAACTCTGCCTGGGGGTTCTTCGTGAGTGTCGGGAACTCATCCCTTGCTTCCCATTTACATTAGCGGGGAGCTAGATCGGAGCAGAGTAGCAGGCCTAGAAGAGAAGACGCTCCAGTGTGGGATGCTGTTGTCTCAGGTGTTGATTTATCCTGCTGTGCTACAGTGCCTGCCCCTTGTTTTTGTTTTCCCCAGGGAGTGGTGAAATATTGTTGAAAGATCCGATTTTCTTGATTAAAACCTTATCTAGAGTGACTGGGGAAAAGTTTGTATGATTTCTTAGAACAGATAATTCTTTTTACTCTCAATTATTTTTTTAAAAGCTGATATATATAGGGTGGTATGTTTTAGGATCGATTGAGTTTTTTAAATGTATTCTCATATAAGCAGGGATAATGAGTTAAGAATACATAGCATGCTTTCATGGATGCAAAAAATAAATGATACTTGATTCTTAGATAGGAACATGGGGAAGTATTAAAATATTCTTGTTAATTTGTACTAGAAAATCCTTTGAGTTATCTATTACTTTTGGATCAAGGTATTTAGAAAAAGAAATCTTGAGGTATTAAGTGGCTGTTATTATATTTCATAATTCATCCTTTCATTAAATATATATTGATAATCTGTTCTAGTTATTTTCTTGATACTGAATTTTATTCTGTTGAAAAATGTATGAATTAATTTTACAGCTTTAAAGTATTATATTTAATAAATAATAGTCTTGGTAAATGTACTAGTAAATTATGAATGAACTTTATGATTTTAGAAAGGTAAAGGTAAGCTTTAATTGAATTAATCCAGCATGTATGTATGGTAATAAGTATATGAGTGTGTGTGTGTGTATATATATATATATATATGTATATATACATACTTTTCCTCCCTTTTCTGATTTTACAAATCCTATTTGCAGGTTTTAAACAAAAATGGGATGGTTGAGTTTTCTGTGACAAGTAACGAGACCCTCACCGTTTCCCCAGAATATGTTGGCTCTCGACTGTTGTTGAAATTAAAGGAAATGGCGGAGGAGTATCTCGGAATGCCAGTTGCCAATGCAGTCATCTCTGTACCAGCAGAATTTGATCTAAAGCAGAGAAATTCAACCATTGAAGCTGCTAACCTTGCAGGTAACCATATGCTTGCCTGTGCTGCATTTTTCTCAACATTTTGTTAGATAAGAGTATCTCTTTATTTTCATCTCCTTAAAAGGCAGAGAGAGCTTCCATCCACTGGTTCACTCTCAAAATGCCTGCAATAACCAGGCTGGGCCAGGTTTTATTATTCCATCGGGGTCTCCCACCTGGGTGGCAGGGGTCTGCTTCAGTCATCAACGGCTACCTCACAGGCACATTAGGGTCCCCAACGTAGGAAGTGGGGGTCCCAAGTGACAACTTAATCCACTGTATCACACTGCCTGCCCTGGTTTATCTCTTTTTAACTCACAAATTATAGGCACATAAGCTAACCATATAGTAGGTAAATTAGATTTCTTATAGATTTATATATGAGAATTATGAACAGCAGTCAGGCACATGACAAAGGCTAAGACAACATAGATACATGTTAATAGTGAAGAATTCTTTTTTTTTTAAAACTGTCTTTAGTGTTACAGTAAAACTAACTTTTTAAAAAAAAATCTGTGGCAAAAAAGAATTCATTTCACACTATTCAACAAAACAGATTAATCTATTCTCATGGAGTTTATATTCCATTAGAACAAAACATGGATTAAGCTTGAAAGTTAAATTTAAAATGAGGTTTCTTACCTTCAGTGTTACATTTTGGGCTGGATGATTCTTGGGTGTGAAAGACTGTCTTGTGTACTACAGAATATTTAGCATCATTTCGAGCCACTACTTACTGCGTAAGAGCTGCACCCTCCCTCACCAAGCGGAGACAATAAACAAAAGTCTCCATTTATTGCCCAATGTCTCCTGGAGCCAAAATTGTCCCTGGTAGAGAACCAGTGGTACAGAGAATTTCAGAAAGTAGCATGCTAAGAAAAAGGTGAACAGAATAAGGGGATAAGGTTGCTGGTGGTGGTCAGGGGAGGGGGGACTTGTAGGTTTGAAAAGGCTGGTGAGGTGAGCTTCACTGGAAAAGTGACATTTACACGGATTGAAGGCAGTGAGGTAGTTAGCCATGCAGCCGTATGGAGGAGTGAGTTGCTACAGGAAGAGGAAACGGCGAGTGTAGCAACCGTAAAGTAGGAACTTGCTGGTGGATGACAGGATGCGCGGTTGGCAGTATGGCTGCAGCACATGGAGTGATAGAGAGGTTCAGGGAAGGGTATTGTGATCTTTGGATGAATTCATGTTGGCAGGACCCCCGATACATAACTCCGGATTACTTCCCAGACCATTCCTTAAGTGTGGCTCAGTTTAAAGTGACACTTTGTGCAAGGAAATCAGATCTTGGACCAGAAAAGCTTGATTTCATATCTACAACAACTAGTTATAGTTTATAATGATTGGAACGTTGCTGCTCCTGTACTCCCAAGTAGCAGCTCAATATTAGAAAAGCTGTATTTTTTTAAAAAGTAAGTATTAATCAAGAATGAAATGACTTATTCTGTTGAACTTGGGCTTCTCTTTCTTTACGTTGTAATTGTTTACAATAAGTTTAATGGCACCATTTAGAAAAGCCTATCTTAACATTCCCATTAGATGATTTTTCTTGAGTATGTGACTGCTGTCATTTTATGTAGTAAAGTTCATGTCACAGAAGACTCAAATATGCTATAAGATTGAATAGGAAGAAATCCCTTAGTTGAGTCATCTCGTGGGTTCTTGCTTCCAACTCTTACAGGACTGAAGATCTTGAGGGTCATAAATGAACCCACAGCGGCAGCCATGGCCTACGGTCTCCACAAGGCTGATGTCTTCCACGTCTTGGTGATAGACTTGGGTGGAGGAACTCTCGATGTGTCTTTACTGAATAAACAAGGAGGAATGTTTCTAACGCGAGCCATGTCTGGTAAGAGTACCACAGAGCGGGTTAAAGAGCTTCAGGCGACAATGCTTTCCTTAACATACCTAATCTGTAACATGTTCTTTTTTAATTTTTTCAGAATTCTTTGAATTCATGTTGGTAATTTTGTTTCTGTAATTGTATCCCATTGTTTCTATATATTTACTATAAACAGTGAAGTCTCAAAAAATTACCTGTTATCCTCTTAGTCAATTACATACACTGCCAGTTGTAGCTCACTGAGCTGGTAGGATTTTTGTTTTTAAGTTTATTTGTTTGTATATTATTTAAAAGGCAGAGTGACAGAAAGAGAGAATTAGAGGTTTATCCACTGGTTCACTCCTACAATACCTGCAACAGCCAGAGCTAGCCTGGGCCACAGCCAGGAACCAGGAGCACCATATAGGTCTGCCACGTCAGCGGCAGGAACTTGCCAAGTACCTGGGCCGACACCTGCTCCCTCCCAGGTGCATTAGCAGGAAGCTAGATCAGAAGTGGAGGACACTTACGAGGGATCATACTGACACAAGGGATGAGAGCCTCCCAAGTAGCAGCTTAACCCTCTTGAGTCACAATGCCCACCCCACCATAGGACTTCTCATGCTGGTGGTGAGAGGAACAGAGAGAAGAAAATTTCTGTTAAAATGAAAGATGATCATTTATTTCACTTAAGAATATGCTTTATAAAATAGATACCTTTAGAAAATCAGATTTTGCTGTTCGCCAAAAAAATGACAGAATTGTGTATTCTCAATTTTTAAATGTATTTATTGATTTAAGAGGCCAAGACGTAGAAAGAGATCCCTCATCTGCTGGTTCACTCCCCTGATGCCAACAACATCTAAGGCTTGACCTGGATCTCAGAGTCAAGAGTCAGGACCTCAATTCTGGTCTCACGTTGATAAAAGGGACCCAACTACTTGAGCCGTTACTGCCAGCTGTCAGGGTCTGCATCAGTAGGAAACTGGAGTCAGCAGCTGGCCCCAGGCACAGTGGTTAAGATGTTACTTAGAATACCCACATCCCATATTAGAATGCCTGGGTTTGAATCCCAACTCCACTTCCGATTTCAACTTCCTGCTGATGTACACCTTGGGATGCAGCTCAAGTACTTGGGTCTCTGCCACCTGTAGGGGAGGCTTGGATTGAGTTCTCATCTCCTGGCGTCAGCCTGGCCCAGCCCTAGCTGTTGCAGGCATTTGAGAAATGAACTAGAGGATGGAAGATCTATCTGTCTCGGTCTTTTGAATAAAAATAAATAAGAAAATGGTGTCTTTCCCACAAAGTTACACACCTGCCCTCTACATCTTTTTTTCGAGGTGTTTGTTATATGTAATTTGGGTTAAGGAACTAAGGCTCATTGAAGAGTTAAGCTGTAAGTTATATGTGTAAATTACAAGTTTTAACTTCTGCATGTTTCTTTCTCTCTTTTTTTTTTTTTAAAGATTCATTTATTTATTTGAAAGGCAGAGTTATAGAGAAGCAGAGGCAGAAAGAGAGAGAGAGAGATCTTCCATCCGCTGGTTCATGCCCCACATGGCCTCAATGGCTGGAGCTGGGCTGATCCAAAGCCAAGAGTCTGGAGCTTCTTCCAGGTCTCTTCTTTTTCAGGACTTGGGCCATCTTCCACTCCTTTCCCAGGCCTTATCATTGAGATGGATCAGAAGTAGAGCAGCATTGGGTCAAATTGAGGCCCCTATGGGATGCCGGCACTGCAGGCGGTGGTTTTACCTGCTGTGCCACAGCACCGGCCGGCCCCTGTTTCTTTCTCTTTACTGGGCTTTTGTGCACCAAGTCAAATGCTGGAAGATTATAATATATTACTCTACTTTGAAATCATTTTCTCTACTTTTCTTATTAATCATGCACATAAAAGAATTTTTTAAAAAAGCCACTGATACTTTTGAATGTGTTTATAAAAAAGCATTCTCTTCTGTTGAGAATAATGACTTTTAGTGTTTTAAATAACTTTAAAAGTTAATCTGTGTTCTCAATCTATTTTCTGAAAATTATTTAATTAAGAAATACTTGTACATCCTTTAAAAATTTTCTGACCACGATGTTTTTAAGTAGTACATATTAGAGTTGAAATCAGTTTGACTCAGTTATTTTTAAATCAGTCTTCCTATGAATAAAATATTACTGAGACTTTAAGAAGGAAAATTTATTTCCAGAATATAATTTTATAGATATACAGACACATACACATCAATGTGCATAAGAATAATATGAACTCTTTTATTTTTTCACTTAGGAAACAATAAACTTGGGGGCCAGGACTTCAATCAGAGATTGCTTCAGTATTTGTATACACAGATCTATCAAAAGTACGGCTTCTACCCCTCTAGGAAGGAGGAAATACACAGATTAAGACAAGCTGTGGAAATGGTCAAGTTAAATCTGACGCTTCATCAGTCTGCTCAGATGTCAGTATTACTAACAGTGGAGGAAAAGGACGGGCAGGATCCCCAGCAAGCCGAGTCTGAAGGGCCACAGGACACACTTTCCCCAGCAGATGGACGCCAGGTGAACAGTATGTTGGGACCTGGCCTTTCTGAAAAGAACAGTGGGAAAAGGCAGGTTTTATTTGAAACTGAAGTATCACGGAAGCTCTTTGATAGCCTTAATGAAGATCTCTTCCAGAAAATACTCGTCCCCATTCGGCAAGTATTAAAAGAAGGCCACCTGGAGAGGACTGAGATTGACGAGGTGGTCCTCGTTGGGGGCTCCACGCGTATTCCCCGCATCCGCCAGGTCATTCAGGAGTTCTTTGGGAAGGATCCCAACACGTCCGTGGACCCTGACCTGGCAGTGGTGACAGGAGTGGCTATCCAAGCAGGGATTGACGGAGGTTCTTGGCCTTTGCAAGTCAGTGCTTTAGAAATTCCCAATAAGCATTTACAAAAAACCAATTTCAACTGAGTGATGGAAGACAGTGGTTGTTATCTGATGGTCTTTTCCCCTTTATCAGGCCACCTCTTCCAAAAAACAAAGTCTCTCTGTATTCTCTCACAGATTTACCTAGAAAGCTGCATTTCAATAGAGGAAAACTTTACATAGCATTGTGTTGTAGGAGTAGATGTGACCAGATTGATTTTGGAGAGAACCCGTCATAATGGAATTCTAAAATGAGAACTGAGGTAAACTCTCTTACAATAGGAGCATGGAAGGCTGTATTTTTCTGGGTTCTTGAAGTAGACAACCATATGCACTTAACATCATATTCTGTAAATGTTAAAGAGTGCCATTATGATTCCCAGCTCTTACTAAATTATATTAGTAGGAGCTGGTAATTTCCTTTCTTGGTTATTACATCTATATTAATTTGAACTATACTTGAAGGACAGTGTTGATGTCAGGTATTTATATTGGCTGGGAAATAGCAGTATTCAGGCGGGCTGCAAATATAATATTCAGTAACTGCCATGTTATATAACGAAGTGACTTTCACAAATACAGTATCCCACTATGTGTCATATTTTCATAATCTGCACTCTCCAGATTTTTAAAATACATTTAATAGGTTGGTTATTGGTTTATCTTCTTCCGAAGATAGCTGCAGGTTTATTCAGGAGTTTCAATACCAGATAGAAAGTTATTTTCTGGTAAACTTCATCAACTGTATGTCATTCTCTGCTTGGATTTTTGTGATTCTGCCTGATGTTAGAAAACAATACGAAATGATTAATTGCATTTTAAAAATGTGTTAATGTCACAATAAAACCATCAGTTCTGTCTCACTTTTGTGACCCAACACCTTTGCAGACATTGGTAAATTATCAATCACTCACTGTATTTGTCTTATGTTTTGTTTATATTTTTAGTAAGCCCTGAGGAATGTAGCATTCATTTGAGCTATCAAATGAAATTTCATTCAATTTCACTGACATTTTTCCCCATATTTATTTTTAAATGAGGAAAATGTACTCACTTGTAAGAGTTGATTATGATTTCTTATTGTTGTTTTTTTTAATTGGCTACTTTAAGCCAGAAGATGGTTGTGTAAGAAGAGAAAAAATTTGTGAATACTGGGAGTAATTTAGAAATCTAACTTGGAAGGGAATGTGGAAAGATTTCTACAAATCAGCATTTGTCGCAGTTAGATGCTTTGCTTTTTTTTCCTTCAAGAAAAACCACAGGGACCAAGAAGGAAAATAGAGCAGTTTGATTTTTGGGGGATGTCTATATTATTTGAAGACAGACACGCTTTTCTTTTCCTTAACAGAGGCATGCTTCATGTTAACCTTCACAAAAGTATGCCCTAGTCAACACTGTTGTTAAAGTTTGTCTGCTGTATCCATTGCTGAATTGGAAAGGATGTCAAATTTTCCAAACACTGTAAAACACAACAAAACATTTTAGCTTCTCATGGTAAAGAGCTGACTGTTAAAAACTTTTTTTGAAAATCTAAACAACATGACCTTTTTAAGCAATCAAATTGCAGTTAAAACATTTCAAACAAAAACTTTTGTGTACAGACAATGTCGTGGGCGGACAGAAAGGTATCAAATGTTGATGTTTTGTTGTGGACTAATAGAGAAATGCCAAAGACGAATCCTCCACTGCAGTATGAGACTATGTAAGTGTTCTCTTGGACTTTACGCACATCTTTAATAGATTTTAGACTTGAAAACATTCTTTCTGTGAAGGTCTTAAGAGAGAAAAGTGTTCAATTTATCTCAAAATCTTTATGGTATCAGCTTTAACCTAAAGCATTTTAAGACTTAAAAAAAAGTCTTGAATATCTCAATATTTGATATGGTTCAAAGACAGCCTGTTGATGTGTTAATGCTTTCTAAGGAAAACAATTTGCAAAGCAGGGCGGCTAATCTCACGACTAAAATTGGAAGTTAAATATTTGAAAAATTGAATGGCAGCACTGGAATTTGGGGGCAATCATTTAGCATATTCCCTCATGTAGTTACAGCTTTTTTTAAAAATGAAGGAATGTGTAATCAATCATACTGGAGGGGGCTGTATGTAAATAGTCTTGACAGTAATGTAGTTTATTTATTTAAAAGATGGGAAGAATGCATCCTGCAAGGGATCGTTTATGTATAACAATCTGAAGTCATCTTCCATCAAATGGACTTATTAGACTTTAGCTGTATGTCTAGCTAGTTTTTTTTTTTTTTTTTGAAGTACGTAACTTTTAAAGTATTAAGTGTCTTGTATGATTAGGCTGTGTGAGTTGAGTAATTTATTTTGTATCAGGAGTGTTTTGGTACTGTGTTTCACTCAGACCACTGACTTACCAACGGATACTACTGTGTGTAATGTACTGAAAACTACAGTTATTGTGCATAACAGATTGTGCCTCAAATATGTGCGTATGCAGCTAATTCACATTTTACTGTAAATAAATACCATTTTGCAGTTTGTTTTTTAAACAGTGTACTTTATTCATTCAAGAACATTTCTGAGGTATATAAATGCGAAGGGGCTACAGTGTAGCAGATGCCCCTGGCATGTGACTTCAGTAACTGTAGACTCCAAAGGTGTACATTCCCTGTATCGTGACTGTCTTCTGGGATTACTGATACACTTTCTAGTCATTCCCCTAATTTAGAAGAGGTTCTTCCTTTATTGTATGAATTCTGAATACCACCTCATGGTTTCTAACAATAATGAAGCCAAGAACTGAACTCATCTATACATAGGTAGTAAACAATGCTATATAACACTACTTTAATCTTTTGGTTGATGGTTAGTGTTTATGGTTTTCTAATAAAGGTTATATTATTTTAGATGAGTTTTTGTTTAACAAATTAATCTGATGCATTTTTTGTTACTTTTAATGAGACCTTGAGAATGCTAGACTACCTTCAGTACTGACTGCTGTGATTCTTCACAGTGACTAACTATCTTGCTGACCGACGAGCTATATGAGGAAATACAATGAGGCTTGCATATTTTATTTAATAAGTATATGGTGTCTCATTAATGTAGGCAGCCTTTAACGTAGCTCCTAATGATGCCCATCTCCTACTATGCCTCTGTTTGTGTAATCCTTTTCCCTTGAATTTGGGCAAAATTTAATGACATTGTTAATGAACAGAAGCAGAAGTGCTTGAGAGAAAGTTTGAGAACTTGACTGTAACCTACTGAAATCTTATGCCAGAATATCCATCAGCTAAGTGACTCCCATTTTCCTGACCCACGAGCAGTGTGAGATTATTCATTTTAATTAAATTACATTCTGAATCGAATTGTTACAAAGCAATAGATAATAGGGCTTACTGTGTTCTATGTACTGCTCTAAATGTCTTACTAATATTAACCAATTTAGTTGAGTCTCCTGGCAAATGTATGAGTAGTTACTCTGATCTTCACTTTCAGAAAGGGAAATTAAGGCATCAGTGTATTAGGGAAAGGCAATCTTCCCAGAGACATGATTTGAGTCCCGTCCATGCTCTTAACTCTGATTCTGTGCTGTGTTGTTCACCATACAGTACAATCCCTTAGGGCCATTACCAAATTTCTGGATAGTATTCATGCAAGACCTCAGATAATGTCAAAGTTAGACTTGGTGCTGTTTATTTATTTGAAAGAGTTGTAGAGAGCGGGAGAAGCACAGACAGATCTATGTTCTGGTTCACTCCACAAATAGGCACAAACAACTAGGGCTAGGCTAGGAGCCAGGAGCTTCTGGTTCTCCCATGTAAGTGGAGTTGCCCAAGTGCTTGGGCCATCTTCCATTGCTTTCCCAGGAGCATTAGCAGGGCGCTAGATCAGAAGTGGAGCAGCTGGGACTCGAATTAGCACCCATGTGGGATGCCAGTGCTGAAAGTGGCAGCTTAACCCACTGTGCCATAGCTCCGCCTCCATCCTTTCTATTTTCTGTGACTTGGAATTCACCCTCATATAAACACATACATGGCATTTCTCTTGTTAAGGATTCATCCCTTCACCTTAAATTATCTAACGTGGCCTGTTGGAAAATGGAAATTGGATCTCAATCAAAAGTTGTAATCACTATTCTTCGCCCAAGTTGCTAAACTTAAGATAATTTTGACATGGTTGAAAAATGCTGTGAGTAGTTACAGCAGACCCTGCTAAACGCTGTTATAATACTTCCAGAACCCAGTTTTATTTGAAGCAGTAATACCCCCTACTTCAAAAACTGCTTTTCTTGCTTCACTGGAAATTAGGGGTGACGGAGTGGCATTTCAATTCTGACCCATGAGATAAAAGCATAAATCACTAGGTGGAAACTAGGCTTTTTCATCTAATATTTACATATGGGTTATAAAATATCTTTTTTCCGTACCATTCATTTCTCCTTCTTGGAATGCACAGGTGATGGTGGGAGCAACTAACAAGCAACAGACACATTGTAGACAGTGAGACAGAGATAGGAGCAGCCCCAATGCATGATGGAGCCACCCTAAGCTACTTTGTTCTTCCCATTTGGGACTCATTTCTACCCAAGAGCAGCGAGCCCTTTGGTTGTTTCTACCTCTTCGTTTTTCTTTTCTTCGTGCTTTTCAACTTATGGCTGTCGTTACATGGTTAAGCATTGGTCAGATTGCCCTTTGTTGTCTTTCTCCACGCCAGTGTGGAACAGGAAGGAAGTGCTGGGGATAGGCATTGTGGCGCAGCAAGTGAAACTGTTGCTTGACCCCCAACTTTCATAGTGGAGTGCCGGTTGGCAAGCCAGTTGTAGTCCTGGTTGCTCTGCAGTTCTGATCCAGCTACCTGCTAGTGCTTCTGGGAAGAAAAAGCTGATGGCCCAGGTATTTGGGTTTCGGTCACCCACGTGGGAGACCCAGATGGATTTCCTGGCTCCTGGCTTCATTCTGCATGAGCCCCCGTGCTGTGTTTGGGCAGTGAATGAGTAAGTGGAGGATCCTCCCTCATTCTCACTCGCTCTCGCTCTCACTTGCTCTTTCTCTTAGTCTCTGCTTTTCAAATAAATTTGTTTTTTAAAAAGAAGGAATTTATTTTCTCCCTTGTCTGTTTCAACCAAAGAATTGGATAAAATGTGTAAAACGACAGTTGTCAACACCTTATGCCTAGGGGCCAACAATAAACCCCGCCTTAATCTTATAAACCCATAGACAGGTATGCCAATACAAGTCAAACTGTAGGATGTTCAGTAACAGCTAGAAATTATGGCATACATGCGCAGGAAAGAAAGCTGGGAGCAGATCTTCCCAGGGAATTGGTGGCAGTTATATTGAAATATGTGCCTAATTCCTACTGCACTCCACTGCCTTGCAGCCCAAATCATTAATCTCAGGGCCTCTCCTCTGATCACCACATCGTGTTTTCTACTTTAAATATCAGAGCTGAAAGCTGTTATTAAACCAATAGTCACAAGTATAGTAATAACGATCTAGGTTTTATAAACATGAATTCAAAAAACCTGTAATACTTTCCTTGGCCCACAAAAGAATGCATGAGTGTCATTTTCCTTCTAAATGTTTTGCAGCAAATTTATCAAAATATTGTTCAGTAGGGTCTATTTTACATTTTCCTCGTATGCCCATGCATTTTTATTTTGCTGTTTATGCTACATTCCTGAAGTAGAAGAAAGATTATTGTCTTTGGGCACTGATGAAAACTAAGCTCAAACTGGTCATTATGTAAATAACAAGTGAGCAACTCTGGTTACCTAGTTAGTAATCATCAACAAAACGAGCCAGTCAGCCTTTGGTCAGCCTTTGTACAGTGCATACTCATTACCTTGGCCTCAGAAACACTGCAGCACATGAACCACCAAGTAATCTTTTTCACAGCCAGACTTACAGAGGGTAGCTCACAATGCAGTCTACAGGCCTGCCAGCTCGGATCCTGCAAATGTCCACTCACCTGCAGAATGACATCTAGAATACTGAAACTAGAAGGAGCTACCCAGCTGCTGCCTCCTCACTATTGTTTGGTCTCACTAAGGTCACACTGTCCATCACTGGTGACACTTTGTATCTCAGTCATCTCAGCGCTGCCATGCATAAACTTGACTTTCTTAAGTACTGGCTTCTTTTTGCCCTTTGAATTTACTCAATAATATATCCTATGATGTGACTTTGTAAATATGGGACTGGAAGTATAAAGAACTATGACTGTTGGTGTTTAAATTATAACTAACTTGCTTTTGAATGTCGTCTTATGCCAGACACTGATAAATTATTATGTGTATATTAAGATTTAATTTTCAAGAGAACCTTAGGATGCAAATAGAATTCTTATTTCCAAATAAACACAGAGAAGTAACTTAACCTGTTCAAGTTTGGGTAACTATTAAGGGTTGATTTTGGATTTAACATAGGCAACTTGTTTCAAGATTCTGAACTGCTTTAACCACTATGATATTTTCTTCTTCTAATTCACTTGATTAGTTTTTCCAAAAAAAAAAAAAAAACATTCTGGTTCAGGACATTTTAATATTAGTGCATATATTAAAACACATTAAACTTTAACGTTAAAGTTTTCTATCAAAGCTGCATTGATAAGTATGTGAAAGTACCATTATTCTGCCACTTTCTTTCAAAAATGATTATTAAAAACTTCATGGAAAAATAGAATGTAAAGGTAAACTTATTTTTTAAAAGATTTATTTAATTTGAAAGGCAGAGTTAAATAGAGGCAAAGAGAGACAGAGACAGAGAGAGATCTTCTATCTGCTGGTTCACTCCCCAAACGGCTGTAATGGCCAGAACTGGGCCAATGTGAAGCCAGGAGCCAGGAGCTTCTTCTCGGTATCCCACATGCAGGGGCCCAAGGACTTGGGTCATCTTCTACTGCTTTCCCAGACCACAACAGAGAGCTGGATCAGAAATGGAGCAGCCAGGACTCACCGATGCTGGTACTGCAGGTGGCAGCTTTACCCAATAAGCCACAGCACTGACCTGGTAAACACATATTGACCCAAGAATCTTTGAAATGCATGCATAGTTTTTTGTTTTTTCCCATAGAAGCATTTTCCATGAACTTTTTGAAAACCCCACATATGCATGCACTTCAAAAGACTTTGAACCAAAATAAATATCTTTTCATTCCATTTTTCATGGATTTTTGTAGTATCCTTATATTTAATATGGTTCAAACTATAGTGCATTGAAACAGAGGCATGACACCCACAATACAAGCTTTAATTTCAGCTACTGTGCCTATGAAACTATTGCTTTAAAATCTTTCTCCATCATTCTTGAATCAAAGCCTTTTTAAAAGAGGCTCTTCTAGGAATGAGACATGTTGGTTGAGAGCATTGTTAATTTTGTAGTCACATGGACCTGGATTCTACATGTTATTGTCCAAAATCTTCTTGGAATCTTAGGATCATTCTTCAGTGAGGATTCCAAGTGACAAGTGTTTCAAACATCTTGCACATTACCTGGCATATGGTGTACTTTTGTTAACAAATATTCTCATTATCCTCAAAGAAGACAATTTAAGGCTCTTTGGGATTCTCCTTCTATCAGCTAATGTATTTTGCATATTGAAATTACAATCAGTATGTTTTTAGTCAATTTTGAAGTTATGGTCTGAACAAATCAGACAATCACAGAATAACCTTTTTTAAAAAATAAAAATCTGCTACCTCTCTGTGTAATATACTCAATTTGATTGCCTTGCAATTTATTTCTAGTGTATTTCAATGACTTAGCAAACTTCATGTACATAAATGAAATGAGAATAAACTAATAGTTTCTTAAGACACAATAAAATTATTTTTGAGCACTTGTGACTGTTAATTCTTCCCTTAAGTTTTTAATTGTGTTTTTTTTGTGTGGTTTGTTTTTTTGTTTTGTTTTGTTTTGTTTTTTTTAAATTTGAGAGTCAAAGACACAGAGACAGAGCTACCATTTGCTGGCTCATTCCCTAATGACCACATTGGCCAAGAAAACCAATGCTGTGAGCCAGGAACTCAACCTAGTTCTCCTAGTAGGGTGAATAGGGACCCAAGTAATTACTTGAACTATGCTCCATATTTGCAGGAGGCTGGATTTGGGAGCCAGAGTGGGAAGGTAAACCCAAATTCAAAATGGAAGCAGGCATCCTTACCAATAGGCCAAATGCCTGTCCCTCGCTGTCAGTCATTTTTTCCTTTTTTAAAAACTTTTACTTTCTTTTCACCCTGTATATGTTATATATGATAAGAAGTGATTATAAAGCTAACATATATGTTAATGGTGTATGCACAGGAAACTATACAGATTCTAAATGCAAAGCTGTATGATTTTTCACAGATTCTACTGATGCTTACACTCAGGTAAAGAAACAAAACATCCACTACCCCAAAGGCCACCCCGTGCTTGTCATCACCCCTACCCACCAAGGATAACCAGTATCCCTGCTCCTACTAATTTAGATAAGCATTTCTTTTTTATTTTAACTTTTATGTAAATGGAAACATGGAACCATTTAACAATATTCCTTTGTGGCTAGCTCCTATCAGTATTGTATGAGTCATCATGTTTGTAGCTTTTATACATTTATATTCATAGTAGTATCAAGTTCCATTGTGTGGGAAAAAGTACTTTTTTTCCAGGGTATTGCTGATTTCCCATTAGATTTTAAATTTACACAGCTTCTCTAATTTACTAAAACTGTAAATATAGAGAAAACATCTTTTAATTCATATCAACTAAATATCTGCACCCCCCTTGTAATGGAATTTCACAGATATTTGTACAGGAAGATGTGCATGTGTGATATATACTTACTACAACATTTATATAAGGGATTTGAACATCCATAAATGTGGGTATTCACAGAGTTCTTGGAACCAATCCCCTGTGGATACTAAGGGGCAACTCCAT
This sequence comes from Lepus europaeus, assembly GCF_033115175.1. Lineage (NCBI taxonomy): Eukaryota > Metazoa > Chordata > Mammalia > Lagomorpha > Leporidae > Lepus > Lepus europaeus. The sequence continues at coordinate 32,850,691 of NC_084828.1, forward strand.
GAGGTTGTATAATCTAAGGCAATTTTTCAAAAAACACTTTTAGGTAATATAGTAAGATTGCACACAAAGGAGAAAAGGAGGATGAAAGAAATAGTTGATGAGCCTTCAAGAACATGTTAAAATCCTTTATGAAAATCCTTTTGAAAGGAAAATATCTGAAATTTGAGCACTTTAAATTTGAAGGGCTATTCAGACATGTGTTGCTTTTATTACATAAAACTGCGAGATGAAAAAGCCCTTTAAGATCAGAGAGTACTACCAATCAACAATGTTCTCATTAATATATTACCTATAACACACAGCTCACTGAGGTCCATCCAGCCAAACGACGTTCTATAGAAAATATTTGTGTTTTCTTACTCAAATAGTAACAATATTATAAAACATTATTCTAAAATAAAATCTTAATACAGAGATTCCCTTTCGAAAAAGCAGCTGAATAACTTATTCTTTCTGAGATTCCTGCATCAATTCATAAACTGTACAGTAACTCAACACATACCATGTAGGAATATTAGTGGTTACATCATATTACTCTAAAATGCCTAGTCATTATTTTGTAAACATGAGTTGGGTATCCACAGTATGAGGGGTGCTGTGCAAGGAGCCCCATATACAAAGACAATTAAAAGTGGACACTAGCCTTCAAGGGGATGGGAGTGGGGAGGAAATAGACTCAAAGAACTAAAACATGGTCCTGCCATGATACATATAAGTGTGTGGGATTAGGAAGATCACAGGAGATGAGGGTGGAGTGAGATGGATAGGAGTCTGGGGACACTTGATTGAAGAGGTTACTTGTGAATGATATTATGGACTTAAAGGGTAAGTTGGGCCATGTGCAGAAGGTAGGCATGAATGGAGGAGAGAAATCTGGGTACAACTCAGGAAGGTTAGAAACGAGAGGGATCATTGTTATGTGGGCCAACCAGTAGCCAGGGTCTGCTTTTATGAATTTCTCTGCTATCATTATTTTTTAAATGTTAATGTATTTAGGTATTTTTTGAGTGTATAATCAACATAAAGTTAAAGAAATTTATTTTTTGTCTCTGAGTCTTGTGTTAGTCCAGCTTTTGTTGTCATTGCAAAGAAAAGCCCTTTCTGACGTATCAAATTCTGTGGTGTTTCAAATTCTATAATCCTTCCAGAATCAAGAACAAGGACCCTGCAATGTGAAAAGAATCCAGTTAGGCAACCTACAATGATTTTTGGTAAGTACCTAAGGTAAGTAAATTATTATGTGAGTTATTTCAGCACAAATAGAGATTAAATCAGTGAACAAATCAAGTTTTCTAATTGTTTTTTAGCATTAAAGATTTCCTCTAATTGTTTTGGAAAATACTTCTCTACAATTAGGGAACATTGCATATCTCTCAGCACTGATGAAATTCCTTCCAAGTGGCAAATCATTAGCACACCTCCTACGTTCAATATCCATTTCCGCAGATACCGGGTCGTTTCTGAACACCAAACGAGCCTACCTGTCGGAACCAATGATGGAGCGGAGCCTGTGAGCGATCGTCAGGACGGTGCAGTCGGAAAACTCCTTCCTGAGCGTGGTCTGCACCACGTGATCAGTCTCCAAGTCCACGCAGGCTGTTGCTTCATCCAGGACGAGAATTTTTGTTTTACGAAGCAAAGCACGGGCCAGACAGATGAGCTGCCGTTGCCCAACGCTGAAAACAAACAAAAATACTATTACATTAACTCCAACAATGAACATTGTGGGAGCCTACTTCCTGTTCTAAAATGCCGATTATATTGTTATCCAATTGGTTTCTCACTCATTCATTTATTCTTTTATTTAAGAAATATTCAGGCCGCCTCGGCTCACTAGGCTAATCCTCCGCCTTGCGGCACCGGCACACCGGATTCTGTCCCGGTTACCCCTCTTCCAGGCCAGCTCTCTGCTGTGGCTAGGGAGTGCAGTGGAGGATGGCCCAAGTGCTTGGGCCCTGCACCCCATGGGAGACCAGGAGAAGCACCTGGCTCCTGCCATCGGATCAGCGCAGTGCGCCGGCCGCAGCGGCCATTGGAGGGTGAACCAACGGCAAAGGAAGACCTTTCTCTCTCTCTCTCTCTCTCACTGTCCACTCTGCCTGTCAAAAAAAAAAAAAAAAAAGACATATTCATTGAGGAATTACTATCTGTCGGATCCTTACATGTCCAGATTCTGAGAATACAGCAATGAAAAAAATGAAATAAAACTGGACAAAAATCTTTGTGTAAAGTTTCTCAAAAGGAAGACAGCAAAAACTGAGCAAAATGCATAGTAATAAGAGGAAGACTGTATATAGTATTTTCACACATTATTTTATAGGTAGATAGATGATAGATAATAGAAAATAGATGATAGATAGGCAGGTAGATAGTTGATTGACTGGTGGATGGATGGATGGATGGATGGATGATAGGTAAGTAAAAATCAGTTTTAAGAATTCTCTTATAGGGGCCAGCGCTGTGACGTAGCAGGTAAAGCCACCGCCTGCAGTGCCGGCATCCCATATGGGCGCTGGTTCAAGACCCGGCTGCTCCACTTCCAATTCAGCTCTCTGCTATGACCTGGGGAAGCAGTAGAAGATGGCCCAAGTCCTTGGCTCTTGGCTTCGGATTGGTGCAGCTCCGGCCATTGCGGTAATTGGGGAGTGAACCATCGGATGGAAGACCTCTCTTTCTCTCTGCCTCTCTTCTCTCTGTGTAACTCTGACTTTTGAATAAATAAATCAATCTTAAAAAAAAAAAAAAGAATTCACTTATGCAGAAGGGTTGTCGTACAAAGTATGGATGTGAGGTGGGCATTTCAGGGAAGCTGGCCAAATGAACTTTCTGGGAGAAAGTGACTGTTAGCTCAAGACCTGAAGGAAGTGGAGGGTGAGCTAAGCAGATTTTCAGAAGAAACTTGTTTGAGGCAAAGGGAACAAGAGATAAAAATTCCCTGATGTGGGCAGGAGCAGACATGGCAAACCATGAAACAGCTCCGAGGCCAGTGTGGCAGGTTGGGAAGGACGTGATGAAAGAAGAGTCAGGAGTCAGTTCAAGTCCTGGGAATGGTTAACAGGCTGGCAACTCACTTTTCTGGCGTCTCGGATCACATGAAGGGGACTGCCTTCTGACAGCAGTGTTGAACAGAAAAAGAAGATATCCATTCGGCCGGCGCCGTGGCTCAACAGGCTAATCCTCCGCCTTGCGGCGCCGGCACACCGGGTTCTAGTCCCGGTCGGGGCACCGATCCTGTCCCGGTCGCCCCTCTTCCAGGCCAGCTCTCTGCTGTGGCCAGGGAGTGCAGTGAAGGATGGCCCAAGTGTTTGGGCTCTGCACCCCGCTCCTGCCATCGGAACAGCGCGGTGCGCCGGCCGCAGCGCGCTACCGCGGCGGCCATTGGAGGGTGAACCAACGGCAAAAGGAAGACCTTTCTCTCTGTCTCTCTCTCACTGTCCACTCTGCCTGTCAAAAATAAAAAAAAAAAAAAGATATCCATTCCCTTAGATCATTTTTTTTGGGGGGGGGGGGAAGAAGTCTATGAGTGTATTAATCTTCTCTACACAAGATTCAATTCAGCAGTGGTTTTTCAAACTGCACTGGTCTTTATTGTTCTTCCAATCCCTTCACCTGTAGGTTTTCAGGCTTGGCTATATTGTTTTATTCCTTGTCTTGCTCTTGTAGCACGACTCAGAAATGATGTGCTTTAAATGCACCAAACAAGCTCAGGAGGGCTCAGAAGCTAATTTCCTTCTAGGCCAATTCTAGTTTCCTTTTTCACTCTTGTTTTAAGACTTAACAGTGTGCAACATTTTGCCATATTCACTTCACTTATAGATATTAAATACATACACATATATACTATTTTTTTCCTTGAAAACAGGCATACTAATATCACATGATGTGGGACCCATGATGATGATCATAAAATCATGGGAAGAAGGGGGATATTCTTAAGCAGATGGTAAAATTCACTGAAGACAATTCAAGTTTCTAAAGAGCATGGGATGGATAACCTGGGCAAACCCTGTGCGAGGCTGCTTACCTGAGGTTTTCACCGCCCTCTGAAATCTCATGCAGCAGCTTCTCGGGAAGGGACTGCACAAACTCCTTTAAGTGACACAGTTCCAGCACTTCCCACAGCTCACTATCCGAATACTTGGCTAGGGGATCCAGGTTCATCTGCAGGGTTCCAGAAAATAAAATAGGGTCCTAGAGAACAAAATAGTCACCTGTAATCTTACTATCATATGAGACATAATTATATGTATTAAAAAGCAGACTTTTGAAATCTTTACTTAATATATACTAAACTGATCTTCTGTATATAAGAGAATTGAAAATGAATCTTAATGTGAATGGAAGGGGATTGGGAGCGGGAAAGGGGAGGGTTGTGGGTGGGAGGGAAATTATGGGAGGGGGAAAGCTATTGTAATCCATAAACTGTACTTTGGAAATGTATATTCATTAAATAAAAGTTTTTAAAAAAATCAGACTTAGAAAGTACATGAGGAAAAAGCAAAATGATCAGATGTAATATGGTTATCAAATTCATTTTGTATTTGTTAAAAATGAGCCAGAACGAATTATATGGGAGTCTTCCTGATCTGTGGTTTCACTCAGTCAACCATGGTGCTAAGATTTTAAATAGAAAATTTCAGAAATAAACAATTCATAAGTGTTATATTGCACACCGCTCTGAGTAGCATGATGAAAAATGCATGTGAGGGGCTGGTGCTGTGGTGTAGTTGGTGAAACCGCCACCTGTAGTGCAAGCATCCCATATGGGTGCTGGTTCGAGTCCCAGCTGCTCCACTTCTAATCCAGCTCTCTGCTGTGGCCTGGAAAAGCAGTAGAAGATGGCCCAAGTCCTTGGACCCCTGCACCCACATAGGAGACTCAGAAGAAGCTCCTGGCTCCTGGCTTTGGATCGGCACAGCTCCAGCCACTGCAGCCAGTTGGGGAGTGAATCAGTGGATGGAAGAGTGCACTCTCTCTTTCTCTCTGCCACTCCTTTTCTCTCTGTATAACTCTGACTTTCAAATAAATAAATAAATCTTAAAATAAAAGAGAATGCACGCGATGCCCTCTGTCCCACTCAGGAAATGAATCTTGCCTTTGCACACTGTGTATGTGCTACCCACCTGTTAGGCACTCAGGGGCCATCTCTGCGATCAGACCTGTTGTCATGGCAGCACAATGTGTACAAGTAAACCATATTTTACTTAATAACTACACAGGACCTGCAACGCTGGCAATTCAGATATGCCAAAGTGAAGCTATACATTGTTTCCTTTAAGTGAAAAAGTAATTTTCAACTTGGTAAGGAAGGAAAAAAAATCCCACATGATGGTTACTATGATAAGAACAAATATTCTACCCATGAAATTATCAATAAGGCAAAAGAATCTGTGCTGGTTTTGCTGCTACATCTCAAACTGCATTTAAAAATAACCTATGATTCATAAAGGAAAACTGATCAATATTTTGGAAGCAATTCCATATATATAAATTGTATTGGAGTGTATGCCTATAGTTATATCTTACTATCAGTTCTTGTTGTTTAATCATCTACAGCATCAAATTTGTAAATTACAATTATCAAAGGGGTGTACATACAGATAAAAATGCAGTACAAATTTTCTATAACAAGTGTGGTTTCAGGCATTCACTGGAGGTCTAGGAATTAAATCATTATGATCTTTCTGATTCTCTTTCTACATTTCTTGTTTTTAACGTATCAGTGACAATCAGTAGTATGATGAAGAGAGCTGTCAGTTAGCCAGGTGTATAATATAATAAAATGTAGTATTTATATAACATTGTCATCATACCAAGCCAGGAATAAAGAATGTAATATCCCTACTTTTTAGTGAACCCAAGGATACGAAGAGCTCTTGGCCAGTGCCACCCAGAAGGTAAGTGGTTGAATTTCATTTACAGTGAACTAAAGGTATCTTCTTTTACCAGGTCACAATGCCTAGTGGAACCAAATTTTAATATATCTGTGTTTATTTATAAGATAAGGATGACTGCTGTCTCTTGTCTCTGCTGACTTTTTCCCTCTCCAGAATTTTGGATGGTATTAAAATTTGTTTTGAAGTAAATAATACTTATGTATGTCTAAAAAAAAAACACAAATTTATGTCTAAACAATATGACAAAGATTTAGCATTTTAAACATGATTAGAGATAATACAAAGATGTTTCATAAACATCCAGAAAATAGCTTAAGTCTCTCAAACTCAACTAAATAAATTGTCTTGGACTTTAGAAGGCTATTCTTGAGTCAATTTGCATACTTGTTAATGATCAAGTATCTTTGATTCCACACATGGAAAAATCAAAAGACTTTAGGGAAGAGATTTAACTGAATTACTGTTCTTTCTTTTTTTAATATTTCTAAACTCCAAATCAAAAGAATCAGAATCCTACACTAAACCTACCACCTAATCAAAGACCTCAATAATTCTTTTAATCTAAAATGTACCAATGTGTTTCAGTTTGATCCATTTGCTAGAATTTAATTTACATTTACTATTATGAAGCAAACTTGAAAAGCAATGTACTGGTGTTTCTAGTAGATAAATGCTCTTCTGCAGAATGCTGTAGGGTAGGAGACGTTAATAGGATTCAAACAGATTTAAAATATGACCTTCTTCCAAAAAAGAATTGATATACTTGGAAGGATTGATTGATTTATTTGAAAGTCAGAATTACAGAGAGAGAAACACACACACACACACACACACACAGATCTTCCATCAGCCGGTTCACTCCCTAGATGACCGTAATGGCCAAGGGTGGGCCAGACCAAAGCCAGGATCCCAGAGCTTCATCTAGGTCTCCCACTGAGGTGCAGGGGCCCAACCATTTGTGGAATCTTCCAGTGTTTTCCCCAGGCCATTAGCGGAGAGCTGGACTGGAAGAAAAGCAGTCAGGACTAGAACTGGTGCCCATTTGGGACGTTGGCATCATAGGTGGTGATTTTACCTGCTATGACACAACATCAGCCCTATTTTTTTTTAAAAAGAAAAGAAAAACACTTGGAAAGTGTTCAGAAAGACTACTGGGAAAACAAGTTTTACCTGTGGGATGATGTTAAGTTTGCCACGAAGATCATGGAGTCCAATACTGGATATGTCAATACCATCAATAATAATTTTGCCTCCTGACCCCTCCACAATTCTAAATAAGCAATTTGACAGTGTTGACTTGCCTGCTCCAGTCCTTCCCACAATTCCAATCTAAAAGGAAATAATCAAAAACAGCTCATGATGAACTTTTCATAAGAGAACAGGGCCTCTTCTCCGTAACAAATACATCCGATGTCAGGTTAGCTGGATGTAATTTTGCCAACCAGAATATCCTTGAGTGGTACAGAAAATGCCATGTGACTTCTAAGGACTCAATCTCTCTACCAAGACACTCACATTCACTTTAGCTAGTATGCTTTTCCTCTAGTTTTGGGTAATTACCATTTTTCTTGATTTGGATCCGGTTTGAGTGTATCCGTAGAGGTTCAAGTGTTGAAAGTTAATCCATTGTGAGGCAGTAAGAGGATAGAAGTTAATCTGACCCTCAAGGGATCTCTGGGAAGCCACTAGGATTAGAGAAACGCATCAGGGCACAGCCCTCATGACTGAGTCCTGGTGGCTTTATAAGAGGGAGAGAGACCAGGCGACAGACTCGGCACACACCCTGTCTCCTGCCATGGGACACCCTGCACTGTCTCAGGACTCTGCCAGCAAAAGGACTGCCACCAGATATGGGTCCTTGAGCCTCTACAACTGTGGGTCAAAGGAACCGTTTTTTCACTTCAAATTTATCCGGCCTCAGGTTTTTGGGATAGTAACCAAAATAGACAAATAAATCACCTAACTACAGAACGCCAGTAGCCCCAGGAGGAGCAGGCCAGCCCTGACTGACCCTTGAATATTAAAAGTGAGGGAAATGGATGCACTGATAATGGGGTACTTTAACTAGAACGTCCAGATTGGATCTCTACTCTTCTTCCCCCTCCTGAAACACACAGGGTACTGGAACCTTTTCCCAGATAGGCTAGAAAATCCAATGGCATGCATGCAAATTTCTCTGATGCATCAAAACAACTCTGTCTTAGAGCAATTGAGGGGAGCCACAGATAGTGTTTAAGGATCCTGGGCTCATGGCCAAAACAATTAGCTTGTCTTAAACATCCTAGTGATTGAATATGTTCCTTTGGCCGTGAGAATTACAGCAATCTTTTTGGCTACTGATTCATGACTTGGCATTAATAGGAACATTAGGAAGAAAGAATAGTGATGTGGAAGGTTTGCCCTAGTAAAAAGAACCTTGAATCTTAAATCTGACCAAAAAAAAAAAAAAAAAAATCAGAAAAAAAAAAACCCAGAAACTTGTTGAATTAGTAGGTTTAATCAAAATTCCAGAATAATTTTATTTATTATCAACATATTTCTGTTTGAGACACCATTGCAGTAGACCTGTTTAGAGGGTTAGAAAAATGCCTCTCAGAGGTTATAAAAGACAAACCTCTGAGAGAGGAAAAGTGAGGCACTGCTGGTTTTTTTTGTTTCTGGTTTTTGATTTATAGTTATTTGTAATATACCTTTCCAATTAGGAAATAACATGTTTTTATAAAACATTTTGAAAAAATGTGGAGAAAATATAGAAGAAAGCAAAAAGTTCATTTGAAATTCATCACTGAGATGCAACCACTATTTCTGTTTTATTACTATTCTAGTATTTTTGCTAATATGGTCACCTGTTTGGTTGTTTAAAATACAAATATCATATTATCAACAGTTTTATATGTAGTATTCATTAACTAATTTCATCTCAAGCATCTTTTCCTTTGGCTAACTGTCTGGGAAAACATATCATTGACTTTACAAATATTCTGTCATACAATTTTAGTATATTTTAAGTAACTATTTACTATTGCAATACACTTTATAGAGGAAGTAAAAGTAAGTACACTAAAGTAATATTTCACAATAGTGTATGAGAAATTTAAGAATATATGCATTTTTCTTTATACAGGAAAAACTTTTTCTATACAGACCATTTTAACAAAAGACCACCTTGTAGTGAATGTCATATTACACGTAACAATGGATGTGTTCATTTAAAAAATAAAATGAAACATATGAAGTATATGTAGTACCTTCTCTTCCCCATGAGTCTGGAAAGTGATATCTTGTAATACTAAACCAAGATCATCTCGATACCGGGCCTGATAATTCACAAATTCCACTATTCCTTTACTGGGCCATTGTGATGGAGGCCTTCTAGGCATTATCCATGGTGCCTTAAAACGAAGAAATGCTCTTTAAACTAAAATTATGGTTAAAAAAAAAAAGAAAAAAACAAAACTACATTCTCTCCCACACATCAAAAATATATTTCTTAACCCTATAAACAAAAGCAAGGATAAATGACAGACGACATTTGTAGATACTGGTTAGCTGAAATAGTTTAAACATCACCAATATAAAACTTCTCATCTCTGCCAAGCGAGCAATGTTTGGTTTCTGCTTCTGTTTGAAATGATGCTGTGTTTTGGTTGTGGTCCAAAGCTTCAAAGCACTGTTTGGCATTTCCTTTCTTCTATGGAGCTCTCACCATTCACATGTGACAGATCTGGTAAAATACTAGTTAGGTTGAATCTTGCTTGCCTCCACTCCGTCATCTTTGTATGAATCGAATTTTTCACGCGTGCCCCCCCCCCCCTTTTTTTAACGGTTTTTTAGCTGATGTTCTTGAAGAGCAGTGAGTACCTAGAACTGTGCCACTAATGAAAGGAAATCTCATCAAAGAAGGTACATTTCTTTACAGAGCTGTGTCATACCATCCTTTGGGCACTCTGCTGGGAAAGTAGAATCAAGTCTCAAATAATGCCTTTTAATTGTATCCTCTAGGATTTAGATGTAGGACAGTACTGTATCATACCTCTGTGAATGTAAAATATCTTGTACCTGCTTCATGATACGTAGTAGTGACTGTGCTTTATCAGAGCTGTTTTTAATGATGTTATTCTAGAATGTTTTCTTTACAGATGATTGAGAAGCTAATTAAAAAAAATGGTGCCAGGTACCACGACAGTAACAAAACTTTGCTGTTTTCGGGGTTTTGTTTTTTTACCTTTTTTCTTTTTTCTTTTTTTTTTTTTTTTTTAATGGAGTGTGCTAGATGTCTCTATAATTTTGTTCAAATGACTGCAGAACCTGGAAAAGCTGTTGCTGCTATTGATACATAACATACTGCTATTACTGGTCTTTTTATATAAATATATATATATATATACATATATATAATTGAATTTTTGGAAACTTTAGCTGTGCTGTCAACTTTGAGAAAAGTATCCCAGTTTACCGTGTTGAGTTGGCATTGTACAGAAATTAACAGCCATATTGGTCTAGAAACGTTAAACTTAATTTTTTTTTCCATTTGTACAGGGGTAACGCACTGTATTAAATATGTAAGGTCTTATCTACGTGGGTTTGATTACAGAACTAATAAAGTATTCTCTAAATAATGAAAAAAAAAAAAACTTCTCATCTCGTTCTAACAAATTCTTAGAGGGACTGCTGTTGTGGCTTAACAGGTTAATTTACCACCACTGATGCCTGAATCCCATATATGAACATGGGTTCAAGTCCCAGCTGCTCCACTTCCATTCCAACTCCCTGCTAATGCACCTGGGAAGGCAGCAGAAGATGGCCCAAGTGATTGGGCTGCTGTACTCACATGGGAGACGCCATGGAGTTCCCCTGGCTTTTGCCTAGCTCAGCCCTGGCTACTGTGGTCATTTTGGAAGTGAAGCAGTGGATGAAAGATCTCGTTCTCTCTCTATCTCGCCTTTTTCTTTCTCTCTCTTTGTCACTTTGCCATTCAAATACATGAATCTTTTTTAAAAAAGAAATTTTAGAAATCAATTTGTAGAGACAACAAGTCTTCCCATTTCCTGTCAAGTTATTCAGAAAATCTTTCTAAAATCCCATACATAGGATAAGGAACCTGAAATATTTGCTGAAATGAGAACAGTCTGCCATTCATCCATTAAATACTGAGTGTTTATAATGTCAGTCACTGTTTTAGTTGCTGGAGATTTAGCAATAAGGAAGTCAGATAAAAACACTCCTCTTAATAGAGAGTGAATGCAGTGGGAAGAGTCAGAAAGAACCAGTGGCATATGGTTACCAGGAAAAGAGGAGGGGTGCTGGGAGGTGGGGTGCCACTTTAAGTAGAGTAGTTAGGAAAAGCATGATTGGACATGGTGAGGGAACAAGCCATGTGGATATCAAAAGAGCCTTTCAGGAAAAGCAACTGACTACTTGTAACTAACTCTTGTGTTGAAGACCAAAGATAGGGGCTGCAGAACTATTGGAAGGACAGCAGGAGGCAGAACACACAGAGGAGCCTGGTGCCTGCACAGTGAGGTGCAATCTTTTACACGCAAGGGAGTGAACTCCAATGTCTGATACATTAAATAAAGCAAGGACGAAGCTCTTGTGAGATACAAGATGATGTATTTATACACCAGTATTTCATTATTCACAATTCGGAAGGGAATAACATGCAAAGATATATACAACTTAGAAATAATACATATTAGTATGTATTATTTATTGTTATATATATATACACATAATAATAATACACATTAGTCATTAGATGGCAAATTAGATTGAGCATCTTCAGTTGAATTCTGGTGTCCAGATGTTGTGAAGGCAGACTAATGTTTCATGATTCGTGTTAGAAGAAAAGGAAGGCCTAGGGAAGAATCCAGACGGAGAATCAATGTCCAACTTGGTGTTGGAGGATGAACACACTCAGAGGCGTTGAGGAGCAAGAAGGTGGTGATACTAAGAGGTAGGAATTTGAAAAGATGGTTAATGGATCAAGGTTGGAAGGCAGGAAGAGAGAATACCGAGAAGACAACAGAAATGTTAGGACTTTTAAAGATTATTTATAGAGATTATTAGAGAGAGAGAAGAGAGAATTGAGAATTGTCCCATTTGCTGGCTCACTCTTCAAATGCCTGTAACAGCTGGGGGACTGCAGGTCTCCCACATGGGTGGCAGGGACCCAAGCACTAGAGCTATCACCTGCCACTTCACAGGGCACACACTAGCAGGAAGTTGGAATAGGGAGTGATGCCGGGACTTTGATTTCAGTATAGACTACAGGTGTCTCAAGCAACATCTTCAAAACTACGCCAAATTCTGGCACCTAGATTTTTATGTGGAGGAAGCACATGGCTTCCTCAGACTTATGAGCAAAAGAGGAAAGACACCTTCTTAGAGGATTGAAGATCCAGAAGTTCAAGTCACCTTTACCATCTGTCCTATTCATTAATAGATTTTAGAGGCAGAGGTAACCCAGATGAGCTAAATATACACATAATTAGGTATTATAAACTCGGCCAGTAGTGTGATTCTTTGTCCTCCCCACATTGTAATTAAAGAGAACAAAACAGATGGATTTATTCTCTTTTCCTCCTCTTTCATGGAAATGTTAATTAATTAAAAACTGTGTAGAATATAAGTAATTTTGAGATGACTCTATTATGACACTTTTCTCAGTGACCACTAACTATGGCCGTAAGTTGTATATTTTATCCTATACCAGCAGAAGACAAATCATTATGTCTTTTTATAAAAGCGTATTTCAATTTTATCACTCACTGAAATAGATTTATATATTACAATTTATGGAATGCCTAATTTAATTTAGCAGTGTTTTTGTTTCCATTAAAATGGTACATAAAGTACTAGTGCATTTTATCATTATTTTGGTTATAGTTCCCTTAAAATGCTATTACAGCATGATTTTGGAAATGGAGGATTTATTCAAAGTTTATTTTTATAAATGTCAGTTTAAGGTACAAAACATTTTAATCCTTCATCCATTGGTTTGTTATTTGGCAGTTCTTACCTCTTTCTCTATATTTTCATATTCACAAATTCTTTCAATGGAGACAGCATTGGTTTCAATTTCACATGCCTTCCTTACCCAAAAGTTCAGAGAGTGAGTAATCTGGAGAAGATGGGGATGGGGGAAAGCAGAAATTGAATGCATGCTCATTAGTCTTTTACATAATAAAAATTATGCTTTATTTTTTATAAAATCTCATATTTTCAATTTTCATATACTTTACCTCTTGATTATTTAGCTAACATAGAAGCAAGTATGTTTACACATGTACATACCTGCATCTCTTAAATTGCATTAAACTCATTAATATCATAAATCATGGAATTCTGTGGCATAAGACTGGATGAATGTAGTTCAAAAATTTGAGATCTATGCATACAGGGGCTATTCAATGAGTGCATGAATTAAAAAGTGCATGGATGGCCGGCACCGCGGCTCAATAGGCTAATCCTCCGCCTTGCGGTGCCGGCACACCGGGTTCTAGTCCCAGTCGGGGCGCCGGATTCTGTCCCAGTTGCCCCTCTTCCAGGCCAGCTCTCTGCTATGGCCCGGGAGTGCAGTGGAGGATGGCCCAAATGCTTGGGCCCTGCACCCCATGGGAGACCAGGAGAAGCACCTGGCTCCTGCCTTGGGATCAGCGTGGTGCGCTGGCCGCAGTGCGCCGGCCGCGGCGGCCATTGGAGGGTGAACCAACGGCAAAGGAAGACCTTTCCCTCTGTCTCTCTCTTTCACTGTCCACTCTGCCTGTCAAAAAAAAAAATTTTACCAAAAGAAATTTCTTTTTGTTCCATTTTCCCAGAAACTTTTATATACTTGGTGTACAGATGTCTAAGATGGATGAGGTGTACATTAAGAAATGTACAACCTTATAAGAGAGGGAGCAGGAGATGGGAGGGTTGTGGGTGGGAGGGAAGTTATGGGGTGAAAAAGCCACTGTAATCCAAAAGCTGTACTTTGGAAATTTATATTTATTAAATGAAAGTTAAAAAAAAATTCTACAACCTTAGTGAGAAACAAAAATAGTGCACGAAATACTTCAGGCTCTTCATTCCTTTCCATCATAAGGAAGATTCCCCTAGCACTCTGACTATTTACAGTCCCCACTTGCTTTTTTTTTTTTTTTAACTCCACTTTCTTCTCACCTTCCCAACAAATGTAGGATCTCCAAGGTTGCAACTTCAAGCCTAATTCTGACAGTCATTGAAGTTTGGCAGTGTTTAGGAGGTGGGTTTGATTTGGATTTCCCAGATGGCTGCTGACAGTGAGTTATTTTTTCATAAATATGTGGTCCATTTGCATTTCTTCTTCTGAAAGCTGTCTAGCCAGATCATTTATCTATTTCTTAACTGGATTATTTGGGGGTGTTTTGCAAATGTTTCATGTTTTGTCTCAAATGTGGAAGCTAAAAAAAAATTGATCTGACTGTAGTATGTTGATCACAAGAGGTTGGAAAAGGGGTGGTGTTAGGAATGGATAAAGAGAAATTGCATAATGGGCATTCAAAACACAGAAGGCTAAAAGGAGTTAAGTCCTAGTGTGTCACAACTCAGAGGCATGATTATAGTTCACAATAACCTATTGTATAGTTTATGAAAAAGTCAGAGAGAGGCACTTGAAGGCTCCAAACAAAAGAAATGATAAGGTAATAAAAATGCTGATTGCTCTGATCAGTTCATGCTGTATACGTGTGTGAGCATTTCACACTGTTCTTAAATATATACATGTACAGCCATCTCATGTTCACCAAAGTAAAATTCATAAACAGCTGAACCCTGTTTCTTCTTGATTGCCAATCCATATAGTGGCCCCAGCTGACTTCGACAGATGTGGGGCCCTTGAAAGTATTTATTTTACCCACCTACTTCACTATAGAAATAATAACTTCTGGTTATGGGGTTCTCTGCTCCAGGCCTCACCCAAGTACATGTACCATTTTCTGCTTCCAGAAGTTTAAGTTCTGAATCTGAAATGCAAGTGGCCTCAAGCGTCTTGGATACAAGACTGAGGATATACACTCAAATCATCTAGGCTTAAACAATGCGGAATTTTATAATGCAGTTTAAATAGCATTTGCCATTTGGCAAAGGGCTCATGAACACATGCATACCAGTAATGCTTTACAGCGTAATATAAAATAGGGCTTCTTAGGGAAAAATTGATATTCAGAAGAGAAGCAGCACATACATTTTCCCCAGAGCTTGCATTATCTCTGTTAGGCAGGGCAAATTGGACTCACAGCCCTAGGGGAGAGGGCCTTACCTCTTTAACTCTCTATAAATCTATCAGGATAGGGGAGCAGAGAACTGCTGCATCAGTGTGTTAACAGCAGGTGGTTCCTGGCCCTGCCTGTGCCCAGCACTGGGTAGCAGACTCCCCTGTGAGCTAACTCCAAATCCGCTGAGCCAGTTTCCTGCTGCCACCGAAAGAGAGGAAGAAATGAGCCTCCAGGGTAATCCAGATCTGTCTCCCATTACTTAGTTAATAGAATCTATAACTCAGACAGGCAACAGAGAGGAGTTTAATTAATTGGATTCTAAACATACCATATACCAGCAAATCATTATTACTTACATTTAGGGCATAGGATATAGACAAACCAACTATTGCTGAATCTATGGAATTGCCAGCCAGCACAGCAAGCAGTGCAGCAAAGAGCACCATTAGGTTGCCAAGAAATTCAAGCCTAACAGACAGCCACCTGCAATATATGGAACAGATTCTGAGGAACCAAGGTAAAAAAGTTTTAAGGCAACTAGTGCTAACTTGCCTCTGGGAAATCAAAAAGCATACATCAACTGCTGTGTTCTAACCCCTCCCCTTACTCGTAATTTAGTCAAACAGGATGTTGTCACAACGACAGCTCAAAGAATTCTTCTGCCCCAAAATGTACCTTACTTGTGCAGATCTTTGCTTTAAAAGTTAATCAGAATGACGAAGCAAAAGAAAAGAATGCTAGTCAAAATGTCAACTGTATTTTTAAAACTTCTGCAGGAAAATCAATTACTTTTTCTATTACATATACTTTTTATATGATAAAGTCTCTAAAAATTAAGATGTGCTCAACTACTGTTTACTATTTCATTTTTCTTCATGTGAAATTACAAATTCAAATTTTAAAATGGCATAAAATAATACATATAGATGATGTCTAAACATATAAATAAAACATAGCATGTATTATATCATCAGTAGTTCTAATAGCACCCTGCATGTTCTTCAAAAAACTTTGACTTCTGTTTTCATATAGAGTATACCTTTTATGTGATTATGAATACATATAATTCAACTTAAATGTATATTATGTACTAGAAAATATTTGAGGCTTTCATGTATAGGTGTGTTGATATGACTCACCTGTTTGCAATTACGTTATTGTAGAAGCAGACCAAGTTCTCATTCACCACCTCTTTGTTTTGCTGGATGAACCTCTGTTCGTGTCCAAACGCTCTGATAGTAGACACCCCTGACAAGGTCTCACCAAAGTGGGAAATAATAGGTGAGCGAGACGCTCCTGCCAATCGTCGAATCTGTCGTGAGCTTGCCACGTAGTATCTCTGCTCAGAAGACACAGAGGCAGTTGGGGAGGTGCAGTGAGAAAGGTTCCCTGGTTTAGAGACTGCAAGACTCCTGGGTTGTGAGTGAAAGATTGACCTGCTACAAATATGTCCAAGTCTCAGCCTCCAGGATCTGTGAGCACGACCACAGTGGAAACAGGATTTTTGTAAACATAAATGAAGGATCTCTCGATGAGATCACAGTGGAGTGTGGAGGGAGCCTAAATCCCACGCTGAATGTCTTTATAGGAGACAGAAGAAAAGTCACAAACGCAGGGAGAAGGCCATGTGAAGACAGTGGCAGAGATTAGAGACCTGACACCAAGTCCAGGAAAACACCAGAGATTGTGGCAGCCACAAGGAGCTAGAAGGAAGCAGGAGCCAGATCCTCCCTCAGTGCCTCGAGAAAGAAAATCAGCCCTCCCAACACATTGATCTTGGACTTCTGGCAGCCACAACTGAGACGGAGAATAAATTCCTGTTGTTGAAACCACCTAGCACACTGTTACCGGAACCTTAGGAAATGAACAAGTGCTTGGTATTAGTGAAATGTTCCAATTCTGAAGAGCACATGTGGAACATAATGAGGTAAAACTTCACTTGGATAACTCTCTCAAATGACCATGGGGAGTGAACCAGCGGATGGAAAACCTCTCCTTCTCTCTCTGCGTAACTCTTTCAAATAAATAAATAAATCTTAAAAAAAAAAAAAAAAGATGCCCACTGGGACGCCTGTATACCATTACAGTGCCTGGGTTGGAATCCCCGCACTGCTTCTGACTCCAGCATCCTGTTAAGGTACACCCTGGAAGACAGCAGGGGCCCTGCTACTCACATGGGAGACATGCACTGATTTCCTGGCTCGTGACTTTGACCTGACCCAGTCCTGGATGTTGTGGAAATTTGGGGAGTGAACCAGGGAATGGAAGATCTATCTATGTCTCTTTCTCTACCTCTCTATCTCTATCTCTGTCTCTGTCTCTGTCTCTGTGTGTGTGTGTGTGTGTCACTCTGCTTTTAAATAAATACATATTTCTAGAAAGATCAATAGTTTCTCAAATATGAGATCATCACATAAAATTTCACTTACAACTTTTGTTTATAATCAGATATAATTGGTCTCTGTCTCCAGTTTCATTGAGGAGACAGTTTGTGAACTCCTAAAATAGCTTCCTACTATTTCCTATCCTAGCAATATAATAAATCCAAAGTACATGGGTGAATCCGGTCTCTGCACTATGTTGGTAGAGAATGTTTCCCACAGAAAATGAAGTAAGACCTAGGCCATGAAAGAAAAATAAGACCTAGACAGAAATGACAAAGAAAACATATGAAGTAGAAGAATGACAACATAGATAAATCAATGAGAAAGGAATTAACACGGTGGAATCAGTAGATTTCACATCAATATGAGTTAAAAAAATGGGGTCTAAAACTGTATTTGACCGTGGACACATACGTTATTAATACAAATAAACATCCAGGGACTTACTTGAATGGTGAAATAGAATATAATTAAGGGAACAACAGCCAGTATGAAGAGTGGTAAAGCTCCCACAATGACCAAAACTGTTCCGATAACATCCAGTGTACAGTTCAACCAGGTCCGTAAGTAGTAATGGAAACGCACATCAACTATAAACATATCCTGGAAAAATTGATATCAGGTCACTTTCTTTTTAACTCTTCATGCTTTAGGATCAAGGGGAGAAGAAATATACCGTTCAATAGAAAAGCTTATTCACGTGTGACGATTTGATTGCTATTAAGTCTAACTGCATGGCTTTTGCCCACTCCTATATATTTTTCTCCTGTAGGCAACTGTAACAAATAAAAGCCTCTTCTAATAAAAAGGTGAGTGACTGTGAGCAAGTAATCTAGATTTTCCATTGATGATAACAATTAATCATACAACCAAAGTCAGACCCTAATGAAAGAACAGAGTCCATAACTAGGATTCCAGTAGCTGGGTTTTCCAAATCCAGTATTCGGGGCATCGGGCTACTCCTACTTACTACTCAAAAATTTATAAAACTCTCCAGGACACTATTATGTCCTACAAACATGTACAGTACCTTTTTGATTTGCAAAAGACATAGAAAAGCAATATAATCTTCCTTTACAAAATTAGAAACTGAAAGGTAGAAGTGGATTATAGGAGTGAGAGGAGGTCAGTGGGAAGGCCATGTCATTCACACTTTGTTTCATGTAACAATCAAATCTATGGTTATGCTACAAGGTATGACCTAAGGAATTCTGAGGAATAGGGAGATACCAAACTGATAGGAAAAGTAGAGATGGTATTTTATTAATTCTGTCTTGCTTTTCCTTGGGGATCTCATATACCAAATAATGTAACAGTCCCATATTCTCATGTATCTTCCTGTCTGTCATTAGAATTTGTTTTCCAATACTCCCATCTGCCCAAGACTCAGTTATCTGGAACTTTATTGTTTAAAAATATCATTGTTTATTAGGGTAACAATATGAAATGTTTGCTGGGGAAAACCTATGCTAAACAAAAACTTAACTTCGTAGGATGGCATATTTTTACAAATAGGATTAAACACAGGTCACCATATTTAGATATAATTTTAAAAAAAATTTTATTAGTATAAAGAGAACAGATTTCATGTATTTCAGGGCCACAATTCTAAGTAGATAATATTTCTTCTTTCCCTCCCTCTCTCCCTCAAGCTCCTTCCCTCTTTCCTCTTATTTTCTTAATTTTTGCAAAAACATAATTTCAGTCCACTCTATAATCACACGCTTAATGCACTACTTACCTTGGTGAATCGACTGATGATCTGGCCTATGGGGTTGGTTTCAAAAAACTGGAGGGGGAGATGTAGTACATTATTCAACAGCTGAGCGTACACTGTTCGTGAGGCAGCCAGGGATCCTCTGCTGAGAACATAGGCTCCAGAGCAGACGAAGAGACCTAAACATAAGTTGTTATCAGGATCATAGTAGCATCTTAAAGAAATGTTGTGCTTTAACCCTTAAAACTTACAATAGGATTTTAAGATTGAAAACTCAAACATTATACTTAAAAATGTGAAACTGTGGACCAGTGTCTAAAATGGTACATATAAAATTATTTCTGCTGGTTTACCATGTTACCAGCATACAGCTGTTTCTGTTCACAGTTACAGGCTCTAGAGAAATGCACAGAAACTAAGAGATCAATCTGACAGAGAATTTTAGAACGATTAACCTCATGATGTCTTGTGGGACAGTGGGTAGCCAGTGGTGCTATTAGTCAAACAGGTAAGTTCTCTCAGCTTCCGGGTTCATGGTGCAGCTGCTCCCTTGTGTTCAATGGGATAGCTCTGAACAATGAATTAAAATAAGACACACGACACTTCCAGACCAGAGCTGGTATCAGACCTGCTCCAGCTCCTATTCCCTTTGTGCATTGCCTGCCAAATGGTACATGGATTTCTCCTCCAACTTGAGTTCTTAGGCTTAGCAGTGTTCCTTTCATGACCAATAGTGGACATGTGATATGACTGCACAGCAAAAATGTTCTGGTGTGGTATGCTATTGAGACTTGCCTGGTGGAAGGGACTGAAAAGGCAGATTATATATTTTCAAATATATATAAAATGGCGACCCAAATTGTGTTCTTTATAATCTTATTTGTAAAAAAAAAAATCAGCCTAGAAAGTTGAGGCTCTGTTTCATACAGATTTCATTCTCAAATTTATTTCTAAATCTTGGGACATTTATAATTGACATAATTATAATTTATAATATCATATCTTAAACATGTAACAAAAGAACCATTGAAACTGCTATAATATAGCTACAATATATAGAAACTGCTACAATATATGTTATATATATAAAATATATATATTTATATGCTTTATGAGTAATTTTAGTGGAAGTAGTTGGGGCGTTGGCGCAGTAGAGTGGCAGGTTAAGCCACTGCCTACAGTGTATGCATCCCATATGGGCACTGATTCAAGTCCCTGCTGCTCCGCTTCTGATCTAGCTCCCTGCTGATGTACCTAGGAAAGCAGCAGAAGATGGCCCAACTCCTTGGCACCTGCACCCACACAGGAGACCCAGAAAAAGCTCCTGGCTCCTGGCTTCGGAATGGCCCAGTTCCAGCCATCGCAGCCATTTGGGGAGTGAACCAGCAGATGGAAGACCTCTCTCTCTCTCTCTCTCTCTCTCTGCCTCTGCCTCTGCCTTTCCCTCTAACTCCACGTTTCAAGTAAAATAAATACATTTTTAAAAAGGAAAAAAAAAGAAGCTGGAAACAGAACTTGCAAAATCATTACTAGAGATAAGCTCAAAAAGAGCTAGCCAAGGTGTAATAAGAAAGAGAGGAAAAAGAGTCCCAGTGGCTAGTTCAAGTATGGGTCTGTGACCCAGGTTGTTTCAAAGGAGCAATTTCGAGGATAGATGGAAGCGGAGGGTGGGGTGTGTGGGAATTTTTGGTTGGAGACATTGCCATCATCATGTGAAACTGGAGAATTAAACCAATGAGAAAAACAAGTAGAGGTGACAAACAGAGCTGTGGATCTTTTACTTGAGCCTTTGGGTGGAGCGTGTTTCAAGATCTATGCCTAGGGCCGGCACCGCAGCTCAATAGGCTAATCCTCTGCCTTGCAGCGCCGGCACACCAGGTTCTAGTCCCGGTCGGGGCGCCGGATTCTGTCCCGGTTGCCCCTCTTCCAGGCCAGCTCTCTGCTGTGGCCCGGGAGTGCAGTGGAGGATGGCCCAAGTGCTTGGGCCCTGCACCTGCATGGGAGACCAGGAGAAGCACCTGGCTCCTGCCTTGGGATCAGCGTGGTGCGCCGGCCACAGCGCGCCGGCCGTGGCGGCCATTGGAGGGTGAACCAATGGCAAAGGAAGACCTTTCTCTCTGTCTCTCTCTCTCTCACTGTCCACTCTGCCTGTCAAAAAAAATAAAAAAAAAAATAAATCTATGCCTCTTCAGGTTTGAGAGCCGATGAATCTCCCTGTTATTTAAGTCAGTTTACTTTTGAGCCTCATTGGACACACATTTGCTCCATTGCACTCTAACGCACAAAATTGCTTATAAAAATATTTTGTCCATATGATCCTTGTTGCCTTGTAGTATCATGTCTAAAACAAACAAAATGAAAACAGTGACTCTTCACTACCTCAGATTAGCTATTTTTGGATCTTTAAACAGTATCAAATATTGCCATTTACTAATTTTTCGGTGTTAAATATTTTCTATTATTTTCCTCCCCCCTTCATCCTTACTTCTCTTTCCCTCTCTCAAAATTAATCAGATTCTCACCTTGTTTCCTCCAATAAATATTCAGTGTTTACACTATTATAAAACACATATGAGAGGTATTCAAAAAGCTCCTGGAATAGGCACATTATAAAAACTAGTATGTCAGGATTCCAATTGTCTTTGCACCAAAACAAACTGATTTTTAAATTCTGTTTTCTCTAAAAAAATTTTTTTTTATTAAACTTTTATTTAATGAATATAAATTTCCAAAGTATAGCTTGTGGGTTACAATGGCTTCCCCCCTCCCATAACTTCCCGCCCGCCCGCAACCCTCCCCCCTCCCACTCCCTTTCCCCTTCCATTCATGTAAAGATTCATTTTCAATTCTCTTTGTATACAGAAGATCAATTTAGTATATATTAGGTAAAGGTTTCAACATTTTGCCCATATAGCAACATCGAGTGAAAAAACTACCATTGGATTACTAATTATAGCATTAAATAGCAATGTACAGCACATTAAAGACAGAGATCCTACATAATTTTTTTTTTCAAAATAATTAATTTTCTATGCCATTTCCATTTTAACACCAGGTTGTTTTTTTTTTTTTCATTTCCAATTCTCTTTATATACAGAAGATCACTTCAGTATATAATTAGCAAAGACCTCATCAGTCTGCGCCCACACAGAAACGCAAAGTATAAAAATACTGTTTCAGTACCAGTCATAGCATCACTTGGCTTTAGACGACACATTAGGGACAGATCCCGCATGGGGTGTAAGTACACAGTGACTCCTGTTGCTGACTTAACAATTTGACACTCCTGTTCATGGCGTCAGTAATCTCCCTAGGCTCTAGCAAATGGTGGAGTTAGAAATGTGCAGGGGATTCCAACACAATTCCATCAAGATGGCATGTACCAATGCCATCGCACTGGTCCAAGTGATCAATTTCAGCTCACAATTGATAGCTCTGATAGGTCTAAGAGTCAAAGAGATCACACAAACAAGACAAGTATCTGCTAATACTAACTGATAGAATCAAAAAGGGAGAGAAAGATCCAACATGGGAAGTGGGATACACAGCAGACTCATAGGATGGCAGATGTCCTAAACAACACTCCGGCCTCAGAATCAGCCCTCAAGGCATTCAGATCTGGCTGAAGAGCCCATGAGAGTATAGCAGGCATGGAAAGCCAAGATATCATGGGAAAAAAAAAAAAGACCTAAATGAATGATCTCTGTGAGTGAGATCCCAGTGGAAAGAACGGGGCCATCAAAGAAGGAGATACCCTTCTCCGAAGGGAGGAGAGAACCTCCACTTTGACTATGACCCTATCGGAATAAGACCAAAGTCAGCGAACTCTAAAGGCTTCCATAGCCCTGGCAACTCATGACTAGAGCCTAGGGAGATTACTGTTTTCTCTAAAAAATTTTTGATATTCCCTCATAATATTCATGAAGTTTAGTAATTTTTGGTGCATGTACTACTAATTTTCCACATGCTTAGCTTGCTATGCAATGAGGCCTTATTCCCAATCATATCAATAACTAGCCAATCTCTTTGCCTATACTCAGTCATCACATATTCTATTGTTTCCTTCACCCATTTTAGCCTTGTCCCCTCTGCAACACAAACAATTTCTTTGAAATCCTCTATCTTCCTGCTCCAAATCAGAGGGTTTGCTGGAACAGGCATTTGTATTTTTCCATTTTGGGCAATATTTTAGCACAGTATGTACATAATAATTTTCTTCTCCACTTATTGAAACTCATTTTATATGAGAGTTGAACTTCCTGAACTCTTACGTTAATTTTTTTCTTATCATTCATTTTCCATCCCTGTTTTCATGTACCTTTGGGATAATTCATTCTACTATATCTTCTTACATTGGCACTATCCTTTTAAATCCTTTACATTGTCTTGTTCTCCAGCTAATTTATGGATGTAATATATTGAATCTCTGGAGATATTAATCCAACCATGTCAAGTTTCTCTTCTATTTCATATATGATTTCTTTACTTCTGGGCTCAGTTGATTCTATTTACACTGTTAGTTTGATTAAAGTGCATCCATCATTATCCGTTTATACATCAGAGGCAGGATAACTTAATTAATTAATACACCTGATGTGGATTTCTTCAGCCAAAGGGTACATTAATTACCCCCAACATATCTGTCTCCTTAAATGGAAGGGCTTGGTGCAGGCTCAGCTTCAGTGAGAGGGTACAACATTGGATGTCCACATACTGAGATCCAGATGTGCAGGCTGAGGCTTTTCCAAGCTCACAATCAGGCGGCTTTCTTCTATGCATGTCACTCGGGCTGGAAGCTCTCATTCCTTCTTTAACCACCAGCTTTCTGATTCTCATCACTCTACTACCACACCAGTGGCAGTAGACACTGATGGCAGTGGGGGTGTCATAGGAGAGATTAACAGGCTAGCAGAACAATGCACTAGCAAATTACTTGGATGAACTGATTGCAACTGAATTCTACTCTCTCCACCTGTGACCTTGAGTTTAGAATTTTCTCATGGCTTGACTGCCCATGACTCTTTTCTGTTGCACCTTGTCCAGTGTTTGTTTCTGGCCACAGGTTCTTCTGCCCTTGATTATCTGCCTATTGCTTATGTAGAAATTTATCATGCTGTAATCCCTTGAAGTTTTTTCTTATAAGTATTCACTGGCATTTCACTGAAATTTTGTAAAGTTAGTAAAATAAATGACCCACTCAGTCATTTTTAACTGGAAGCAGTAGTATACCTTTTATACATTCTGCTTGGAAAATAAGGTGCCTATATTTTAAATAATTTGTTTGAGAGAGGGAGGGGAAGGGGAAGGAGAGGGAGAAGGGGAGGGAGAGGAGGAGGAGGAGGAGAAGGAGGAAAAGGAGAAGGAGAAGAAGAGAAAGACAAAGACAACAGATACATTCCCTAAATGCATGCAATGCCAAGGTTGGATGGGCTGAAGCTGGGAATTAGAAATGCCATCCAAATCTCCCATTTAGATAGCAGGAATAGAATTCCTTGAACCATCACTGCTGCCTCCCAGGCTCTGAATTAGCAGCAAGCTGAAATCAAGACACAGAGCTAGGAACTGAACCCCAGCACTCCAAAGTAGGAAATGGATATCTTAACTGCTGGCTAAATACCTATTTCCAAAGAGCCTATATTTCAAAAACTGAGTTGGAATAAAGAAAGCCCTAATAGCAAGATATAAAACATAACAGGTTAGAGGGGTGTAGAGTGTCTTAGAAATTTGAGAGCAAATAGCTGAGATCTGATATGTCAAGTATCCTTCAGAAATCATATTTTAATATTTCAACCAAATATGACCTATGCCTACACTGAATCATTACAGTGCTAAGCTAATAAGACCTTTGTTTAAAATTATTAATAATCTGAGAGAGAGAGAGAGAGAGCAAGAGAACTAGAGAGGACTCCCATCTTTGGTTCATTCCCCAAATGGCTACAATGGCTGAAGCTGAGCTGGACTAAAGCCAGGAGTCAGGAACTCATTCCAGTTCTCCCACATAGGTGCGGGGATATAACTACATAAGCCATCACCTGATTCCACTCATAATGTGCATTCCCAGGAGGCTGGAGTCAGGAGCCAGAGCCAGGACTTGAATCCAGGCAATCTTACATGGGATATGAGAATCTTAACATCTAGCCTAAATTCCCATCCTTCAGCATTAGAATTTAAGCTCCTTAACAGTCTCACCTCTTGGTATTCACATTGCTTACGACTCTCACATACATAGACAGTGACTATGTAGTCAAGAATGTTGAATCCTGCATGTTTTAACATACATGCCTCAGTTTCCTTCACTATACAATGGGGATAATATCTTTCTAAATAATTATCGTCAAGATTAAATGAGAACAACATGTAAATCATTTAATGTTGGCTATGTTGCTGACACCTACAAGTGTTGGGTTACTCTCGAAAATGTGGTAAATGGAAAACATATATATTTGAATTATCTTCAAATATTAAGAAAATATGGCATATAACACATCTGCATCCCATAGGCACCTAGAGGGATGGACAACACCTGTGCCTCCCTTTCTTTTCTGTTATCTTAGGAATCTGAACAAAGCCTTGGGTTGCAGCCAGTCGTCAATTCCCCTGACCCAATACTAAGGATGCCTTTTACTCTTGTCTTTCAGTTTGAGTAAGACACACACATATAAATGAAATGTTTCTGTTTGTATCTGTAAAAAAATGGCATAGATTTTATTTGAAATAATATGATGCTGAATGCTTATGTCGGAATCAATAACATCAGCAAAAGAAATGAGAAAGCAGGTGACTATTTTTTACCTTGTATTAGTCCCAATAAGCCATAGATACTAAGTTTATTGCTTCTGATCTGCTTCCATTCTGTAAACTCAGTCATGTGTTTTGCTTCCTTTGCCCAGGCACTAAGCCACAGATTCTGACAAATGCTCATCAAATTCTGCCCTAAGTAAGTGGCCACAATCAGCCCCACCCAGAGCCAGCCAAAGGCCTGGAGGTACTTCACAATGATTGAAAACTTCACCTAAAGACAAAATTGATGCAAGAATTAGAAATAGCCAGAAATGTTAGGCTGTGACATGACATTTCTGAATAAAGTGTCATTCCTGATAGTTTCTGATTAGGACCCATTAGACAAATATTACAATGCAGGATTTTAAAGCTGTACTTTAAAATCAAACATGACAGATCTATGTGCTATTCTGATATTTTCTAAATTTTGTCTTGTTGGTCATGTTAATAACTCCTCTAACCCTCAGTTGACTCATCTATAAACTGAATCATGACAGCAACCTCTTTATAAGTACATGTAAAGTATCAAGCACAGTCCTAAGCACTTGAAAGCAGTCAATTCATTTTAATAACTATCAGCAGTAAAATATATTTCTGGATGTAACTAAATACCATGCACTGCTAACTAAACACCACTATCATACCCGACAATTTAATTTATTTAAACTATTTTATAGTAACCTTCCTCAAATAATAAATGCATATGACTAATTAATAATGCAATGTACTATTTTACATTTCAGCTATTAATAATAAATAACATTAATTCTTCTGGTGCTTACCCCACCAACAGGGATCTTTTCCTTTTTCATTGAGAACTGTTTTCTGTGATCCAATGATGGCCTGATAAAGCAAGATAATATTTGCCTTTTAGATTTAGATGATCCAAACTTTTTTTTAAAAAAGTTATATATTAACCATTTTACTGTGTATTCTTCTACATATTTACCTTAACAAAAACCTGGCTTGCCTAGACTATAATATAGTTCCTTGAATCTTTTTTTTTTTTAAACTTTTTTTTTTTTTTGACAGGCAGAGTGGACAGTGAGAGAGAGAGACAAAGAGAAGGGTCTTCCTTTGCCGTTGGTTCATCCTCCAATGGCTGCTGTGGCCAGCGCACCACGCTGATCCGAAGCAGGAGCCAGGTGCTTCTCCTGGTCTCCCATGGGGTGCAGGGCCCAAGCACTTGGGCCATCCTCCACTGCACTCCTGGGCCATAGCAGAGAGCTGGCCTGGAAGAGGGGAAACCGGGACAGAATCCGGTGCCCCAATCGGGACTAGAACCTGGTGTGCCGGCGCCGCTAGGCGGAGGATTAGCCTGTTGAGCCACGGCGCCAGCCTCCTTGAATCTTATCAAAGGGAGACTGCTTTATCCTTTCATACATCAGTTTAAGACCAGGACATCTTTGTCTGATTTTTTATTTTCTTCTAAATAATTACCCTTCAGATTCAAGCCAAGTTAGGAGATCATTTAAGCTAATGCCATCAAGTTGTATTATACTCTACCCCTTCTTATCTATTCCTTTCCTGGCATATGAACAAATTAGCCTCTAAGTCGTTTTGCCTACTTGGTTCTGCCATGATCCTGGGTGATGTCACGGCTTACAAGGCAAGTGTCTTAAACTCAACCTTTTCCCAAGTTCACGACCTCCACATGCCCAGGGTCATTCATCTGCATTCTGTTTTGGCCAACCATTCTCATGACCTTAAACCATGTGTCTTATTGCCTGGAACTATCCCACCTCTGCACACCCAAGCCTAGATTTCTCAATATTTGACCATGACCACTTTTATTTCTCAGTTGTAAATCCAGTAACTCCCACTTCATGTGGTTTTATTCCATTTAGATTCCCAGTTCCCAAAACCAACATTTTGCTCTTAGATGATCAATGGGACTGGTTTACCATGGAGTTTTCTTCTTTTAGCATTGACTATCCCACATTTTAGGAAATACTTTACTTCCTAGAAATCCTACACCCTCTCTCTAATTCCCTTACTACTGACTGCTTCCCACCAGCCTACAGGGAAAAACACATTCTTCTCGCTTTAAAATCAATACCATCACAACCAAAGCAATCACACTGTCAACTCTATGTGACACCCTCCCACTACCTGCCGGTTGCTATCCTACTTCTTGCTTTCCTTTCGTAGTAAACCATTTTTCCTCCAAACCACCTATTCCTTCCCGAATTTTCTGGCATCTGATAAAACTTCTTTCAGCAAGGACACCAATAAACTCTTATTGATATGTCCATTGGATTTTTTGAACATTCTTTCACTTAAATTCTCCATGGCATTTAACATTCTTGATCCCACCCTTGTTCGAAAGCCCCTTCCGTTTCGTTTTCATTTACCACCACACCTTCATATTTTCCTCCCTTCTGTCTGATCCTCTATTAGTTTTGTTAATTTTCTTTCTCTGCCTTCTTAACTTTGTGCTTCCTGGAGGTCCAGTCCAACCACTTTTTCTTTTGTATCTTTTGCATACTCCTGAGCAATGACCTCCATGCTCACTGGTTCACTGACATCCTTCTCTGTGCATCTCTCAAATTGGTGTGTCTACTCTGTATCTTTTCCCTGAGTTTCAGTTCCACATGCCAAATTTCTACTTTCATCTAACTTTTCTCTTTGCTTACTTGTCTCACATACATTCAAAACCAAACCTGTTATTATTTTTCTTCTTTCTGTAAAGCTTTCTCTGGCTTTGCAAAGTGCCACAACATTTCCTTCATCCCAATCCTGGCAGCTTCGTAACAAAGCACCAAATAGTTGTCAATTTTATCTTCTAAATATCTCTGTAATTTCATTATCAAGGAAACATTTAGAAAATATCAATCAGCATGAAGAAGAGTAAGAAGAAAGGAAGAAAGGGGACGGAGAAGAACGAAAGATAGAAGAGAGAGAGAGGAAAGAAAACCAATTCATAACTCTCCAATTCAAAGATAATCTGTGCTAACATACTATTGCATGATGTTAGTCTTTTATTTGTATGCATTGAGAGTGATAATATAACTGTTGACCTATAACTGGTCATTTTTTAAAAAATTATATGCAGTCTTTTAACTCAATAAACATGAGGAGACATCAAAAAGTTCATGGAAAATTAATTAAAGGGTAAGTTTATTGTGGTGCAGAAAAATTTAAAAACGTATGCAAACTTTTTTCTATAATAGGCACTTTCTATGAACTTTTTTTTCTTTTTTTTTCTTTGACAGGTAGAGTTATAG
Source organism: Lepus europaeus (assembly GCF_033115175.1). Lineage (NCBI taxonomy): Eukaryota > Metazoa > Chordata > Mammalia > Lagomorpha > Leporidae > Lepus > Lepus europaeus. Next base: position 32,879,932 of record NC_084828.1, read on the forward strand.
ACAGTGAGAGTGAGAGACAGAGAGAAAGGTCTTCCTTCCGTTGGTTCACCCCTCAAATGGCCACTACGGCCCGTGCTGTGCCGATCCGAAGCCAGGAGCCAGGTGTTTCTTCCTGGTCTCCCATGCGGGTGCAGAGGCCCAAGCACTTGGGCCATCCTCCACTGCCTTCCCAGGCCACAGCAGAGAGCTGGACTAGAAGAGGAGCAGCTGGGATTAGAACCCGGCGTCCATATGGGATGCTGACGCCGCAGGCAGAGGATTAGCCAAGTGAGCAACTGGCGCCGGCCTCATGAACTTTTTAAAGTCTCCTCATATAATCAGATATTCTTCTGTGACACCATTATATTATATAATGTAACAGCATTATAATTTATAATACTTTATCTTGTGTATAAGTTAGTGAACACCAATACTTATATTAGATGCAATTTTCTTCCATCTTAATTATTTCCATACCAATGGAATCTCTGATTGTCCCTTGTAATAACTTCCTGCACACAGAAGCATGGAGTATGTCAAACTCTATGTTGTTTGATATAGCTACTCTCAATATGACCCCTAGAAATTCTGAACTAGTGTGTACTCTCCTCAGAAGATCTTGAGAACTTCTTATTTCCCTGTGTTTTCCATGTTATCTAACAGAGTAAGAAATACCTTGTATGATCAGCCCTTCTTGACACTGGCACTAATGTTAAGAAAGATTCCTTAGCCGCGGCTCAATAGGCTAATCCTCCGCCTAGCGGCGCCAGCACACCGGGTTCTAGTCCCGGTTGGGGCGCCGGATTCTGTCCCGGTTGCCCCTCTTCCAGGCCAGCTCTCTGCTATGGCCCAGGAGTGCAGTGGAGGATGGCCCAAGTGCTTGGGCCCTGCACCCCATGGGAGACCAGGAGAAGCACCTGGCTCCTGCCATCGGATCAGCGCGGTGCGCCAGCCACAGCGTGCAGGCCGCGGCGGCCATTGGAGGGTGAACCAATGGCAAAGGAAGACCTTTCTCTCTGTCTCTCTCTCTCTCACTATCCACTCTGCCTGTCAAAAAAAAAAAAAAAAAAAAAGATTCCGTGGGAGGTTTCAGGACCCACCCTTGGTAGAACGATCAGCCTTAGCATCAGCAAAAGATACACTGTTTAACAGACACTTTCATTGGAATAGTTCCTGGTCTCTGATTTGGGTTAATTACTGTCATCATCCTTCAAGCCCTTGGCATGGTTTCTATTTGGATAAGCAAATTTAATATTGGTGTCAAGCCAAAAAATTAATCCTTAATGTAGCTGGACATAAAATGCTATGAAATCCAACAGTTAAAAGGGAATTAAAACTTCCTAATTAGATGTAACTAACAAAGAGCAATAATTTATCAGATACAATCCAGGAAGGTATTGCTTTTCCAAACAGAAATGCTATTTATTCCTTTTCCACAAAAGCAGTGCGTTTTGTTCTGGATGCTTTGCTGTTAATAACAGATTTTATCTGAGTCCCTTGCATGAGTAGAACATGTTAGGTTGGTAGAGAAGCTTTAAAAATTAGGCTTGTTCTAGTCCTCAGGTATTCTCAAGAAAAACTGTCACAATGCCCATTTATATATTTTTGTGTAAAAGGTATAAAATTAACTTTTTGAAACCATAATCCCTGAATTGAGCACTCAATTGCAAAGTGTAGGGTCTGTATGGAAGGATTAAAGTGACAATATTTGCCATGAAAGTCAGAAAGGGGTGGTCTAGACACTAAGAATAACAGGCCTAGTATATTTCATTCAGAGCACATAGTAAGACACCTAAGGAAATAATTAATATGCATGATATAAATTCAGATAAAAATTATGGAATCAGTTCAAAACATCTTGATCTTATTAGAAAACTGAACCAGTGTCATTATTATAACTCTAGTTCTTAAATTGAGATATTAAGGGTTTTCAGGGATTATTCAAACAACCCTGGCTCTGCTCCTAATTCCTGATGGAAAGTTAGTTTCCTCTCAAATTTTTGCATGAGGGAAACTCATGGCATTTCACCTCAGCACATCCTCTCATTGTGGAGAGGTTTCAACTATTGAAATATCCCTGCCCATGTGTAACTTCCAAATCCGAGTGCATCTTAAATCTGAACTAATCAGAAATAAAAATGGCAAGAGAAAATAGCATAGACACTAACAAACTAAGAGCTAGCACCATGGTGTAGCAGGTAAAGCCACCGCCTGCAGTTCCAGCATCTCCTATAGACACTGGTTCGAGTCCCAGCTGTTTCACTTCCTATTCAGCTCCCTGCTATGGCCTGAGAAAGCAGTGGAATATGGCCTAAGTACTTGGGCCCCTGCATCCGCATAGGAGACCTGGAGGAAGCTCCTGGCTCTTTGCTTCAGATTGGTCCATCTCTGGCCATTTGCAGCCATTTGAGGAGTGAACCAGTGGATGGAAGAATTCTCTCTATCTCTGCCTCTCTTGTAACTCTCTGCCTTTCAAATAAATAAATAAATAATTCTTTTTTTTTAAAGAAGTTACAAACTATGATAACCAAATGATTGGAAAAACTGAAATAGATTTTTGAAGCATGAGATAAAAATGATTTCATTGCCTTTTCACAAACAACAAGACCTGCAAAGAAGATTAACGGACCTAAAATAAGCTGGAGCTGATGCATCTTCCCCAAACACCTCAAAGAGAAAGCTTGACTCTGGGTTGTGTTGATAACAGTATGACATTGGAAGAGAGGTGATCTTCCTAAGATATTCATTGAAGAAGGAAGTTTTAGAATGCAGACTTCAGTTTGAGTCTCAGCAAATTAGAAATGCTTAGAAAACACTTCTGTAAACAATCTTTACAGGGATGGGATTTTTTTCCTCCAGAAGGAAGAAGGGGAACAATTTCCCAAGAGTGGTTCTGAGAAACTTCAAGTGGTGCAATTTAGACAGCATGATTATGAATCTGGACACTGATTTATTATATAGGGTATCATTATGTTTATTGCAATACTTACTGATTTTTAATTTTAAAGCTTTTTTTTATCAAGCTAACTCACTGACAGGTGAAATTGCACTTAGGATTTAGAGATGTGTACACCCCCCAGCACATGACTTTCAAAGTCTGTTTCAATGTTTCTATTTTCAGCTTTCCTTGGAGGTTCTTAACAAATGATACTCATTCAAGTCAAAGATATTAAGTTATGATGGCCAAAATATAAATAAAATAAATGATGGATTAGAAGTCTTTTGAGAGTTCTTTCAGTCTTTAGTTATTTATTCCTCCATTCCACAAATAGTTATTGAGCTTTGGTCTATATGTCAGAGTTCTAGTTGAACACATGGGAAAAAAAATCCCTGCCCTTATAACATTTCTAACCCAGAGGCTATGATGAACACCATTCAGATTTCTTATTCCCAAAGGAAGCAGTAGGACTTAGATGTTTCTGAGATCTCTTCTATTAATTCTATGTTTTCTTATTTTTGGAAATAACATCTAGCCCTTAATGTGCGAACAACAAAATAAAAGTAAATAAGTCAGTTGTCCTGGGTCCTATAGGACTTCACATATCATTCCAAGGACTTGAGATTTACTCTGATGTGTGAATCCTTTGGAAGTTTGGGGCGTAAGAACCACATAGTCTCATTCACATTGGTAAAAAAGAAATACCCTGACCAGCACCGCGGCTCACTAGGCTAATCCTCCACCTGTGGCGCCGGCACACCGGGTTCTAGTCCTGGTTGGGGCGCCGGATTCTGTCCCGGTTGCTCCTCTTTCAGTCCAGCTCTCTGCTGTGGCCCGGGAGGGCAGTGGAGGATGGCCCAAGTGCTTGGGCCCCTCATCCGCATGGGAGACCAGGAGGAAGCATCTGGCTCCTGGCTTCAGATTGGTGCAGCACGCTAGCAGTAGCAACCATTTGGGGGGTGAACCAACAGAAGGAAGACCTTTCTCTCCATCTCTCTCTCTCTCACTGTCTAACTCTGCCTGTCAAAAAAAAAAAAAAAAAAAGAAAGAAAGAAAGAAAGAAACACCCTGGTTCTGTGTTACAAACAGCCTGTTTGAGGGCAAGAATAGAAGAAGAACTGTAAAAAGGAAATTACAAAAATATAGGTGAGAAATGATATTGATTTGGGCAAAAGCGTTTGCTATGTCAGTGATGATTAGCACTTGACTTGCATTTTACTGGATACACATTTTGAAGATAGGCCTACTGGGTCTGATGATGGACTGGATGTCAGAGAAGTCAAGGACAATGGTAAGGTATGGTTACCTGGGCAACTGGAACACAGGTGCTGCCACATCTGACATGCAGAATAGTGTATGTAGGACAGGTTTGTATATGGTTCAGGAAAATCAAGAGTTCTATTTTGGACAGGCACGTTGGAAGTGTTATTTAAACATTAAAGGGGAGGTGCCAACGAGGAGAGCTGGCTTTCCTTTGCAACCCTGGAACTCAGAGGAGAGTGACAGAGCATACATAAAATGTTGGAGGCATGAGTATATGGAAGGTATCTGAAGTCATGAGACTGGATGACCATAGACAACACCAAGGCAGTAGATAAAGAGAAGCAGACCAACGTCGTTGTGATCAACAAGAACAATAATTTAATTGAGCAACTGAGTCATCTAAATCTGTTAGACCACAAAAACCTCCATCATGCCACAGCCACATCCAGGTCTCCCATTAGGAACATCCAATCCTTTAAAATGAGTAAATTCAAGGTTAATTCTTTTCACCAAAGTCAAATCTACAAAATTCTGAGCTATTGTATCCTGCAGTATTTGCAGCCCTTTAATCAATTTTCACTTCCTAGTTTAGCAGGTTTGCTCAGTGGCTGCTCCCTGTTACTTGGCCACTCATTTTTATTTATTTTTTATTTATTTATTTTTAATTTATTTTTAATTTTTTTTTCAGGCAGAGTGGACAGTGAGAGAGAGAGACAGAGAGAAAGGTCTTCCTTTTTGCCATTGGTTCATCCTCCAATGGCCTCCACGGCCGGCGCGCTGTGGCCGGCGCATTGTTCTGATCCGAAGGCAGGAGCCAGGTGCTTCTCCTGGTCTCCCATGCAGGTGCAGGGCCCAAGGACCTGGGCAATCCTCCACTGCCCTCCCAGGCCACAGCAGAGAACTGGACTGGAAGAGGGGCAACTGGGACAGAATCCGGCACCCCGACCGGGACACCCGGTGTGCCGGCGCCGCAAGGTGGAGGATTAGCCTAGTGAGCCGCGGTGCCGGCCTGGCCACTCATTTTTAAATCCCTGTATTCCTATTGTTTCAGCTTCCTATTTTGTTAACTGCTGGGGAACATGTTGGGAGAAAGAACTTATTAGGCTTATTTGCCTCAGTCACTGATCATTTTAGTCACCTACAAAAGCAAAAATGAAGCATAATGCAACACAATCCTATTAGGGCCAAAAGTTTTACTGTTTTTCTTTCTCCCTCCTTTCCTCTTTTCCTCCTTCCTCATCTCCTTCCACTTTCTCCCCCCCCCCCCCATCCCATTCCTCTTGTTTTTCTAAGCAGACTGTGCAGAGCCTCTGCCAAGCCCATATTTCCAGGTCACATACTTGGCTTGAGAGTCATTCCAGTCCATTGTACATTTTTTTATGTCTAGAGGCTATTTGCACAATCACATCTGTAGAGTGTATCAACACTATGGGGTCAGGATGTGTTTGGTACAAAAAACAATCAGACTAGATTCCCACTGCCAGAATTTGGCTAGATATAGATGAGTATCTAATGAGCATATGTTTCCAAAACTAAATCACATCCATCTCACTTAAAAATTTAGACACATCTATCTAATTGGTAGTTTAGAATTGGAAATCACCAAATACATTTTAAAAGATCATATTGTATGAATGCTTTTTACAGAATGAGTTTTAAATGCTAAAAAAAATGCAATTAATTAGTCCACAATCCCAGGGAGCCTGGTATTATCCTAACACTTACCTATCTTTTTGCTGCAGAATTTGATCTTCCAGTATAGTTTTGGAGTCGATTACATTGATTCGCTTTGATGCATGTGCTGGAGAGGAAGATGGTCAGTGCTTTTACATCCATACAAACAAATGATCCACAAAACAGAGACATACAGTGAAGGGATGACTCCCAGTGGAGAGATTTTGAGTTCTAGATCCATAGGTATCGCGGGAATCCTTTCACTTTTCCCCACTATTTCTGCTTCATCTAAAATATCATGTAATATCTTGGTAAAATTAAGATTCTTTACAATGAAACATCCCACAGAGAAATCCCTTTTTGGATTTTAGAGAAGGCTGCTAATCTATTTTGGATCTTTCATGGAAGAGCTAAATTTTTGGCTACATGGCTCTAAGCTTTAAAAGAACAACGGAATTTCAACAAATCTTATACATGATTTTTATGAAGAATGATTTAAAAACCACCATGGTAAATTTCCTAGATCTGTCAGTTTCTCACAAAGTCAGTAACAGCAACATTGTTCTAATGCATATTGATTAACTCTTAGCTCCGAACTTGCCCTGTGCAGGAGCTATTATAGTAATCCTTCTACTGTAGTTATCCTTGTTTTAGAGATAAAGAGACTGAGGTATTAAGAGTTTAAGTAGGTCAAACAGATCAAGGTCACACTGCTGAAACTACCAGAGACTAAGGTTCAAGCCATGTTGGTGATTTTGTTAGTAAACACTTCAGAGTTGGGCAGATTTTGCATGTGTGTTGTGTGTGTGTGTGTTTTCCAAATACGATATTTAATTCCTTGAATTTCAGATTTCTTATTTCCTAAAGGAAGAAACCCAACTCTGATGTTTCTACAGTCTGTCACATGAATTCTTTACTTCTTTATTTCTAGAAGTAACCACTTAGCCCCTAATGAGAGAATCTAATCTAATTTACTTCAACCACTGGCACAAAGGGATTCCAGGCTCAGAGACTGAAGGGATCAGTTTGGAGAGGTCTCAGCTTCTGATCCCAAAGTACACTTCATATTTACAGTTCTATCAATAAAATTTAAAATGTACACACAATTTATAGAGCACTTTCACAGACGCTATGTAAGTTAAGTACCAAAATGGGTCCATGAGGCAAAGGAATAGGAAAACTTGATTGAACTTTGCAGGAGAAAAATAAAATGTGGATAAATGATTTGCCTGAAACCCAGAGTTTGAAAGAGAAACTGAGGCAGAGGAGCGGGAAGTAAGCCAAGCAAGAAGGAACTGGGTCTACCCTTGGCTTTTCATGCTAAGTCAATGCACTTGTCCCTCTATGTCTGGGAAAATATTTCAGAGCTTAATTCATCTCTGGCATGAAAGAGAAGGAGCATTAGATTCTAATTTTGCCGCTTACAATTTGTCTTAATTTGTGAAAGATACCAAATCGTTTTGTCAAAATCAGGACCATGAAACCTCGGGAGATTTTAGGGACAATTAAGTAAATGTGATACACCTGAATATGGAGGCATAGTTAATATGTATAACAAAGTAGCTACCATGAATATTATTAGCGTCCATGAAAATTTGCCAAGGGAGTACTTACTCAATTTCATAGAATGAAATGTTGCTCAAATATAGAATCAAAATTAAAGCCAAGTAGGATCTTTCCATAAACAAAACAGGAATTAGGCAAAACTAAACCTACAAATGTATACATTTCATCTTCATTTCTTTTGTATCTTTCTTCATAAACCCATTTCTTATTCCTGATTATCTTATAAAACATCCCCTTAGAGTGAGGCACAGATTTTTCAGACCTGGGTGTAATATAAACCCAAATTACAATGCAAATAAATAGTAGATTTGAGTCTTTACTTGCTAAGTTATCTGTCAACAATGTCATCAGAATGATCTGGAAACAAGAAAGAGTGGCTGAGGAAAGAGCTATCTGGGTGTAGGGGAAGGATTACAATGTGCAGTGCTCAGTTCCACGAGAGACACGAGGAGAAACAGAGCTGGCTCAAGGCCTGCATTTCTTAAAGGGAATCCAGTCATGTCTATGAAGACTGATGTAGTGATTCAGTGTGAAGAGCGGGTCCCAGGTTCCTGACAATTGGCCCACTGTTTTTTCTACAATGCTGTGCTGACTTATACTTCCATTGCAGTGCTACATAAGTTTACTAGAATTTTCTTGCTTTTTAAACAAAGATTTATTTATTTTATAGAGGAGAAAGACACACACACACACACAAAGAAGAGAGAGAGACAGAGAAGGGAAGAAAGAGAGAGAGAGAGAATCTTCCCTTTGCTGGTTCTTCACTCCTCAAATGGTCACAATGGCTGGGGCTGTGCCAAACCATAGCCTGGAGTCTGGAAATCCATCCAGGTCTCCCATGTGTATACAGGAGCCCAAGCACTGGGACCATCTTCAGTTACTTTCCCAAGCACATTAGGAGGGAACTGGATAGGGAGCTAAGCAGCCAGGACTTGAATCTCTGCTTACATTATAGGCAGCAGCTTAATCCACTGCGCCACGATGCTGGCCCCCAACGTGAATTTCTAAATGGAAGGATTGTGTACCTCGAAAGGATTTTTTGAACAGACTTAATGTCAAAAAGGATGAATTACAACAAAGAACAGGGGTATTTTAGGGTGATTTTAGAAGTGGGACCACACCTCTGATACTGCCCTTCCTATCAGCTAATCTCTTTCCCCTAAATCCTAGCAAAACTACTTTCAGATTATGATGTTTCTTTACTTGTTATGCAAAAAAGAGAAATGAAGTTCCTTACCAGGACAAGCCTGCATTTAACATCCGTGGGATCCAGGACAAATGTAAAGATGGCAGCCTGAGAGTTTTCTAATTACTGAAATCATAGGCGGAGTTAACAGACCCTGCAATAAGCACTGTTACTGACCCTGACAAAAGCTCTCAACCCCTGCATGGTCCAGGTGAGATTTCCTCTGGGGAGCAGTGAAGGTCTTTGCTCCCCTCTGCTCCCACCCTGGCTTCATCCAACAGAACCTCCCTATACATCTGTGGACGCATGTCCAGTATCTGTGCACCCCTACCCTCAAGAAAAAAAAAAATCCTTGGTCCAGAGCTATGCATGCCAGCAGAGCAATCTGCCTGTAGAGGGGTAGACCCAAGGCACAACAGCACAGTCTCAGGAGCAAGTCTCTGCCATTTAGACACAGAGCACTAGGACCTAGGAACAGGATGTGGTCAAGAATTAGTGGATTAAAACAGTAGACTGGATAAAAAAATTATGGTACATGTACTCTATAGAATACTATACAGCAGTAAAAAACAATGAAACCCGGTCATTTGCAACAAGATGGAGGAATCCGGAAAACATTATGCTGAATGAAATAAGACAGTCCCAAAGGGACAGATATCATATGTTCTCCCTGAACGGTGACAACTAACTAAGCACCAAAGGAGAAACCTGTTGAAGTGAATTGGACATTATGAGAAACAGTGACTTGATCAGCTCTTGTCCTGACTGTTGATGTACAATGCAATATTTTATCCATTAAAGTATTTTTTTGTTCTATTACTATTGTTTGAACTCTGTAATTACACAATTATTCTTAGGTGTTTAAATTTTAACTGAAAAGTGATCCCTGTTAAATGTAAGAGTGGGAAAAAGAGAGGGAGGAGATGTACAATTTGGGACATGCTCAATCGGACTTGCCCCAAACGGTGGAGTTAGAAAGGTGCCAGGGGATTCCAATACAATCCCATCAAGGTGGCATGTACCAATGCCATCTCACTAGTCCAAGTGATCATCTTCAGTTCACAATTGATCACACTGATAGGTCTAAGAGTCAAAGGGATCACACAAACAAGACTAGTGTCTGCTAGTACTAACTGATAGAATAAAAAAGGGAGAGAACAATCCAACATGGGAAGCGGGATACACAGCAGACTCATAGAATGGCAGATGTCCTAAATAGCACTCTGGCCTCAGAATCAGCCCTTAAGGCATTTGGATATGGCTGAAGAGCCCATGAGAGCATTGTAGGCATGGAAAGTCAAGACACTCTGGAAAAAAACAACAACAACAACAACAACAAAAAAACCCTAAATGAAAGATCTCTGTGAGTGAGATCCCAGTGGAAGAATGGGGCCATCAAAGAAGGAGGTACCTTTCTCTGAAGGGAGGAGAAAAGTTCCACTTTGACTATGACCCTATCGGAATAAGATCAAAGTCGGCGAACCCTAAAGGCTTCCATAGCCTTGGCAACTCATGACTAGAGCCTAGGGAGATTACTGATGCCATAAACAAGAGTGTCAAATTGTTAAGTCAGCAACAGGAGTCACTGTGTACTTACGTCCCATGTGGGATCTGTCCTTAATGTGTTGTCCAATGGGAAGTAATGCTATAATTAGTACTGAAACAGTATTTTTACACTTTGTGTTTCTGTGTGGGTGCAAACTGATGAAATCTTTACTTAGTATATACTGAATTGATCTTCTGTATATAAAGATAATTGAAAATGAAAAAAAAAACTTGTTTTTTTTAAATTGGAAATTGCATAGAAAATTAATTACTTTTTAAAAAATATCATGCAGGATCTCTGTCATTAATGTGCTGTACATTGTGATTTAATGCTATAACTAGTACTTCAACAGTATTTTTCACTTGGTGCTGCTATGTGAGGGCAAACTGTTGAAACCTTTACTTAATATATACTAAACTGATCTTCTGTATATAAAGAGAATTGAAAATGAATCTTGATGTGAATGGAAGGGGAGAGGGAGCGGGAAAGGGGAGGGTTGTGGGTAGGAGGGAAGTTATGGGGGGGGGGAAAGCCATTGTAATCCATAAGCTGTACTTTGGAAATTTATATTCATTAAATAAAAGTTAAAAAAAAAAGAATTAGTGGATTGAGAGGACTCTCTTGGGGGTCACAATCCCTTGGTCTCTTGGACAGAGAGTTAGGCAGAGAAGGTCAGACCAGAGACTCTCTGATGGAGCACAAGACTGGGTCAGGTGGACTCAGGTCTAAGGGGGTTAATGCAGGTGCATGAAACTGAATGCAACTGGCCTGCAGTTGTTGCTTAATAAGGTTTTTAATGTAATCCAAATCCATTTTTGCCCTGCTCTCTATGGTGGCTAGAGAAACCATGCTATAAATTGCTGTCTATCTATCCATCCATCTATCTATTTTAACTATCTATCTATCTATCTATCTATCTATCTATCTATCATCTATCTATCTATTTAGTGACTGGAGTATTTTTGTGGCTTTTAAAAGCCTTTATTTTTTTAATCCAGCATTTGAAAAAAATCAAAATCCCAGAAAAACTGATCTTCAAAAACATATTCTATGGGGCTGGCATTGTAGCATATCTGATTAAGCTGCCAACTGTGATGCCAGCATCCCATATGAGCGCTGGTTCTTGTCCTGGCTGCTCCATTTCTGATCCAGCTCCCTGCTAATGTGCCTGAGAAATCAGCTGAGGATGGCTCAAGTGATTGGGCCCTGCACCCATGTGGGAGACCTGGAAGAAGCTCCTGGCTCCTGGCTTCGGCTTGCCCCTGCCCTGGGATCTGCTATGCGGAAAACAGTCATGTCTTCTCTATCATTGCTGCCATTTGGGGACTGAACCAATAGATGGTAGATCTTTCTCTTTCTATCTCTATACTCTCCTGTTTGTAATTCTAATTTTCAAATAGATAAATAAATAAATAAATCTTTAAAAGAAACCACATTCTATTTCTAGTACAAAAATTATCTCTACTTACCATTTTCCTGAATGTTGACAGAAAAGACAGATCAAGAGAATTAGAGAAAAAGCTCAAATTGCATTTTTCTAATTGGCATATTTCTGATGGGGAGGTGATAACTAACATCTGTGAGTCAAACCAAATTCAAGAAAAATCTTGTTTTTAATCTGTTTTCTGTATAGCAAATCCCACAATTTTGAAATGATACATTTCTTATTTTGTGGTAAATACTGAACTTAAAATTTACACATTGCTCAACTTTAGAGCTATATTTTCTAAAGTAAAGCAACTTATTCAAACATATATCAAAGGGTTTGTGGACAATGATTGAACTTTAATAAATAAATTTATTTTTTTAAAAATGAAATTCATACATAGAAGGCATCTCTAAAACAAACATGAAAAATACTATGCATGGATTTCAAAAAATTTTTGCACCAAAACAAGCTTATCTTTTAATTCCAGTTTACATGAGCTTTTTGGAGTGCCCTAATATATCATGTTGCCTTAAAAATAAATTGTATCAAGAAAAACGAGAAAGAGAGATACTGGCTCATAGCATTCCAAATCATCCTATTAACGGCCAACGAAATTCACTTCTAGATTCAACTGCTAACAAATATCTGCTGTACACCTGTTATTTGTCTACCATGAGGCTACCTAAGTTCTGGAAATTGAGAAAATAATATACTACTACCTTAGTGTAGTCCTATAAGGCACTAATAGCCATATCTATCCTATACATAAAACATAAATTAACAGCCTGACTGAGTAGGCAAGGAATCATTTCCACTAGCCATTAAGACAATGGGAGGTGTTTCTTTTACTAAGAATGACTACAGTCATATGATGACGCATCAAATATTTTTAATGTACCTATAAATAGAATATTTGCAATGTGAAAATGGAGTAAAGATAAGGAGTAAGAAAACAGCAATAGACAACTAGTGTGTGTTAGCTTAGGTTTAAGAGAAACATATCAGCAGAATAAGTTTGATTTTGGATTTTGTGACACTAAAACAATGAATTGCACTGGTCTTATTATAAACTGCTCTCATAGTTTTATTGCCCTCATATCTATGTGAAAGGTAAAGAGAGTTGATAGATGCCAACTCATGCAGAAAATAAGGAGACATAGCTCTATATTCCTTCTTAACGGTGAAATTTCAAAATAGTTAGCTAGTTTTACAGTTTGCAGCGGTGTTCTGGTATAGGAAAAGGATCATGATGTGAAAGTCTACATGAGGAATTCTCCATATCTGTAAATAAAGGGCAATGGCATATCCAACTTACAGAGTGGCAAGGGTTGGTCTCTGAAATCTTACAATAACACTGGACTGCAAACATCACTGCATCCTGAACATTATGTAGGGATCAAACCATTTCAAGCGTTTTAAAACATCCATAGATATGAAATTTGAAGTCTAGGATTATGGCGACAAAAATTAGTAAAGAAAAATAACTGTCAGTGTTTAAAAGTGGAACAAATAGGGCCAGCATTGTGGCACCATGGATTAAGCCACCACTTACGACACTGGCATCCCATAGCTGGTCTAGTCCCAGCTACTCTGGTTGTGATCCAGCTTCCTGCTAATGTGCCAGGGAAGGCAACAGAAGTTGGCTCAAGTACTGGGAACCCTGCCAACTTGTGGGAGGCTAGGATGGAGTTCCCGGCCCCTGGCTTTGGCCTGGTTCACACCTGGCTGTTATACCCATTTAGAAAGTGAACCAGTCCATCAAGAACCCTTTCTCTCTCTCTCTCTCTCTCAAATCTCACTCTCTGCTTCCCCTCTCCAGTCTGTCATTCTTTCAAATAAATAAATCTTCAAAAAAAAAAAAAAAAGAACTCTTTCTCTTTGCCTTTCCTTGGATCATTTTTCTTTTGTTTCTCCTCCTCAGAGTGTTATATTACAACTCAGGTGTTTAAATATTTACCATTTATTTCACATGAACTCTTCTCAATGTTATGAATTTTAAAGGAGATAGAATATTTAGAACCATTATGCTCTGGACTTGAAATAGTTTATAGATCGCCTAATCAATCAGTTCATAGGTGAAGGAAGAGACTCTGGGACATTTAAAATTGTCTTGAAATTATTAAATGAACTTGAATGTTAACTGACATGTCCCACTGTGTTTGTCTCTTTTATATGGAAAGAAGGTGCCCTCCATCGAAATTACACAGGATGGATGAAGAAAAACACAGAGCAGAAATCAGTAAATTAATGAACATTTACAATGGGTAGACACACGGTATCCTAGGTTTAGCTTTCATTGTGTCCTTACCATTTTCTTTTTCATTGAAGGCCTGAAGGAAATTAGTGAGGTTTTTGGTTTTAGACACCAGCTCTTGGTATGTTCCCATATGGGCAACTCGGCCATTTTCCATGACAACAATAAGATCCACCTGTGGCAAAAGTGTGAGGTTGTGTGTCACTAAAATACGAGTCTGAAAGACAAAAATGTTTTATTCCATAGTTACAAAAAATTTTGGCACCAAGAACCTATTTCAAAGAAAGCAGCAGTCAGTTTTTCTGTCTTCATGATTTCAATGGGTAATTTTAATAATGTCAGTTTAAGATGGCATCTATATATTTCACAATGAATGATGGTGTGCTGCAAGACAAGGAACTAGTTCGCAAATGTGACTTTAACTCTTTGATTCAGGTAATTTTCATTCATTATAAATGAATCAATTTCACAGAAAATTCAAAGTAATTCCATAACTGTCATCCTTGCTTATTTTTGTAATATATGGTTCAATTACCAAAGAGTATTTGACCCAAATCAAAATTCAGGTTCTTTATTTTTAAATCTTTCATATTACTTTACATATATATATACATATATATATACATATATATATATGTACATATAAATGCAAGTGAATGAGAAACTTGACATTCGCACATCATTATTTAGTTAGCTACATATAAAGTTCCTTTATATTTAAAATAGGAATAGTGATATATCCTATATTAGACATTTGTTATAACTATAGGAACTGATTTAATTTGCCAAGCATGGCATATACTTGGTAAATATAAATTCCTGTTTTCTTAGCCCCTTCACAAAATACTTGAATCAGTATGCTATGCTAGTGATACCAATCTTAAACCATAAATAGCCAACAAAATGTTTTTGCAAAGAAAATGGCATGCGAAAAACACCACTTTTTCAAAAAAGATCAACTAAACTAAAAACGACTCACTGACACATGAGTCTCCTTAGAATATTGCATTATTTGATGAAGTAAGAAACACATAAATTATCACCAGAGAAAACTTTTACAAATAAAAATTTAAAAACTAAAAAATTTGATGAAAGATGAAAGATTTATACAATCTGAAGAGAAACTAGAGTATTTTATCTCAAAAATTAAGAAAAGAAAGAAGAGGAAGTTGGCCGGCACCGCGGCTCACTTGGCTAATCCTCTGCCTGTGGTGCTGGCACTCTGGGTTCTAGTCCCGGTTGGGGCGCCGGTTCTGTCCCGGTTGCTCCTCTTCCAGTCCAGCTCTCTGCTGTGGCCCGGGAGTGCAGTGGAGGATGGCCCAAGTGCTTGGGCCCTGCACCCACATGGGAGACCAGGAGAAGCACCTGGCTCTTGGCTTCAGATCGGCACACCGCGCAGGCCATGTCGGCCATTTGGGTGGGGAACCAATGGAAGGAAGACCTTTCTCTCTGTCTCTCTCTCTCACTGTCTACTCTGCCAGTCAAAGAAAAATTAAAAAAAAAAAAAGAAGAGGAAGTGTATTGTATTCTTAGAATTGTATCTATGAATTACATTGAATCTGTCTTTACATTAATATCACATTAACATGAGAATTGATCAGAATTGTGTTGTAGTGATTATCTTGCATTTGCTGTTACCCTGAGAATCTAATGTATTAATAAAATCCTTAAGTAAAAAAAGAGAAGAAAAAATAAAGTGACGCTGTAAAAACATGTGTCTGTAAAGGAATGGTATAAGCAACCTATTTATTTTCATGTGAAATTTGACCGCTTTGCTTAAAGAAATAAAATAATTGGAACTGTAGGCACTTTGCTAGGCATATTCTCCTCTCTCCAGCCCTCGAAGCAAAGCATAAATGATGCTATGGCTACCTTGTTTTTCAAAAGACCTGAGGATCCTATCACGTTTTCAAAAAGCTGCTTTCCAACATGGACATCAACGGCAGACAAGGGATCGTCCAAGAGGTAGATGTCGGCCCCGCTGTAGACAGCTCTGGCCAGACTGACTCGGTGCTTCTGGCCACCACTTATGTTCACTCCCTGAGAACAGAGCAGGAGAGAAACAAGACCAGAGAAAAGCATGTGAATCTCAGAGCACGTGCAGTTGCATTCAATCTTATTTTGCAGCATAGACAGACAACCAACCATCATGAAGCTCGAATGTTTATTTACGCATGGATTCCCAGGTCTACCGCAGCCTATTTCCAAGTATCCCTCATTTGTGCAAATTAACAGATGAGTCTATTTTTTCTTAACTGCTTATTCTCAAAAGGAGATGCTAACAAGTAAGGAGAAAAGAGTTTCCAAATCCCTCACTCTGAAAAGCCATGTCTGTGGAATATTAAACAAGTCTTTGGCTGCCAACCATATACTGACACCAGTGATCATTTTTAAATTGACACATAGGAAATTGAGAATAATAGCTGAATTACCAAAACAGTAATCAACATGTCCTATTTTCTCCTGGAGAAAGATTAGTACAAGTCTTGTTGGCAAAAGTACAACTCTCAGAAGCAAAAATAGGGAATATATATCACCTCGTGTGAGAATTAAATTTGACACGTACAGCCATGTATGGAGAATTATGAGGCCAGCCCTAATTTACTTGATTTATTTTATAGTTAGTATTTACATATTTAGTGTTAAGTTTTCAGTACAGCACAGAATTTAACCAGTGACTTATAATTATAAAATATCACACCTTCTTCACATTTCTCGTCTTCTCCAAGTATGTTTATATTCAGAGTGCTGGGCTAGCACTTGGGATTTAAAGATAAATGAAGCAGAACTTCTATCACGAGTAACTCACAGTTTGACGAGAAATAGACAAGAAAAGTAACATATATACACACATATATATAAAGTAATGTGATGTGTGTGTGTTAGTCTACAATTCATAGTTTTGCTATAAGCATTCAATGAATGTAAAGATATTTAGAACAAATATAGTACTAAGTAAAATCAATGTTAGCTATTATCCAATCACTACCTTCTCCAATCCATTCTCTGCTTTGTCCTCACTTATGTTATATTTTGCATATAAACTTTGGATTCCCACATCTCCTCACTCCCATGATTCATGAGCAGTAACAAATTCCTGACTATAAATTTCAGATGCTCATATTCTGGTATTAACTCATCTCCGTAATCACTCTGACAATACTGTCCTCAAGTGGCTGATTTGCCACTTGCAGAAGCTATTCCTTTTTCTGGGGAGCCCACACCCTCCTTGTCCAACTTAAAGCCTACTTATGCTACAGATTCCACTGGAAAGTCATCTTCAGGGGACCAGCACTGTGGCGCTGTGGCGCTGTGGCGCTGTGGTGCAGGTTAAAGCTCCTCTGCAGCGTCGGCATCCCATATGGGCACCGGTTCAAGTTCCGGCTGCTCCACTTCCAATCCAGCTCTCAGCTGTGGCCTGAGAAAGCAGTAGTGACCCAAGTCCTTGGGCCTCTGCACCCATGTGAGAGAACCAGAAGAAGCTCCTAGCTCTTGGCCGATTGGTGCAGCTCCAGCCATTGCGGCCATCTGGGGACTGAACCAGAGGATGGAAGACCTTTCTCTTTCTATCTCCGCCTCTCCGTAAAAGTCATCTTCCAACCAGTGCGCCGAGGGAAGGGGTTCATTCTAGCCTTGCTGTTTGTCTTGTTGGTATAATTGGCATTATCCAAGTCAATCTCTCTCGTCATCCTATTAGCTCCTATCTGAGTCATCCTTGTATTCCCAATACTGAGTATTTGACAGCTGGTGATCAGTTAACATTGGTAAAGATAGCTGGTGGACATCACTGACAGAGATCCACTGGACTGTAAATCCCTGGAGGGCAGAGTGACAGCTCACTTGCTTACCATTGTGTACCCCATAGCAGAACAAGGGCATATAATAAAGTGTATGTGGCATATAATAAACTGTGTGTGAACAATTAAAGATTGCCATAAAGAAAGGGGAGAGGGAGCGGGAAAGGGGAGGGTTGCGGGCGGGAGGGAAGTTATGGGAGGGGGGAAGCCATTGTAACCCATAAGCTGTACTTTGGAAATTTATATTCATTAAATAAAAGTTTAATAAATGAAAAAAAAAGAAAAGATAAATAAAAGTGAGGGAAAAGTCTCCATTCATTGCCTGGGTTGTTTCACAAAAAAAGCTGTAAACAGATTTCATTCTGAGATACTCAATTATATGTTGCATTCATGTGCATCAGCACATGAGGAGAAATTTCATTATAAAAAGAAAAAAAACTATAAATAGCAATAGGATTTGATGCCTATATTAAATCTATGTTTCCTAATTTCAAACTTTCTTTTTAAGTTCTTGGTAGTTATATGCTGTGAGACATAATATGTTTTATAGATTGGTTTACTAGCATATTGTTCAATGTATTATTAAAAGGCCTGAAGAAGTCATATTTCTGCCCGATCTTAGCTACCACACTTTGCTGAGGGATACGTAAAAGCCAGAAAATATTCAGGAAGTGGAAGAATATACTTACGTAATACTAGTGAGAAAGTACATTTGCAAAATAGCAGGTTATGAATGAAGCAAGCCTAGATAAAAGGTAAGTTTTCTATATTTTCTATACTCTCTTTTTTATCATTTTATTTATTTATTTAATTTTATCAATTTATATAATGGGTTATGCTCACTCTCTTTTGAGAATTAAAATCACTCTGTAAGAATTATTTATCCATCTTTATAGCACACATGAATTGAAGACTGAAGATTCTTTTGTATTCACATTTAATTTTAATGAGGATTTCTATCAGGGGCTGGGGATAATCTCTCTGGGTTCACACTCTGGGTCATGATCTCATCTGTCTTTTTTTTTTTTTTTTTCACTGCAAAACATGGAACAGAGTAATGGCAGAATATTATCACAATGAAGATAAAGCAGGACCCAGGAGTGAGTGGTAAACAAGGCCCTCTTCAGCAGGAAGGCAGCAAGCTGAAGTAGGCATATTCCTAACAGCGCTGTCTCAGGGCCTCCACAGAACCCAGACCTGATGCCACCACTGGAAAAAGATTCGTTCTCATTGTAGCCTGGACTTTGTGCACAAGAGATGCAGGAAAAAAAACAGAATCATTATTCACTCATTAGAAAGTGGACAGCATTGTGCCAGCAAATGAAACCGAAGTGTTGCTGATCTAATTAGGAAGATTTTATTCCCCTATGTGGACACAAACAACAGAATTTCCTACTGGTTTTGAACCTACTTTCCAGTCAAATTAAATAATTAGCTGTTGGTAATACTGCCATCTTGTCCACGGGAATACTATAATGATTTCTTAAGTTTATACTTGTAGAGCTCTTCAAGTCCTCAGTAAAAAGGGTATCTTTTATTAGCACAGCTGAGTGGAATTCATTTCTGCGTATGATAAAATATATTTTACTAACTCTTTCTCCAATCTCAGTTTGATCTCCATTTGGTAACTGCTCCAAATCAGGAACGAGAGCACAGGCTTCCAAAATTTGCTCGTAAAACTGCTTCTGCATGGTGGAGCCAAAGAGAATGTTTTCTTGCAAAGTGCAATTCTGAATCCAGGCCTGCTGGGAAACATAAGCCACAGAGCCCTAAAAAAAGAAAGAAAGGAAGGAATATTCTTAACATGGGAAAACGAGAAGTTTTCTGCACCAATTTAAGGGAATAAACACAGTCCATGGTTTTTGCCTTCTTGTTTCAAAATGTCATTTAAAAAATAGCGCAGTTTATTTCTTCAGTGTAAATATATAGATCATAATGTCCTAATATCAAATATGTTCATGACAGTTCCCTTCCAAAGACTACTTTGTGGTTCTTTCTTTTCACTGTAGGTTCTATCAAAGTTGTCTGTGCCCGGTTGGCTTTTTCTGGAAGCAGAAACTAAGTGTATTAGTTTGTTGGGGCTGCAGTACCTAGGTACCAAGAATGTATTTTCTCAGGGTTCTAGAGGCTAGGCCTCTGGGATGGAGGTGTCAACCGGGCTGGTTTCTTGGGCGGCTCTCTGGTGTGTTAATGACTGCTTTCCTGCTGTGCATCTTATGGCATCCTCCCTCTGTGTGTGCACCTGTGCCCTGACAGCTTCCTCCCACAGCGACAAAGGTCCTACTGGGTTAGCTGAGCTTGTTTAACTTAACTAACTCTTTAAATAAATATAGCATCTCAAAAACGCAGCTCCAGTCTGAGGTACTGGGAGTGAGGACTTCAGTACACGAATTTAGGGAGAACACAGTTCGTTCTTATCACTGAGACAGACTTGGGAGTGCGTATTTCATCTTCGGGATCGACCACTGTAAAAGGACAAAAGGAAGAGAAATTGGGTATTGAAGTCACACTGCAATGGAGACCTGACCACGCTTTGGCCAACCCTCCAGAGAGCTACCGATGAGGCTCACCCCTAGGCTGGGATAGTGGGACTTTCCTTCAGTCAAGACCAATACAGAAGGAAATGATTTGCTACAAGAACTCCGGTAGCTGGAAGGCACGTTTCTCTCCGAAGGGGAATCTGGGCAGTGCATACCCATGTCTTGTTATTGACATTGACCCCTTTTCCTAAATTCATTTTTTGGCAACCTTCTGAGTGGAGATGATAAGGATGTGACAACTGCTACATAAAGCAGTCTCATAATTAACCCTACCTTTCTTGAAAAGAACTTAAAATATTTGAACTGGAGGCCTACCTTTCAGTTTCCCTCGTGGACTCTAGTTGAACATGATTTTGGAGTGTTTTGACTACGGCCCACTCCCTAACAATACCAGTCATTTAAAATACTTTCTGAAGTAGACGTGTTTGTAACTATTAGCCTTTTGATTTCCTCCAGCTACATTAAAGATCAAAGGCTAACATTTAATTCTTCTTTGCTGAGCATGTAAGACACTGAATGGCTTTTGATAAAAAACAATATACTTTTAATCTGACCTGATCCTGCACACACGCGTAATTGCTCTTGAATCTCAATGTGGAGTGAATAATACAGCCTTTGAATAGAACAGCATATTAATTCAGCCCACAGGTGAAAGTCATTTTGAATACCTGCTACATATTAAGCAAGTTAGAGTAAAAGAATACATGAAAAAAGATGGAAGAATATGAAAAATGGCATATAACATACAATAGAAACTTAATACTATATTGAGATGTATAGCCTTATACCGATATTATTACAAGAGCTGAAAAACAGGTGATTATTATCAAGGAGATGTAGATTTTTTTCCTTTATTATTATTTTAATTATTATTTGCCTTTCACAAAGAAAATGTTTATTTCATACTTAATAGTGTAACTACAAAGGAAAGGAGCAAGAGAATATCATTATGTTCTTAGTATAGTATCTACAAATCTAATTAAAAACTAATTAAAAATTAAAATTTAAAAATTTTTAAAAAGAAAAAAACAAAAGCTACAGGAAAAGTAAGACTTGTATAGTAAAATTCAGTGGAACTGAATATGATTTAGCAAACTCAGGCAAGTATGCACTTCTTCAAGGAGACATCTTTTTCAACTCTGTTATTAAAGGCAGATACCAATATAAATTTATTGAGAAACAAATCATGGACTTGCTATTTTATGAATCATTAAGAATCATGATATATACTGAGTCATTGCCCCCATTAAAATTAATCATTGTTGTTCATAAGCACTTTGTCTTATTAATAAACTTTCATTATTTTTGAAAAAGTAAAGTGGAATACAACTCTATCAAAATATGACTGACAGAGCTTAAAATAAAACATTGCAGAAAAAGAATGACAATTTTCAACAGCAGGAAATGTGTGCAAATTAAATCCCCAGACTGTTGAACTTGATTAACATATAGTTCTCTTTCAGTATGTTTTTAAGGGGAAAATTTATTAATGGAATGGAGAATACAAAGGGAAATATCTAAGAATCATAGGGTTTTCATAATTAATTTAGATTTTCAAATATTAGCTCATTAAAATTATAGTATCTAAGTTAATTCATTTAAAAAAGGTGTGAGAGCTTTCCCTAAACAAAATATTATTTTGAATGTTTCATTACAACACATAAACACAGTAGGTGTTCCTATAATTAACTTGTTGATTAAGCTTTGAGTGTCCATTTGTGTGTTTGTATAAACATATATTATTTGTGCACATAGACATCCAAAATTATTTTAATCAGTAAGCTGAGCTCATTTACTATTATTGGTATGATCAAAGTATTGGACCACTTGAGTTCAATTCCATCATATTGATTTTTTTAATTTATGTATTTCTTTGTCATTTACTTTATATAACATATATATGCATATAGAGAATCCTATTTATTCTTTACAGTATGTGTTTTTTTATTTTTATATTTATGTGGCACATAAACAGTTATCCATATTTTAGGACAAAATGTGATGAATAATGTATGAGAATGATGATTGCCTCATTCTGAAGAGTGATTATCTCTAAAGATAAATGAAAATGAGGGAGTCAGGGAGAAATAAATTTCTTTCTTAATATTTTAAAATAAAAAAGGTGCTAATTGAAAAGTAGTCTCCCAATCGCTGCTGTTCCATCAAAGAACATTTAATATCGAACATTCTGCATGAATGGTATCTGGTGGGAAATTCTGATAGTAAAGAAAAGTAGTAAAGAAAAGGGAAAGTTCAGAGGCAAAGGGCAATCTTAGAATTTAAAAATTGTGGTTAAAATATGTCTCCAAAAAGTGATCAAGTAAACACTGAAAAAGTAGAAAGATGTACACAAAAACATTTTTAAGCTCTAAACGTTGTTGGTCAAACTATTATAATAATCATATCACTTAATTAGATATAATCAAGATAATAAGGATTTTACTTATAAAATCAGCATAGAAATGTCTGGGGTAATAATTTAGAGTGCAATACTTCCAATCCTGCCATTGACCCAAATCAAAGTCTCCCTGAAAGCCAAAGTGACCAGTTCTAGGGACAGATAGTATCTTCTGACATGGATACCTGTAATTTAAGATAAACAGAGTTCTCTGCTTTACCATTACCAATGGCATTGTGCTAATTTCTTTTGCCACCATCAGCACTTTCTTAATTATAGACACTCAAAGATACAAGAAATAATCTTTAAGTCTTACCATGAGAGCCTCAATCATCACAAAGATGATAATGATAACTATGAATATTCATAGGGAGCTTCAGGTGTCTGCCAGGAACTAGGCTAAGTTTTGACATTCAATCTCATTCAGTCCCCACCCCAGACTTTTCAACTCACTGTCATTATCACTGTATTAGGTGGAACCTAGAATTTACATGATTTTTATCAATTTCTAATCATGTTCAAGATTAAAAAAGACTAGTTCATCTCTGATTACTTTTTTAATTCTTGAAAGCAAAATTGCTTTTTAATGTTTTGTTTCCTTTTTATTTATCAATTTAAACATTTATCCTAAGTGCCTTTGATATTTCCCTTGCTAGACTATGAACTATGAAAAAAGAGGGGCATTATCTTATACATATTTGCTTGCTTGGTACTAAGTACTAGGTGAATAGTATGTGTTCGGTAATTACATGGTAAAAGTAGTTTAAACAGTAAAAGAAAGTAACATTTTATAATATTTTGTAAATGATACTCACTAGACTAGGAAAAATGATGATTGTGTTGGCCTACAGAAAAATGGTGGTTTGCAATCATCATAAAGAACATAGGGCCACAATATAGCACATGTGATGTTAAAAAAACAAGTGTAAGATTATCAGAAAAAGTCTATATTAGATAAGAGTACTCAGAGAAAAAAGTAATAATAAAAATTAATCATGACATTTCTGGAATCATAAAAGTTATAAGGATAGGAGGAAAGATACACTATGAAGAAGTATAAAAGAAGGTTTAAAATTATTTTTTTCCAAAAAATTTAAAAAGGAGAATGTGAATAAAACTATTCTCAGATATAAGAAGTTTCTCCATCTTGTGAGAAGTGAGAAGGAAGGACTGGGTTTCTATTTTACTTAAGTTAGTTAGGTTTCAGCAAAAACGGACTGGATAGACTACTGTTTTAAAGGAGAAAGAACTGCTCAAGAACTTATTCAATTTTTCTTATTAATGACCTTTACTAATAGAACAAATGGCTGAGAGTGGGTGTCCCCATAGACTAATGCCTAAATTTTAGATGTACTTTATTAATATTATTATTTTTGGAAGGTTTTTTATGGCAAATATTCTACCCATGAGCAGCTACGAGGCATAATAGCAATGAAACGGCCATAATTACTTAGGAAATCTTGTAGTGAATAATAACTGAAAATCTAACCACAGAGTAACATAAATCACAAACATTTATTTCCAATTGTTTGCAATTCAGTTAAGATGATCAAACAATTACTATAAGCATTCATAAATGATCTGCTGAAGTATGTGGAGGACAGAATTGTTACTGATCCATGCATAGCTATTAAATTGCTATGGAAATGGAGATGTTTGTTATAAACTAGAAGTGCCCATTAAATATTTGCATCAACTCAATTTGATAGATTGTTGTTGACACCGACAAGCTGGCTAACGCCTCTTAGATTAGGAGATGATGAAAGAATCACTGGCATTACCTTTCTTTGGACTACTCCTGTGAGCTTCTCCATTTCCCCTAGAATGGCCGACAGCACAGATGACTTTCCAGAGCCAACTTGCCCAACCACAGCCACTAAAGCTCCCTCTGGAATCTTTATGTTCAAGCTGAAAGACAAGAAAAAGAGAAAGATGACTTTCTGCTATGCTTTAAAGAATTTTTATTTCAGAAAGAAAGAGAGAGAAAGAGAGAGAGAGAGAGAGAGAGAGAGAGAGAGAAACAGCTCCCAGCCACTGGTTCACTCCCTCAAGTGCCAACATTGGCTAGGGCTTAAATTAGGAGCTGGAATACAATCCAGGTCTCCCATGTGGTAGAAACCCAATTAACTGAACTCTCACTGCTGCCTTCCAGGGCATGTGTTACCAGGAAGCTGGGCAGGAGCTGGAGCCTGGAATTTAATCCAAGGTACTCCAATGTGGAACATGGATATTTGAACTACTGGGCTAAATGTTCACTCCATTGAGAGATAGAAAGAGAGCAAAACTTGCTGCCTCCCAGGGCACACATTAGTAGGAAGCTGGAATAAGGAGCTGAGCCAGGACTCATACCCAGGCACTCTAATATGAGATGCAGGAGTCCCTAAAGATATCATAACAGATAGGACAAATGCCTGCCCTGGTTATACTTGCTAATGCTGTCCGTTCTTAAATAAGACGTTGTATACAGCACTGAGCATCATCCCAGAAATTGTCACGTTTTACCTTCTTCTATAAAAATCTAGCTTTTTAAAATGCAAATCAGACATGAGCAATCAAATGTTGCAGGTGGAGAAACAAATAGAACAATGGATGGTAACATTCCCATGAAAAAGAAAGGCACAATGAAAGATTTTAAAAAAAGTCATATTAATTTCTGTAAACTCATCTTCTTATACTCTAAGAAACAAAATCCGTGAATATCATGGAACACAATATTAAATATTTTAAACATAGTTTCTGCAAAACATCACTTACTCTTTTAGTACTGGAATCCCTGCTTTATCCCAGGAAAAAGAAGCATTTGTGAATCCAACAGCATAATCTATGAAGAAAAAAAAGGACAATGATGCATTTTTAGGACCAATTTCCTTCAACCCAGGAGTCAAATAAATATTGACTGTGAAGAGAAAATGCTGACCTCCTGCATAGTTTGTTTCAATATTCTGAGGAAGAATCTCCTCAGAGTTGAGAAAGTCTTCCAAACGGCCCAGTGATATCCTTGTCTATCAAAAAAAGCATATGGAATTTATTTGAGGTTCAAATGGAGCTTTAACCACAAAGATTTTCCTGTGATTTGCAGCCTGATGCAAACTGAAGATGTCCATGTAAATATTGCAAGCATGGCTTGGATTGTTTTAATGCTGTAGGTGCCTTCTTCCTTAAAATGAAAGGGGGTTTCATGGTTCAAGTGTCAAAATAGATATCATCTATTTAAAAAGGCATGAGGGGGCCAGCGCTGTGGCATAGTGGGTAAAAGCCACTGTCTACAGAACCGGCATCCCAAATGGGCTCTGGTTCTAGTCCCGGCTGCTCCTCTTCCAATCCAGCTCTCTACTATGGAAAGCAGTAGAAGATGACCCAAGAGCTTGAGCCCTGCACCCGTTTGGGAGATGTGGAAGAAGCTCCTGGCTCCTGGCTTTGGATCAGTCCAGCTCCAGCCATTGTAGCCATTTAGGGAGAAAACCAGTGGATGGAAGACCTTTTTTTCTCTCTCTCTGCCTCTGCCTCTCTATAACTCTGACTTTCAAATAAAATAAATAAATCTTTAAAGAAAAAAAGGCATGAGAAGAAATAGTTTCCTTATTATTGCAGAAAATCCATAATACTTATTAACAAATAAAGATAGAGATTAACTTTCCCCCAGCTTTTCTGAGGGTAATTGATAAATAAATAAAAATTGTGTGTAAGGTATACAGTGTGATGTTTTGATACACATTCACATTTTTAATGACATAGAAATCAGGCTAATTAAATATGTATCACCTCACATGCTTATCTTTATTTCTTTTCTATGGGTGGTGAGAATATTTAACATGTATTCTCTTAGCAAATGTAAAGTAGAGGATATCTTATTATTAAGCAGTGTCACCATGTTGGACATTCAGTTTCCAGAACTTATTCATTTTATAACTGAAAAATTTATGACCTTCCACAAATATCTTTCCATTTTTTCCACCCCTAACAACCACTGCTACTCACTGCTTCTTTGAATTCAAACTTTTCCAATTCTATATGTGAGATCACACACTAGCTGTCTTTTGGTGTCTGGTTTATTTCGCTGAGCAAAATGTAGTACCATGTATTCACAAATGGTAGGATATTCTTTATTTTTTTTAAAGATTTATTTTATTTATATGAAAGACAGAGTTACAGAGAGAGGTAGAGACAGAGAGAGAGAGGTCTTCCATCTGCTGGTTCACTCCTCAGATGGCCGCAATGGCCAGAGTTGCGCCGATCCAAAACCGGGAGCCAGGAGCTTCTTCTGGATCTCCCACATGGGTGCAGGGGCCCAAGGACTTGGGCCATCTTCTACTGCTATCCCAGGCCATAGCAGAGAGCTGGATTAGAAGAGGAGCAGCTGGGATTAGAACCGGTGTCCATATGGGATGCCAGTGCTTCAGGCCACGATGTTAACCCACTGCACCACAGTGCCGGCCCTGGATATCCTTTAAGATTGGAAAATATTCCTCTGTGTGTGTGTGTGTATCTACACGCACAATAGCTATAAGATAGATACACACGTATACATACATACATATACATATACATTATATATGTATTAGACATTTCATTTTTACACATATACTTATACACAATAAACATTTTCTGTACCTATCCATTTGTCATTGGACACTTAGGTTATATTTATATCTTTGCAACTGTGAATAAAGCTGTAAAGAACATGGCAGAGATATCTTTTCAAGATACTGATTTTGTTTCCTTTATATATATACCCAGATGTAGAACTGTTGGGTCATATGTTAGCTCTATTTTTGATCTCTTGAGGGAACTACATATTGTTTTCCATAATGGTGTGCCAGTTAACCTTCCCAACAATAGCAAACAAAACCTCCATCTTCTTCACCTCTTTTCCAACACTTGTATCTTCTGATGTGCTTGATAATAGACATCCTAATTAATAGATACAAAGTGATATTTCATTGGGCTTAATAAGATAAAGTTTTAAGGACAACTTCAAGACTGTTGAATGAAATCTGTTTCTGATAATAAACCAAACTGCACTTTAGCTTTAGTGATAATAAATATTCAGTTACAATAAAAAATCTATAGAATATTTAGCTACTGTTAGCATAAATAAAATAACATTTTCTCCCCTGGAAGTGACTTCAATGAAATCTCAAGTACAATTTATTTACATTCTGCTAGAAGACTTGTGTGTTAACAGGTAGATGTGATAGGGCTGTAGTTATGTTCACTAAGTGTCTGTCATATTAGGACATATGGTTGTTTTTTTTTTTCCTCTTTTCTATTTTTTTCTATCTTTTCTATTTATTTTATATTTTATTGCCCTTCAGACAACTGATCTCCTCATTTGTCAAGTGAAGGTGGCAGACTATTGCTAGGAATTAAAGAATACTTCAGAATACCATACCTTTAGCCGGATTCTAATTTTGAAAGCAAAACAAAACTATTACTCAACAGTTGACATTTTCTTTAAGGAAACTGCTGTGAAAACAGATGTCAAAAGTATCACATCGATAGTACGTCGATGCCCTCTGTTGGTTGTTATATGTAACATAATATGAAAAAGCTAGGGTGTTACAGACATGCCTTACTTGGTATTTCCCGTTCGATTGTTATGTCTTATTCAAATAACAACAAAATAATTTAAAGGCCAAGTTCTGCGATCAAAGGGTTGGCACCAATAAGCATAGAGTCACTTTTTTATGAACACAGACCTGCAGAAAGGGATTCAAATGGAAGATATTCCGACAAGGCTCACCTGGCATTCAAAATGTTAACTAAGTCTTAGAGTATAACAGTCAAGGGACTCACTTTTGTGGATTCCCTGTGTTTTTGGCAGTCTTCTACTCATTGTAGTATCTAAATAGACTCAGGGGTTGGAGATGATAACTAAAGGCAGGCTGAACCAGGCTGGTGGTGTGTTGGCAGACTGGTACTATCAGCACTCTTTTCCCCCTGCTCCTTCATTGAATACAGATGGAATGCTCTGAACGCTGGGAAAAACTCAGATCCAGTTCCCCACAGAGCACCTAGTTAGAACTTTTCAGCTGAAAACAGAAAATGAAGCTTCGGATGGCAGAGTGGCTAACACCAGCTTTTCTGTTTGTTTTATGGTGCACAAAGTGATAAATTTTATTTTTTAAAAGGTGAGAAACACACACACACACATATGAGCATAGTTCAAGAACACAGTGGCCAGGAAGGGAGAAGGATGGGGGAGGGAAGCAGAGAAACAGGGCCTCAGTGGCCTGGGTAGGGGGGAGGGGGAGAGAGAGAGAGAGAGAGAGAAGCCTCTCCTGGGAGAAAAGCGTAAGGAAGGAAGACATGATTCTTTCCATTACATAATGTTCCCGGTGACTCATTAATTCAGGGAGACTAATTTTGAATGTGACATTTAAATAACAGCAAAAGTGAAATAAGGTAAAGAGAAAAGACACAATTACTTTATGTTAATCAAAATTTTAAAAAAAATACTTAAGGATATGGATATGGTAACACTGCTTTGATCACTAGATTTTGTAACATTACATGTGTATTAAAATATACTAAACCCCACAGAAAGCATAATAAACATTTAAAGAAAATATCTTAAAAGTGTAGATTTCAGTAGAGGAATCATTCTTAGTTTAATGGTACTCTGAATTTACCTGGACCACAGCTGAGATTATTACTGGTAAATCAAACAGAGGAATCCTCAAAATATTAAACAACGATATAGATGTGAACACTTTAGTGGCTGTTAAAATATTTTCTTCATCCAGTAAGAAATAGATGCCAAAGGTAGCCAGAGACACCTAAAAAATACATATTTTTTTCCATATGTTTGTTACTAATAACATTGAGTTAGTCACAAAAATTAGAAAAACAATTTTCTGTTTATTGAAGTTTAATACTACTGCTGAGGAAAATAAAATATAGGTTTAGCATAGATCATAAATTCATGAATCTTAGACAATTATACCCCCAAGACCACATGACCTAGCTCTATAAGACATGTCCTTCTTTTACTAGAATTTTTGTTAGCATTTAAAATATATACCATGTGTGGGAATTTGATGCAGTGGTTAAGTGCTATTTTGGTGCCCACACCCCATATTGGAGCACCTGGTTGGAGGCTTGGATGCACCTGTTGACATCCAGCTTCCTGGTAATGCATACCACGTCTCAAGTAGTCAGATCCCTGTTGCCCACATGGAAGACCAACACTGAGTTCCAGGCTCCTGGCTTTGGGCATTTAGGGA
Source organism: Lepus europaeus (assembly GCF_033115175.1). Lineage (NCBI taxonomy): Eukaryota > Metazoa > Chordata > Mammalia > Lagomorpha > Leporidae > Lepus > Lepus europaeus. Next base: position 32,909,728 of record NC_084828.1, read on the forward strand.
GTGGATCGGAGGATAGATGATCTCTGTTTTTCTCTCTCTCTTCCACTCAAATAAAATGGAAAAAAAAACACCCTAAAACTGTTAAATATATATATATATATATATATATATATATACACCATTTTATATTTTCTCTAAAATGGAGGGTTTTATGTAAACACATTTTCAATTGTTTGTGTATATATTCTTTTTTTTTTTTTTTTGATAGGCAGAGTATATAGTGATAGAGACAGAGAGAAAGGTCTTCCTTTGCCATTGGTTCACCCTCCAATGGCCGCCGCGGCTGGTGTACCACGCTGATCCGAAAGCAGGAGCCAGGTGCTTCTCCTGGTCTCCCATGGGGTGCAGGGCCCAAGGACCTGGGCCATCCTCCACTGCACTCCTGGGCCACAGCAGAGAGCTGGCCTGGAAAAGGGGCAACTGGGACTAGAACCTGGTGTGCCGGCGCCGCAAGGTAGAGGATTAGCCTATTGAGCCGTGGCGCCGGCTATATATTCTTTTTTTTTTTTTTTTTTTTTTTTTGACAGAGTGGACAGTGAGAGAGAGAGACAGAGAGAAAGGTCTTCCTTTGCCATTGGTTCACCCTCCAATGGCTACCGCGGCCGGTGCACCACGCTGATCCGAGGGCAGGAGCCAGGTGCTTCTCCTGGTCTCCCATGGGGTCCAGGGCCCAAGCACCTGGGCCATCCTCCACTGCACTCCCGGGCCACAGCAGAGAGCTGGCCTGGAAGAGGGGCAACCGGGACAGAATCCGGTGCCCGGACCAGGACTAGAACCCGGAGTGCCGGCGCCGCAAGGCGGAGGATTAGCCTATTGAGCCATGGCGCCGGCCTATATATTCTAACTTAAATAAATTATCATGCTTTTCTTAAGATGTGAATAAATCATGGCTTACAAGATTTCTATTTGCTCTTACAGGTTTCGTTTGGAAAAGGCAAAAATGTTCCTTTATACAAAGGAACACATCATGTACATAGTATCAGCTGAAGCAAATGCTTCTTGGTCATTTTTACCAAAGTATTTCAAATGTAACATTGCTTCCATATCCATAATAGTTATGTGTTGCCTCAAATAAAAATATTTTAAATAGTCAACAAGGGTGACATTTAGAACTTCCCATTACTCCTCTTGCCATTGGAGTGGTGATTTTGATTAAAACTGATGGGCCAGGGGCTGGCATTGTGGCACAGTGAGTTAACACCTGGCCTGAAGTGCCGGCATTCCATATGGGCGCCGGCCCAGCTCTCTGCTTGGCCTGGGAAAGCAGTGGAGGATGGCCCAAGTCCTTGGACCTCTGCACCCGCGTGAGAGACTCAGAAGAAGCTCCTGGCTCCTGGCTTTGGATCGGCGCAGCTCCAGCTCTTGGGGCCAATTGGGGAGTGAACCATCCAATGGACCTCTCTCTCTCTCTCTCTCTCTTTTTCTGCCTCTCCTCTCTCTGTGTAACTCTGACTTTCCAATAAATACATCTTAAAAAAAAATGGATGCTCAGGGTGTTTCCAACTGCTGTGAAATGACATTTCTCTTTTGTAATGAGGAAATGGATGCCTTATTATTGTGTTAATGAACTAGAGTAATGTATATAACTTGTCTGGTACACAGTAAAAACACTCAATAGATGTTACTCCTCTTCCCAGCTCTGTATAATGTGTCTTTGTGTTCATCTTAAAAGGGATTAGCCTTACAAATCAAACTTTAGAGCTAGAATGAAGCTCTGAAATATAGGTAATATTTTTAAGAGTTAGGAAGGCATATGCTCAATCTGTGAGAAATTTTTCAATACATAAAATCCCACTAATGAAAACTGCAGACCAGTGAGAGCACTCATGATATTTTCCCATGGTCTAAAAATTTGGTTCTCTAATCTACATAAATTAATGACTGCATTTCTTGAAAATTTTAATTTAGGTATAGAAGGTTCTTAGCATATTCAAATTAATTCTAGGTAATTTTGAAATCAATCTGCACATTAAAATTTAAAATGAAAATAGAAAGTTTTATATAGACTCACCAAGAATGGAACACAAGTTAATGTCAGCATAGAAAATACAGCAAGATACCTAGATGATTTTTGAAACTCCAATTCCTGGTCTCTAATTTTGATAATCTTATCTTTATAGGCAGGTTCCCACGCATAAAGTTTCAGAATCTGTAAAGGAGTTAGGCAATGACTGACAACATCACAGAAGAAAAAAAATGTATCCATACAAGATATGCCAGACACACACACACACACACACAGTTATGAAGATAACAAAACAGTATACTCATACAGAAAAGTAAATTGCTCCTACTTCTGGATGAATCAAAATGTTTCTGTAAATTATGGATTTTTTTTTAGGTGGGGAAACACTATCCTCCAGCCTCATGTCTCTTACTCATCAACAAACTATTTCTGAGCCACACTTTGGCAACATCCCAGCTCTAGGCAGATGCTCCATGGCAGCCTCTGTCTGGCTAATCCTGTCACTCTCTGGCCTGCCCAACTCTCACCTCTATCCACTCCCCATTTCTTCATAGCTAAACTCTTCTCCCTGGCTCTGCAATTTCTCTATGACTAATTAAAATTCTCAAGCCGTGATCTGTATGATGATTGGGGTTATGATATTGTACACTATTTTCAGACACAGAAAGTGTGGGGAAGCAGGATCATGCACTGGCACACTGTGTAGACTAAGAGTGAGACAGACTTGTGTTCGCACTGCACTCTTTGTTTAATCTCATGTTTAATCTCTTTGTTTAATCTACTTGATTGAGCCACGGTGCCCATTTGTTTGGTCAAACACCAGTCTAGATTTGTCCCTCAGCTGTTTTCCAGAGGTGATTAGCATTTGACGTGGTAGACTGAGTAAAGCAGATCACCCTCATAATACGAGTGGAGTTCATGCTATCAGTCAAAGGCTTTGTGAGAAGACGAAGAGGTTCTCCTATTAGAAAGAAATCTTGCCTCCAGACAGCATTCAGACTCAATACTGCAGCACCAGCTGTTGCCAGAATGTTCTATGGGTATCAGATTTACCAGTCTCCTCAATCATCTGAGGCTCCCTTTTTTTTTTTTTTTAAACATAAATCACCCTCCCTCTCTGGCTGTCACTGACTCCATAAACACAGACATGTCACTTAAATGCTCCAAGTCTTTGCCTCCTGATTTGTAAAGTGAGCATGAGAAATCTTTTTTCTTGGGGTTTATATTTATTTCAGCAAACAGAAAGTGATAAGCATAATGTTTGCCATATAGAAAATGTTCCATAAATGGCAGCTAATACAGTATTTTCAGAGAGGGGCTTTATGGCACCTGTTATCAGATCCCAGGAATTCCTGACTGCTTCTACTTTTAAACTATAATTGATTGCCATTTGGACAGATTTCCTAGCCTAGTTTGGCTGGGGCTCCTACATGAAGTCTTGGACTATGCTCAGTTCTTGAGGAAATATTCCATTACCTATAGTGTACTAGTCTTAACAAAATACAAAATTTCTTTCTGTGAATATCAATATTTAAAACCCATATACACATATTGTGACACTACCCTATATACAGATATCGTGATACTTATTTTTTGGGTGTAAGGGCTATTAGTTAACCTGCTAAGAGCTGCATTTAGATCCTATCACTTTGGAATATGCGACTATACTAAATAATTGAGCAAAATTTCAGAGCTACTTGAGCCTACTTAATTTCTGAAAGATAAGTGGCTACCAGTCCTTCTTCTAGGTATCTTTACTCTAAAAATTTATTCCACTTTAGTAATTTAGATTTTTATGAAATTTCTATGCAGCACAATACATAGAGATTTGATAATTCTAACACGAATTAAAGTGTGTATGTATGTATGTATGCATGAATGTGTGTGTGTGTGTAATGGGGATATCTTGTGTATATAATAATAGAAGCATCATATACAGGGAATTTCCTATATAAATGTCAATGCTAATTTTGCTTCATGGAAAAATCTGATTATGCATAGTCTAGGTGCAACAGAATTTTAAGCGATACATATAATTATATAGAAAAATTCATGCTGTTTCACTCATTTTAGTACAGAGAAATGAATGGGGAGACTCTCCTGGGCAAAAATAAGTTGCGGGGTAGGTTTTGTAGAATCTCATTTATATGTTTATTTCTGTCTGACATAAATAATCCCAATAACATCTCATCACTTCCCACGTACAACTGTGGTTTTATATTGATGACAATGTCATCGCCACTCTTGCCTGCATCATCTCCTCTTTTTCACATACTTCCTTAAATTGAGCAACATTTTTTGTCTTTTAGAATATTTGTGTTGGGTTGCTGAGTAAGAAACGAAAAGAAAATGCCTGCGTTTTATTTGACTTTGCATTTAAATGATATTTTAGTAATAAAAATCCCCTTATATGTGAAATCTAAAATCCATTCTCAACACTTACATATATACATATATATAAGGAGACTTCAAAAAATTCATGGAAAATGACATAAAATCATTAGTTTATTTTGTTGAAATAATTGAAATCTATGCATTTATTTCATAACATGCATTTGCCATAACGTTTTGAAAATCTCTTGTCTGTTATTTTGAGGTATGAAGACCACTGTGGGCCTCCTTGGTTACTTATTGCTATACTCTGAATACTAAAATCAGAAGCATATCCCTCTTTCATTACCTTAATTCCATGTAAGATTTCTTTGAGTAGTTTTATCTGTTTATCTTTGTTCTTCGTTTGGCTTTTCTATTTGATGGAAAGAAAACAAAACCATATTTTATGAAGTTGGTACCATTTTCACTTAATGTACAGATGTTTTTAAATAGTTTATTTTCTCTATATAAGATTTAACTCAGAAAAGCATATTATAAATCGGAGCTCCAGTGGCACAATCAGTTAGCACATGGTACTTGTACAGAAAAGCATATTATAATATTTAGACAACGTTATTCTTTGGTCATGTTAGAAGAAATAAACAGGCAACTTAAAAGTAGGCAGCATGGGGCCAGCCTTGTGGCATAGTGGGCTAAGCCTCTGCCTGCAGTGCCAGCATCCCATATGGACGCTGGTTCTAGTCCTGGCTGCTCCTCTTCCAATCTAGTTCTCTATGGCCTGGGAAAGCAGTAGAAGATGCTCCTCCCCCCCCACCCCCCCAAAACAAAACAAAACAAAACAAAAAACTAACAAAGATTCATTGTAATTACAAACAAACCAGCTATTTTAACCCTGCACCCATGTGGGAGACCCTGAACAAACTCCTGGCTCTCAGCTTTGTATTGGCCCATCTCTGGCCATTGTGGCCATTTGTGGAGTGAACCAGTGGGTGGAAGACCTTTCTCTTTGTCTTTCCCTCTCTGTCTGTAACTCTACTTCTCAAATAAATAAATCTTTAAAAAGATAGTAGGCAGCAGAATGAGAGCAATAAAAGCAGTAGGAAATATATTTGACATGAGTTGCTTAAAAATGGATAGTAAAAATAATATCCATATTCTACTGAGATAAATTTCCCAAAACTCCATAGTATAATCTAAAGATATACATATGCATTTCTGTTACAAAAATGTAGTAAGATAAAAATGAAGATCTCTAAAAGTTTCTCTTGTTCTTTGGAAATTCAATAGTTAAAACGTGTGCTGGCTGGTGCCATGGCTCAACAGGCTAATCCTCCGCCTTGCGGCGCCGGCACTCCGGGTTCTAGTCCCGGTCGGGGCACGGATCCTGTCCCGGTTGCCCCTCTTCCAGGCCAGCTCTCTGCTGTGGCCAGGGAGTGCAGTGGAGGATGGCCCAAGTGTTTGGGCTCTGCACCCCATGGGAGACCAGGAGAAGCACCTGGCTCCTGCCATCGGATCAGCGCGGTGCGCCGGCCACAGCGCGGCCATTGGAGGGTGAACCAATGGCAAAGGAAGACCTTTCTCTCTGTCTCTCTCTCACTGTCCACTCTGCCTGTCAAAAAAAACAAAAACAAAAACAAAAAAAACCACGTGTGCTTTCATTTATTATTTATCTGACTGGGAGAGAGAGCAAGAGTGAGAGCAAGAGTGGGAGAGCATTCTTCTGCTCACTAGTTCACCACCGACTGTAAGGGCAACAGCTAGGGCTGAGACGGGCTGAGTTCAGGTGCCCAAAACTCAATCTGCTCTCCCTGGTGGATGGCAGGGACCAGGTTGTCCCCTTGGGGGTTCAGCAGTGCGAAGTTGGAATCAGAAGCAGAGCCAGGACATGAATTCGGTCCTCCACCGTAGGATGTGGGTGTCCTAAGCAGCATCTCAGCTGCTGTGCCCAAAGCCCCCTTCACAATATACATTTTCAAATTCCATACCTTTCTATAAATTTTATCTTATTATTGTATACTAATTCAATTGTTTAACAATTATCATAGGATGTTATTTCTGTCATTGCTTCTGCACTCCTTATTAAAGATCCCCTCCCCCAACACTGCCACTGTTTGTTACATATATAATAATAAGCATGTGTGTATCTTAATGATCACATTTACAAGTTAACACCCATATCATTGTTTTTGCCATTTAAAGGCATATATTCTGATTAATGTCTTTGTATATAATATTGAAGTCCCCTTGAAGATTCTAAGACTACAGAACAACATCCCAATAATGTATTTCCATTACTAATAAATTGGTTTAAATGACACCATTTAAAATGAAGGATATATTTTTAAAAACCAACAAAGATAGGCCGATGCCATGGCTCACTTGGCTAATCCTCTGCCTGCGGCGTTGGCACACCGGGTTCTAGTCCCTGTTGGGGCACCGGATTCTATCCTGGTTGCCCCTCTTCCAGGCCAGCTCTCTGCTATGGCCCAGGAGTGCAGTGGAGGATGGCCCAAGTCCTTGGGCCCTGCACCCGCATGGGAGACCAGGAGGAAGCACCTGGCTCCTGGCTTTGGATCGGCGCAGTGCTCCAGCCGTAGCGGCCATTTGGGGGATGAACCAACGGAAGGAAGACCTTTCTCTCTGTCTCTCTCTCTCACTGTCTAATTCTGCCTGTCAAAAAACAAAAACAAAAACAAAAACAAAAACAAAAACACCTAACAAAGATATTCATTGTAATTACAAACAAACCAGCTATTTTAACCACTAGTGTTTAATACTTTTCGTTCATATTTATATTCTATCTTCCAGTTCTCCTCTTTAAAGATGTCACAAGTTATTTGAAAATTTCATAAAATTATAAAGTACAGATTTTCAGCATGTAAACAAATTAAAGCAATAAACTTTCCTTCGCTCCATCTAATGCCATGATTGCTGTGTTATCTCTGGATTACTTCCATGCTTATAAAAATAGTTTTCCTAGATGTACATCTTCGTATTAGTCATTGTACACATGTGTGTGGATAATGTATTGATGGATTGTGTAATAACTGATGTACTAATGGATTGATGATCTATGTATTCCTATTCATGACACACAAGTGGATGTATGAACGAATATATGGAGTCAACCTTCCTGATCTGATCCTAGGGTTTCTCTTTCTGTGCTTTCAGGTACCCATGGTCAAACATGGTCTTAAAATGTGAAATTAAAATTCCATCACTAAATACTTCACAAAGTTTCCATTGTGTGCTTTGCTAGGTAGTGTTATGAAGCCTCCTGCTGATCCACTTCATTCTGCCTGGGATGTGAATCATCCTTTTGTCCAGGAACTCCCTAATGAGTAAGGAGGGCCTGCTGTATACACACATGTACATTTCTTTAATCTGCTTCAGCACAGAGAACCTTGATGTTTCCCTTGTCCTACATCCTGGTGCCCTGTGTCTACCACACAGTAGGACATCACAAGGTTTACTGACAGTAAGATGAATGAGCGACTGAACTTGAAGGGAGAATAGTGAACTAATTCTGTGACACGTTTGCTGTGCACTGGCTGCATGTGTCAGTTCTAGCTCCTCGCAGCCCAGGAGCCCCTGCCATCAGACAATCTAGCACGCTCTGACCCCAGGCTGTGCACGTTCTGTTCCCTCTCTTGATGCATCCTTGATTCAGACATTCACTTAGATTATTCCCTTACCCCACTGACAGGTCATTTTCCTTCTGAGACCTTTCCTGCTGCTCTAGGTAAAATGGCAAACTTGGTTCTCTGTCACTTCATCCTACTACTTTTCTTCATGTACAAATTACCACAAGGCACTGTGCTATAAAGTGTCCTTCAAAAAGTATATGGAAAACAGAATTAAAAGATAAACTTGTTTTGGTGAAAAATAGTTTTGAAATTTATCCACAGTTGTTCATAATATGCATTTTCCATGAATTTTGAAAGAGCACTTGAGTGTATCTCTTTTCTTAAAGACACATTTATTTATTTAAAAGGCAGAGTGACAAAGATAAAGGAAGAGACAGACTAAAAGAGAGATTTCAATCTGTTAATTCATTCCTCAAATGCCCACAATGGCCAGGGGTAGGCCAGGCCAAATCCAGGAACCAGGAATTCCATCTGTACTTGGGCTGTAATCCAGCACCTCCCAGGCGTGTTAGCAGGAAACTGAGTTGTAAGCACCCAGTAGCCAGGACTGGAACCACACACTCTGATATCGGATGCAGATGTCCAAAGCTGCAACTTAATCCATTGTGTCAAATTGTCTACCTCTGTATGGACCTGTTTACTTCTTTGCTTGATGCCTGTCTGTCCCACCAACCTTATGGGAACTGGAATTTGTCAGTTATGTAGGCACAGGATGGATGTCCATTTGATATTGATTGAATGAGCAAATAATTTTGTATGGTTTCCATTTAGAAGTTCTTTTTTTCCACATTTACAGAATGAGCTAGATAGTTGTTTTCAATGCAAGCCAGAAACCCAGCTCGATGCATATAATGGAGTAGTCAATTCCTTACCTTCAGCTTTTTCACTCTAATTGCCACTAAAGCATTTATTGGTATGACAAGCACCAGGACTGCCATGCCTGCTAATACTGCAGGACCCAGCTCCTGCCAGAGGAGTGATATGGCCATCAGGATTTGAAATGGAGCTGACCAAAGGAGATTGAGGTTTGCTGTCAAATCCATGAGCTGCTGGGCATCTGCTGACATTAAGTTAATAATTTCCCCAGTAGAATTTTGTTTTCTAGAAACATTTGATAACAGGAGAGCCTGTAAAAAAAGAAGCAAAATATTTTAGCATTCCATAGATTATGGATCTGATAATTGTTAAAATAAATATATATTTAGGAAAATATATGAGGTCATTTATGTACTGGAGTCATTTATATATATATATATGTATATATATATATATATTTAGAGAGAGAGAGAGAGGGAGAGAGAGAGAGAGAGAGGAGAGAGATATATGAGGAGGTGAGGACATAAAATTATTGGCCCAAGTTCAAAGCTTTGGAATTCATGGAGTACTGTCAAAGAGTAGCATTTGTGTTCCCAAGCAAACAAGTGCCCTTCATAGGTTGTTAAATATAAAATTGCAAGCAAATCCAATGCATTATACATTGAACTCTCTCCACTGATGGCACCTCTATAATGTTGAACCATCTGAATGCTATCAATACCAAAGCACATCAACACATCAGTGAATACTGGTGAATAGGATTCTTCCAAAAATGTGGAAAGATAAAAAAATTCTAAAAATCTCAGTTCTCAAGGTAATTACTATCTAGTTGTGAACACACAAATACAGGTGGATTTTAAGTGTAAAAATAGCTAAGAAGGGCCATGGAAATTTAGAGAAATAAGAGTATTGGAAAGGCCTCATGGAGGTAATGTTTCCCCTTATGCATGCAAAAAGTATTTATTATTTGTATATTGAAATCAGCATCCTCATGAATAATTACTGATAACTCTTACTAAGAATTCTGATAGAAATCCATTGATTTAATTCCCTACCCATTTAAAATTCCCAGTGAATACATTAATAACTGTAAAAGAACTGAGATTTATATCTATACTGGAAATGAAGTAAAGGGTCGTTTATAGATCAAAAACGTAGGGAGTTTCCACTACATTGATTGAAAGAAAGATAATTTGTGGCTGGGGATAGAGGCTCTCAAAATCAATTTACTAAATGAATGAATAATACAGAGGAAAAGTCCATCTGGGAAATAAGTAGTCAGGAACCTTAGTGGAACTCCTTCTCTAACATTGCCTACTTCAAGCAAAAGGGCTTAATTCAAGGTCTGGGTGGAACAGAGTGCCCACAAGAGGGCAGCCTTGGAAGTTCACTGGATGCCAGAATCCCCACAAATATGGGGCTCTATGGCTATGGTGGTATTTAATCCTTATTTTTGTTTTGTGCACAGTACATCAGAGACATTTCTGTCACTAACTAGTAGAGGGGAAGTTGTGCTGATGACAAAACAGAATGGTACTGCCACAAGAGAGCAAAGAAGAAACAACGCTTGTCAACTGTAGCAGTCAAGGGTCCAGCAAAATCTCTTGCAAATACAGCTCTGTAACTTTCCCTAATAAGTTACTGACCAACCAATGTCGACAAATAAAACAATGGAAATCCAAATGCTGTACCTCTAATTTTAACATCTATAACGTTTTTAACAGTAGTCCATTTCTCTCACCTTTCTATAAGTATTTATGAAAATGTTCAAAGATTAAGTAGTAAACTTAATTATCAAGAAATTAAACAATAGCTCATTAGAAAGAAATATTACATGCAGCAAAAGAGAATATTTTAATACATCCTTGAAATCTTTACAAGAAAATAATGATCTACACTAAAAATGAAAGAATGGAAATATTGTTTCCATCAAGTCAATTTATTAATGTATTTTAAGCTTCAAAAAATTCACATCTTTGCAATATACTTTGTTTCGCAATTTCTAGTAATAATGTCCAAAAAGAACAAACGAGATACTGTATAAAACAGAGTGGACATGAAACTGACAGTAGTATTAGATCTCATGTGTCTTGATCCGTTCGTTTTAGCACATCTTGATTTGCAGTGCAAAGTGCACAGTGCACATATCTCTTTTCAGAAGACATTTAACTTAAACTCAAAATAAAATAGGACAGTGTCTACCTGCCAAAACTCTATCACAGGACAACATTACAAGTAAAAAATGTACATGTTCCAAAATCTACCACACTCAAGAAGTTACTAAGAGCAGAATACAAGTCACCATTTAGAAATCAAACCCACTTCCAACATTTGCACAGTCTAAAAACAAAGGCACAGAAATGATTTAAGATGTTTACTATATATCTACTTGCTTGTTTGCTTAGATTTATAGTCTAAGATTTCATGTGTAAAATTTGCCTCTTATGCATGCAAAAAAAAGCTGTATTTTGAAAAACAGTTACCAAATATTGTACAAGTTTACAAGAAAGAGATCCCATTATTTCATCTACCATTTTTGTCCTTCTTAGTTTGTGTCACATTATAAAAAATGATTGTCTAAACCTCATACTAATAAGAAAAAAGGGCAGGTACAAAACACAGGAATCTTTTTACCCTTCCCTAAATTTTCCCTCCTATGTGAAGACAAGAAAATCATAGATGTTTATTTCTAATTTGTCATGTTGTTAGAAAACAGAAGCAATAAATATGTCACAAGCTTAAAATTTTTCCATGATGCCCCCTTCCATTTTCTACATAATAATAAGACTATTGATACATTAAATAATTTTGTTTTCTCTTTCTTAAAATGTCAACTGTTTACATCTACTTAAAAAATAAAATTTGAATGGGATATTGTTCTGTTTCAACTTCATTACTGTTAAAATATTATAGGGAAAAATCAGAAGACCTATCTGTAATTTTAACTACTCATCTATACTGGTTGCCAATTATCAGTGATGATATGCTGAAAAAAATCTTCAAATATTTTGATGAAGATACAACTTTCCTTTTCTTTTTCATATAAAACCACAATTAGCATATTTTAGATATACAGAAAACACAAATAAGTAGACTACAAATGTAAGGAATGATTTCATTGACATAATTTCTACCAAGGCAAGAATAAAATTCCACCGATCAATTAAAAATGCAATTGAGTTAGAAAGTATCTAATACGTAAGCAGAATCAAACATTCACATAAGGAACTAAGTATGAAGTGATATGCTGCTTGCGTCCAATTAATACAGCACTCAACTCATCTTTAGCATTGCCACTCATGCTCACAGCAGCCATTTGATAAAGGGAAAATGAGTAACTGAACCAACTCCATCATAAGGAAAAGGTAAATTGATTCTCATCTCAAAACTGCCTGTAGGGGCCAGTGCCAGCATCCCATATGGGCAGCAGTTTGAGTCCTGGGTGCTCCACTTCCAATCCACCTCCCTCCTATGGTCTGGGAAAGTAGTGGAAGATGGTCCAAGTGCTTGGGCCCCTGTACCTGCTTGGGAGAAATGGAAGTAGCTCCTGGCTCTTGGCTTTGGATCAGCCCAGTTCTAGCTGTTGTGGCCATTTGGGGAGTGAACCAGTGGATGGAAGAGTTCTCTCTCTCTCTCTCTGCCTCTCCATAACTCTGCCTTTCAAATAAATAAATGAATCTTTAAAAAATGAAAATATAATATTTACAAAAAGAAAAACTGCCTGTGTAAAGCATTACAGAATCCTGGACCATTGAATACCACCATTCTCTGTTATCTTGCATGTATCAACTAACCAGTAACTTTTAATTAAGAGTAGAAAATTTTTAAAATATGAAAAAAACACCCATATTGCAATTTCTGCTTACAATTGCTCACAAAAGTATAGTGTATATGGGAAATACATGTCTGTATGTATTTCATGTATGTTCATTGCCAAGTCATGTGTCCAATGTTGAGATGATCAAGCCTCCTAGATTTGGGATAAAAGTTCATTGTGAGCCAAGTTTGATGCAATTGAAGAAAATGCAGCAATAAAGAACAGTGAACAGGGGGGCACATAATAATATTTAAAGACTTTGTGCTATTAAGTTAAACATATCTGTCCATAAGAAAATTGGGTGCCTTTCCCACCCCACTCCATATTCACAGATTGGAATTTTCTGGCTTTTAAATATAAGTAATTCCACCTGGTCTGAGGATATGCTCTCTTGCCATTTTCTCTTCAACTGTTATTTGTGAGGGTTTGGTTTGGAGATGATGACTTAATAGGTTTCTCTTTTGTAAGGAGCAGGAAATTAAACTATTTCACCTTAATATTTACAAAAATAAGCAAGAGCCAAGCTGACTGCAGGAAATCTGCATGAACTTGATGAGAATTACCTATGGCCTGCACACATCCTCCTTGGGACCTTATCAACCCTACACGGAGGGGCCAGAAATGTATAAAAACACAGACTGAGGAGGCCAAGGGGGGACTCTCTGAACAGATTCTTCCGAGTGCAGCTGAGTAGAAGCTCCAGGCCAACCCTCCGCATTCAGATCTTCCTGCACAAGGGTTCTCCCAGCCAGCCCTGCGCTCACCAGGTGCTGAGGCTCTGCTCTCCCCAAGCCGAGACTCCGCCCCTTTGAAGCTGAAGTACAGACAGACTCTGGGACTCTGATCACCCTTGAAGACCTGTACTTTCTGGCTACAGGCACCACCCCTGTGGATGCTGTGCAACTCCGCCCTCTGGGGTTAAGACAATAGAGCACCTACCTAAACGTCAACATGTAGAAATGAAATTGATGCTTTGGGAAGCACTGACTTTGAACAGCGCTTCTCTTGACTCTTGAGGAACAATCTTTTATTCTATATATTTTTTTTCTTTTCCTTTATAGTATTTTCCTTATCTTTTTTCTTTCATATGAATTGTTGGGTTCTTAACATAGAGTTAACCATATAAAGTTAATTGAAAATAGATCTTAGTAAACAATGAGTGAGAATAAGAAAGGGAAGAGGAAGGTGAGAAGGAGGGTGGGCACAATGGGAAGAATCACCAAGATCCTAAAGTTGTAATTGTGAAATGTATGAAGTTTGTAACTGCAAAGCAGTATAGTCCTGCATACATTCCTATGGACTTGCTTCTAAAAGTACAGCTTAACAACTTGCCAGGAGACCCCATATTCCTTAAGCTGGTTGATAAAAATAGCAGCTTAAGTGTTTTAGAGATCAAATGGATAGGATTAAGTGGTAAAGTGATCATATGGATGGGATCAAGTGTTAAAGTGGTCATATAAATAGAACTGGAAATAATAATAGATAAAATTAAAAAGGAGTGAGGGTTCCAATATGGGAAAGCAGTCCATATAGCAGATTCACAGAATGACAATAGCATTAAGTAGCACTCTAATCTCAGAACCAGCCATCAAGGCATTCTAGTCTGGCTGAAAAGCCCAGGGGGAGCATTTCAGGTGTGGAAAGCCAAGATACTCTGGCAAAAAATGTACCACATAAAGGACCTCTGTGGGTGAGACCCCAGTGGAAAGAAGTGACCAACAAAGAAGGATGTACTTTTCTATGAAGGGAGGAGAAAACTTTCACATTGCTTATGGCCTTGTGGAGCTAGTGGACTCAAAAGGCTTCCATAGCTGAGGCAGCTCATGTCAAGAGCCTTGGGTGATCACTGATGTTATACATAAGAGTGTTATTTGTTAAATAAACAACAAGAATAACTGTGCACTAACTTCTCATGCAGGACCTCTGTCCTCAAAGAGTTGTATCATGAGACTTAATAGTAAAACTTGTTCTCAAGAATCATTTCCTTTTAGTATATTAAATTGAGCATATTGTTATATACTTAATTTATTATTATTGTATTATATTATATCATATTATATTATCATATCATTATATTATTATATCATATTATATTATTATACCATATACTATTATATCATATTATCATATCATATAATATTATTTTATTATTATTATATCATATTATATTATCATATCATTATATTATTATATCATATACTATTATTATATCATATTATCATATCATATAATAATATTATTTTATTATTATTATCATAAGTTATAGTTATGTTTAAGAGCTTGCAAAAAATGTATCATTCTTGGGTTCTTCTTTAAAGATAATTAAGTTTCTGAAAGAAAAGCAGAGGGAGGAAGGAAGGGAAAAGAGGAAGGGGGAAAAAAAGCAAAATCACCTTCCAGAATCAGTAACAATGAATAGCCCATCTCTATATGGCTGAGGAACAGTTTTCTTAGTTTTTTATTTTTTCTTCTTTTTTTCATTCTTTCTTTTTATCTTTTTCTTTCTTGGACTAAACAGGAGAGGGAGGAAAAAGAAGGGTGGGAGAGTGTGTGGGAGAGCAGGTGTGTTGGGAAGAATTACTATGTTCCTAATGTTGTATTTATGAAATATATACAAAGTTAAGAAAAGAAAAAAAGACATGTCATGAGGAGCATTGGAGGTACCTTGGGAATCCTGGGTGGTTGGTTTACCCAGTGAGTTGTGTTACAGAAATTAAAACGTGTGATTTCCCTATTGCATAACAAAAAGCCTTATTGGGACCAACACTGCCTCCGTGCCATTACCATGCTCACATCTTTGGAGTAAAGTTTTCCATTGTAGTCACTAGGGAGAGCCAAGGTGAAAGCTTCAGTTAATGGCTTATGTGTTTCATTTGGGAACTCTCCTGGGCCTTTGATTCTGGGGCTGCTCGATGCGTTTTGGAGGTCTCCTCCTCATTAAGGTGTCTGGAAGTGGTTCAGAAGGAGGCAACTTTGGATTATTACTTGGAGTATAAACACTAGAGAGAGAGAGAGAAAGGTCTTCCTTTTGCCGTTGGTTCACCCTCCAATGGCCGCCGCGGTAGCGCGCTGCGGCCGGCGCACCGCGCTGTTCCGATGGCAGGAGCCAGGTGCTTATCCTGGTCTCCCATGGGGTGCAGAGCCCAAACACTTGGGCCATCCTCCACTGCACTCCCTGGCCACAGCAGAGAGCTGGCCTGGAAGAGGGGCAACCGGGACAGGATCGGTGCCCCGACCGGGACTAGAACCCGGTGTGCCGGCGCCGCAAGGCGGAGGATTAGCCTGTTGAGCCACGGTGCCGGCCAACACTGCACATCTCAATAAATCCAGGAATTAACATGATGAAGGCAATTCCCATAAGTAATAATCCCCACCAAAGAGTCACAATCCATTCAGTAATATTTTCATAGAGCTCTAGATTAAAAATTGCTTTTTTAAACATAGCTATAGGGCCAGCAATATCTACTAATCTGTAGAGCATGAAAACATTACAATAGCTTCTCATTGCAAGGGGATCCAGGTTGCAAGGCGATGGTCTGACCACTGAACTGCTTGCTCCACTGCACAGACCCTGTGCTGGTACAAGTGATGGCTCCATTTCCTTCCTACAGAAGTCATGGCATGATTCCTTATTAGCTTCCAACTCAAGCCAGACCAAGCAGGCCATCATCAAAATCTTGGTTCTGAAGATACAGGCCAAACAGTAGTCATCATGATTCTGCTCAGAATTCAAATCCAGAAAGTTCTCCACGCAAATATTTGGGAAACAGAAAGGATTTGTAGGGTCCTTCTCATCAGCAGTTGCATTAATTCTTATGTGTTTCACAATGAACTTGACATTCTGACTTCCAGAAAAGTGTGTGGTCTGGTGAATTGTGTCAATCATTTTTATGTGGCTGGATATCTGGGAAATCGCAATGTTCTATTCCATAGTATTTTTTTTAAAGACGATCAGTCTGAATATAAAGTTGACAAGTATTTTTTTTCATACTGAAGTTGTACATTTTTTCCTCAAGAGTTCTGGACCATTAGCAGCAGGTTCTTGCAATGTCTGTGTTCCTTCCTCTACACAAGTCATCCAATACTGCTCCATTCTTTCAAATACTGAGCAATCTGCACAGCCCACTTGTGGAACATATTTATATGAATAGTTAGTATCCTCTTCATGTTAAGTGGTGGAGTTTGGTCTTTAATATACCTCTCTGCTGGGTCAACATAAAATGTGCCAACATGAGTCTGGATGTATCCTTCAAATCTTCCATCAATAACAGACCCATGGCTAAAACTTCCTTCTTCACCATAATAAATATTCCTAGTATAATTATGAGAAGAATGGGAAATAGTTTCAAATGGAAAATGCATTGCCAATCTTTTTTGTTTGCTTAAAAGCCAGACAGTAGGGCACAGGTAGAGGGAGAGAGAGATTTTCCATCTGCTGATTGACTCCTCACATGCCCACAAAGGCTGGGGCTGGGTCAGACTGAAGCCAGGGAACAGAATTCAATCTAGATCACTCATGTGAGTAGCAGAGACTAACTACCTGAGTCATCACGGCTGCTTCCCAGAGTGTGCATTAGCAGAAAGTGGAATTGGCAGTGGAGCTGGGACTTGAATTTGGGCACTCCAATATGAGTCGTGAGTATCTTAAAGGCTACACCAAATGCCTGTCCCTCACTGTGAAATTAAAAAAAAAAAAAACACACACAAAGCAAGCATCAAAATTTCAAATGGATGCTATAAGAAAGTGGAACTTGAAGACTGGTAGATGAGTTAAAAACTTTCCCCAGATATTAGAGAAAACACAATTCAGAAAGTGAAATTATGAAAAAAAAATTTAAGGAACAAAGATGAGATTCAGGAATAAATGTACACACACAAAGACATAAAGGCACTTATATTTATTCATATTTATATTAATTATATTTTTAATATTTAGAATAATAAAGACACAATCTCTAGAGTAGAATGCCTGAATTTCTAAACCCAACTCCCATTTTAATGACTTTTTGACTATGAGTAAATTGTTCAATTGCCCTGAGTTTAAGTTACATTTTTTATATAAGTGACCATTATATCTAAATCTACAACTAAATCTATGTCTATGAACTTAATAGTGCCTATAACAGTACACAAGATACCTAGGAATATGTTTATATATTTAATATATGACTATAGATAATGATAATGTAATGTTATATTTATATATATTTAATTAGAAGAAATTATTCTGAAAGTTTTCACCATAAGGAAATGAAAAATATTTGAGGTGGCCAGCGACGCGGCTCACTAGGCTAATTCTCTGCCTGTAGTGCCAGCACCCCAGGTTCTAGTCCTGGTTGGGGCGCCATCACATAATTGAATATTGTGTGTATGATATTTCTAATATTAAAGGGATACAAATTGGGAAGGAAGAAATCAAACTATTCCTCTTTGTAGATAACATGATTCTTTATTTAGGGGATCCAAAAACTCTACTAAGAGTCTATTGGAATTCATAGAAGAGTTTGGCAAAGTAGCAGGATATAAAATCAATGCCCAAAATCAACAGCCTTTTTATACACAGACAATGCCATGGCTGAGAAAGAACTGCTAAGATCAATCCCATTCACAATAGCTACAAAAACAATCAAATACTTTGGAATAAACTTAACCAAGGATGTCAAAGATCTCTACGATGAGAATTACAAAATCTTAAAGAAAGAAATAGAAGAGGATACCAAAAAATGGAAAAATCTTCCATGCTCATGGATAGGAAGAATCAATATCATCAAAATGTCCATTCTCCCAAAAGCGATTTATAGATTCGATGTGATACCAATCAAAATACCAAAGACATTCTTCTCAAATCTGGAAAAAATGATGCTGAAATTCATATGGAGGCTCAGGAGACCTCAAATAGCTAAAGCAATCTTGTACAACAAAAACAAAGCCAGATTTAAAGACATACTACAGGGCAGTTATAATCAAAACAGCAGGGTACTGGTACAGAAACAGGTGGATAGACCAATGGAACAGAATAGAAATACCAGAAATCAGTCCAAACATCTACAGGCAACTTATATTTGATCAAGGATCTAAAACCAATTCCTGGAGCAAGGACAGTCTATTCAACAAATGGTGCTGGGAAAACTGGATTTCCACATGCAGAAGCATGAAGAAAGACCCCTACCTTACACCTTACACAAAAGTCCACTCAACATGGATTAAAGATCTAAATCTATGACCCCACACCATCAAATTATTAGAGAACATCAAAGAAATCCTGTAAGATAGAGGCACAGGCAAAGATTGCTGTAATCCAAAAGTTGTAGTTTGGAAATTTATATTTATTAAAAATGTTGAAAAAAAAGAAAAAGAAAAAAAAAAGAACAGATTTTTTTTTCCGCCAATTAAATCTTAAATTTCAATAGGAACAAAATTCCCAAGCCATGAAGGGAATCTTAGTTACCATTTGTTGTTAAATGATACCAATCTAAACTACTTTTTTGTTATATGATACAATTTGAGAGCACACACAATATGCACCACTATTAGTGTGCCTGGGTGCAACATTTCTAGCATTGTTCAGCAAAAAGTATTTAATCTCATAAAACCGAGAAAGTGCAAACAGGGTAAAAGGAAAGGACCTCATCTATAAGATCAACAATGACATTCTTTTAATCAAAAGTATATAAAGTCAGCTGGATGGATAGAGAATGAGTAAGCCCTGCCACCTCCACTGCTCTCCGAGAAAAGGGGCTAACACTGGATTTACCCCACTCTTGTAATGAGTCTTTGATGCCATGGGCCAGTTTCAGATAAATACTGGTCATCTGGTGCCCACTATGCAGTCCACCAAGGATCCTGAAGGTATGTATATATGATTACAATCAGAATCCAAAAACCTCTCAAGAAGAAGGAAAATTTAACAACCCCAGTTAACCTCATGGAGAAAGACTTGTCTCTGGAACTAAGTTGTAATCCTTACTGCGGGGCTTGCTGAGTAGGATTAATGGAGTTTTCCTTTTATTCTTCAGTGCTCTTGGTTCTTAAAGAATTTCTGTCCTAAAGAACCATAAAGTCTTTCCTCCGTAGTCAGTGTTCCCACTTCCATTATCTCCAGGAGCTCTTTTCAAGAGCTCACCTGGGACACTGTATTAACCTTTAAATTTATCACAGCTTTCTTTGATTTCTACTTGTAGTTTGCTTTTTTTTTTTTTTTAAATTTAAAGACTTCTTTAGAGTAGTTGTAGTTTCGTAGCAAAACTGGGAGGAAGGTACAAAGTTCCATACATTTGCTGTCACTGCACATGCATAGCCACCACATTATTAATATCCTCCCCAGAGCAGAATATTTGCTAGAACTGATGAATCTGCTTTGACATATCATTATCACCCAAAGGCCAGAGTTCACACCACGAGCCTGGGTAAACGCAGAATGGTATTTAAACTAATTGCTAGATCCCCTCATATCTTTCCTCTGTATAAGATTAGTCAGCACATGCCGCTTCTAGAATTAGCACTGGGACAGCTTCTCTGATTATGGATTTGGGTTTTGCTACACAACTAGAGTCTGCTGAAAGTACAGTCACAATTTGGTGGCTCAATTGGTCCAGGATCATCCAGGGATCCCTAAAACCACTGCATGTCTTCATGTTGGCACAATAGGGTTCTATGGCCTATATTGACTCATGCCATGTTTAGCCCAAATTATAATACATCCTTCCATGTATACAAATTCTACAGCTCTCTCAAAGACTTCAAGACTAATTTCAAGACATCACGGCCATATAACAACTTTCTTAACTACACGCAGTTTCTTCAAAAATTCAGAGAAAGGGCATATTATGAAAATACACAGATATAAAAATTTCTTGCATCAAAATAAGTATCTTCTAATTCCTTTTTCTACCAACTTTTAAAGTATCCTTATATAACCCTTGTAGATTTCCTGCTCATCTGATCCCTCAAAAATCTGCAACAAATGCATTCAAACATTTCCTCTTGATTTCTTAAAGGCAGAGAAAGATTCACTCATTCATTTATTCATTCTTTTAGTCAGTTATCCAATGTTTATAAAAATTATATAAAAGTCACTGTCATAGATAACAAAGACAACAGGTAAATTCTATTCCAAATAAGAACAATATATATCTATTTTTGAGTAACTTGTTGGTAACTAGGGAATAAGGAAGCCTTTTAATTTTTTATAATTATGATATAAATAAAAGGCTATGTATAGTAAATAGGTCATATTTAAAATTGTGTTTTTCAGGCTACCTTATATTGGCCCAGCAGCTTAAGCCACTGGCTGGGATGCCTGCATCTCATATTGGAAAGCCTGTGTTACAGTACCAGTTTCACTCACAAGTTCAGCTTCTTGATAATGCACACCTGGGAGAGGTAGCAGATGGTGGCTCAAGTACTTGGTCTGCCACTCAAATGGGAAACCTGGATTGAATTCCTATTTTTTTTTCTTTCTTTCTTTTTTTTTTTTTTTTTTTGAGTTACAGACAGTGAGAGAGAGCGAGCGAGCGAGAGAGACAGAAAGGTCTTCCTTCCCTTGGTTCACTCCCCAGATGGCCACATCAGCCGGCGCTGCACTGATCCGAAGCCAGGATCCAGGTGCTTCCTCCTGGTCTCCCATGTGGATGTAGGGGCCCAAGCACCTGGACCATCCTCCACTGCCCTCCAGGGCCACAGCAGAGAGCTGGACTGGAAGAGGAGCAGCCAGGACTAGAAACAGCACCCATATGGGATGCTGGCACCGCAGGTGGAGGATTAACCTACTATACCACTGTATTGAATTGAATTCCGGCCTCTGGATTGAATTCCTGGCTCCTAACATCAGCCTGGCTCAACCCCAGACATTATGCGTATTTGGGGAGTGAACCAGAGTCTCTGTCTCAGTATCTAAACTAAAAAATAAAATAAAATTAAGCTAAAAAATAGCATTTTCAAAAAAGGACAAAGTAAACTTTAGACTTATACCAGAATAAGGTTCAGCCATATTTGAGAGACAGGACATAGAAGGAAAAAGAAAAAAAAAAAAAAGAGGAAAACAATAGCTGTATGAGGAGACTTCATAAAGAGTCTGAGGAGAATGAAATTAAAAGAGGACTTTATTTTGGTACAGAAAGTTTGAAATCCATGCCTAGGTTTCCCATAACGTACATTTTTCCATGAGTATTTGAAGACCCCTTGTATGGCTTTGTTGCATGGAAAAGTTAAGTGTGCAGAGAAGGCAGAAAACTGTAGTCCATAGGCTGACAACGATGCAGAAAAGAAATTGTATTGATGCATAAATATAGGTAACCATGAAAACATTCAGTTCTCTCCACTTTCTGGGGAGTCATTAAGCGATATAACAGTAGATGAAGATCATCATTTAATTTCATGGATCAGGTTTGAATGGAAGGAATAGCAACAATAGAAAGAGGCCCCACGGAGAAATTCATCCAACAGATATTGATGAGTCAAAGCTCTTTTAAAGAAAAACAGATGCATATGCAAAAAATAGCCTAAGAATTGTGAAATCCACTCTCCTAATTTTTGTTCTAGTCAATTTATTTTAAAGCATCTAAGAGAGCAGTCCATTTAGAAATTGGGAATACTTAGGTTCTTTACCTTTTTGTAGATCAATCCAATTACAGCTGTTTTGATTTTGGCAGAGGTGAGCATGTTGAAACGCTGATATTGCTGAAGAACCAGGGTTTGCAAAAAGACAACAGCAAAAAGTGCCACTGCATAGCCATAGCCACTCCAGCCAAAATCTGAACTGTGTTCACAGAAAATGATCATTTGCCTGAATGTCAGAAAAATTGAGATAAGGGAAGAAATGTTAAACATCTGAAAGCAGTTAAACATTAATGAGAGGTAACTATTGTCAAAATGTTAGGCAAATGCACGCGGGCACACACACACACACACAAATCCCTATGTGTTTTTTTTTTCTACTTGTTCAATTTGAATCTTTTTCCATTTTATTTTTAATTCAAGCATTAGACAATCAAGTAAATGAAATTAGCTATTATTTTCACAGGTGTAGGTGAGGATTATTTCTTGGTTTTCATACGATTACCTCATTAAATAGCTAACTCTTTTGATTTAATGTATGATAACTTAAGACAGAAACATTTAAAGCTTCTTATTTTTCATAATCATTCATTTTGTCAAATATAGGGAAATAGGACAATCAGAACTTAAAGAGGTGACCTCTAATGATAGTGCAAAAATTCAATTTTTTTGAAGATTTATGTTTTACCTTTTGAGATTTTTTTTTTCTTTATTTGGGAAGCAGGGAAAGAGTAAGAGGAGAAACAGAGCAAGAGAGAGGGTGAAAGAGCAAGAGAGAGAGAGAAGGGAGAGAGGAGAGAGACAGAGAGAGAAAGGGCTGGGGCTGGGCTAGTACAAAACAGGAACCAGGACCTCCAGTCAGGAATTCACTCTAGGTCTCCCAGGTGGGTGGCAGGAACACAATTACATGAGTCATCATCCCTGGTTCCCAGGGTTGGCATTAGCAGGAAGCTGGAGTCAGGAGCTGGAGCTGGAGCCAGGAATCAAATCTAGTTTTACACCAATGTGGGATGCTAGCATCTTGGCTTAACCTTCATCTTAACGGCAAGACTAAATAAAAGCCCACTCCTACATTTCACTTTTTATCATTATTTTAACCATATCTAACTTCTCTCTTCTATACTTGCCTAATTTCCTTGTAGGTTTGCAGATCACATGGTCACAACAATTAGGATCCATGGTGGGTACACAAATGAGGATGGTTCTAATCAGAATTCCCTTGGTTTCTTATTGACTCTCAGTTATAAATATTGATTAAAATACAGAATTCCTGATATGCGTTGTTAACTAAATTTTACATGTGCTCTCTTAAAACTGCATCTAAATGATTGAAAATAATTATAATTTTAAAACTGCACATCTGTGGTTTTGTACTCTACATATATATATACCATAAATTAATGTAATTTCTTTTGTAGACTTATAGCTCTTATTTATAGTTTATTTAATTATAGTTTATTTAACTGCCTGCAGTGCCAGCATCCCATATGGGTGCCAGTTCAAGTCCCAACTGCTCTACTTCCGATCCAGCTCTCTGCTATGGCCTGGGAAGGCAGTAGAGGATGGCTCAAGTCCTTGGGCCCCTGCACCTGCATGGGAGACCCAGAAGAAGCTCCTGGCTCCTGGCTTTGAATTAGTGCAGCTCCAGCTGTCGCAGTCAATTGAGTCAAACAGTGGATGGAAGACCTCTCTCTCTCTCTCTCTCTCTCTCTCTCTCTGCCTCTCCTTCTCTCTATGTGTAACTCTGACTTTCAAATTAAATATATATATATATATATATATATATATATATATATCTGCCTCTGCCTCTGCTTCTCCGTAATTCCGCCTTTCAAATAAAGAAATAAATTTTAAAAAAGACTATACATACTGTAAATTTTTTCTTGATGAATAGCTCATTCTTATAAAAATATATATTTTTAAAGTTGCAATTAAAATAAATTTCTATGCTTTGATATATTTTATTGGCAGTTTGAACACACAGATAATGTGTAAACAATCAAAAGCAATTTTGGCTGCCAAAATGCCTTGTCAACTAAGTATTTAAAAACATCTAAGTATATAAAACATCTTCCAAAAAAGTATTTTATTAAAATTAGATTTTAGAATCAACTATACACTAATGTTGCTTAACCTAATATTAAAACCTCTAGTTACTAGAAATTATTTGGAGCATTGTATATCCTTAATGACACCATTAATTTATGCCACAGACATATTAAGAACAGGAGGTTCTGCATTTTTTTAAAAGATTTATTTATTTTATTTGAAAGACAGAGTGACAGAGGATAAGAGACACAAAGAAACCCTCCATCCATTGGTTCACGCCTCAAATGGCCACAACAGCCTGCACTGTACCAGGCCCAAGGCAGGAGCCAAAAACTCCTTCTGGGTCTCCCATGCAGGTGGCATGGTCCCAAGCACTTTGGCAGCATTTGCAGGGGTTGAGGATGTGGGGGAACCCAGGGTGGAGATGGATTGGACTCGAAGTATAGCAGCCCTGTCTCGAACTGGCGCTTCTATAGGCCAGCAGTAGCAAGCAGCGGCTTAACCTGCTGCACACAACTCCAGCCCTGGTTCTGCACTTCTTAATCGATTTCTAAGAAATGCCATACATTGGGACACGGCATCATTTCTACAAAAGTAACTTACTAAATGAACTTCAGAGTCTTGGAGTTTAATTTTCTTAAAGAAGAGTATTATTGTCACTATTGAGGATGTATCTATCAGTAGCCTTTTGATTTGCTCATACACACAACCAACCAACTGCTTATCAGCAGGCACCAGGTGATTCTACACATACTAATCAGGAAATACTAAAAATAGCTTTTGTCCAGATATAGGAAAGACCATCAAACTATGCTGATGCATCAGACATAGATTCTATTTTATTTGATTGATACTAGAATAAAATCCAAAAGGGGAGAAAAAGAGCAAACACAGTAATCAAACAGAAATATTTCTTCTGCTAATAAATTAATGAAAGTAATATTTTATAATAATTTCCTTTTATCTTTGGTTTCACTTTTTGAAGTTTTGGGTATGCATAGTCAACCATAGTCTGAAAGCAGTAAATGAAAAATTTTATAAATACTTCGTAAGGTTAAAATAAGTTCTGTTAGCTCATTGTTATAATTGTCCTCTTTTTAAATAAGTTGTGCTTATTAATCTCTATGTTTAGTTTATAAATTCAGATTTTTTATAGGTATGCATGTATGTACAGAAAAAAAGTGAATATATAAAAGATTTGGTACTACCTGTGATTTTAGGCATCCACTAAAGGGTATTGAAATGTATCCCTTGCAGATAAAGGGAACTATTGCATATGTTTGATTACACATGAGCCATAACAATGTGATAATGTTCTCTCAATCTTGAATATATTCCTCTAACAACTTTTCCTTTTCCAACTAAAAAAAAAGCTTATGTCTCAAAACCATCTTATAAAGTCAACTGTTATATGCCAAAATTATGGGCCTACAAACTCATAAAATGCCTTCAGATTGCTCAATTGTTCCTTAATGTGGAAATTCTAAGGTTATTCAGCTACTCTATAGGGTCTCTTGGAAAAGTATAACTTTGGATGAGTACATTTATTCAATATTCTACTGAGGAAATATGTTCATGTTCTATGAATATGTGGCAGGCTTTGTGCTGGGAGCTAAGGACACTAACATTGAACCACATGAGGACTTTACTTGGAAGAACTCCTTGTGGGCTAGTCCTCTAGGCAAGGAGAAAGACATGTCAATTGACTCAGCATGGAAATCACTGTTTTGCAAGTCTGACCAACCAAGTGTGTTGCAAAAATGTGTCGCAAACTTAGAGAAACCATTCTCCAACCCACTGTGATACTACAAATTTGGGGAGAACATGGAGACACTGAATCGTTATGACATATTGCTATTTTAGGAACAACAGTGGCAACAGTGGAATTTTCTGATGAGTTTCTGGAGCATTAGTGTTGATCAATGTAAATCAGAATGTCTAAAAATGATTGAGCATCCTTTGCTACTACTCTCCTTGAGAAACTGAATTTCATTCCTCTCATTTGAATGCAGACTGACCTAGGGATTTGGTTGAGTCAAATAATGTAGTAGAAGTAGCATTCTGGGATTTAAAGTCTATACATAAAAAGATTTGTCTGAGCATCCTGGAATATTCACCCTAAGTAAATTTGATTACCATGTAAGAAGTCCAACTACCTGGAGACTTCTATGCTTAATGTAACCATTCAGCGAGATTTGGGGAAGAACAAAGAGGGAGTAGTATCAGGCCAGTCTTAACAGAGGCACAAGCATGTAAGCTAGGAAGCGACCTTGGACATTCTAGCATGGAAACATGTGAAGAACCACAGTGATCCAGCCAACTGGCAGAGCCGCCCAACAAGACCTATGGCTCCATGTGAGATGCTGCTGCTGTCTCCAGCCACTCAAGGTAATTCACAATCATTGTGAAGTAGAGAAAAAGCAATCGCTGTCTGACTCCCCAAATCAAGCTTGTTGTTTGATTCCACCGAATTTGGACATGGTTCATTTTGCAGCATTAGATACCTCAATAGAGCAGGAAGGGAAGGTGCTGGTCAAAGCTTCTAACACAGAGAATTCTGATAACACATAAGATAACCCTATGGTGGTAATCTGAAATGAGGGCAGAAGCAAGAGGAAATAGAGATCTATTATCTTGTCTGGGGGTGGGGAGGTTAGTCTGAGAGTTGATATAGGAAAGGGAGCCTAATTGGAATTGGGGTGGAAATGACCACACAGTTTTCTAACAATGCATATCTTGTCTTGTTTTTCATGCCATTGTTCTCTCTTGGAGAGAGTATTTCTGCATCATCCAGTCCTCCTTAAGATCCTTTGACAGCTTTCCCCGTCTTCAGCAGGTATTCCCACTGGAACAGCTGATAGCTTTGTCTATGGCTATCTTTACTGCTCTTTACTTATGCTAAGCTGATCTCCTCCAGAACAATGGCTTTGACATATCCCATCCAATTTAGGGCAATTCCAATTTATCAATCCAGCCTCTATTTTTCTTAACTTCAGACTGAATAGACAATGGCTTATTCCACCTTTTAAATCCATATGACTATGTCAGGGATCCCTGGGATCACTCACTGGTTCATTAGAAGAAACTATGAGACTTGGCATATGATCATATCCATGGTTACAACTTATTATGCTGAAGGATACATAGGAAAATCAGCAAAGAGAAAAGATGCATGAGTGAAGTCTGAGGAAAAACATGTCAAAGCTCCAGAAAGTTCTATCCTCTCTTCTTAGAGTCACACGGAACATGTTTAACTCCCTCAGCAACGAGTGGCACCATGTGTGAAGTGCTGTCTCACTGGCAAGATCATTAGAAACCCAGCATCCAGGGTTTTGTTGGAGGCTGTCCAAGTAGGCAACTTTTTCTTAAGGAAAGCAGGTGTTCAGCATAAGCCATACTGCTGTCTGAACAGTTTGGACAAACTGAATCCATTTATCAGTTAGAACAGTGGGGATTGCCTTAAAATTCAAGCTCTAGACACCAGGCAAACACCATCCTGGGAATAGGCCTTCTAAAATCCACAATCAGATCTGCAATAATAATTATTTCTTGCATAATAATATATATGGGAGTTCTCAAAAAGTTCATAGAAAATGCTTATTATTTTTTAATTCTATTGTTTCACAAACTTTTTGAAGGGCTCTCATAGATATTTCTAATTTAGCAAGCAAATTCCTTTACCTGTTCTAGTCTTTCCTAAGTTGTAATGTCTCAATATATAGCAACTCATTTACCTCACTACCTAAGCAAGAAAAATCTGAAAGCATTCCTTGACTCATATCCTCCTCTCTGACTCCCTCAGTCCATCAGTGTGTACTGCTTTTCCTTTTCTGGAATTTCTTTTTTTATTTTAATTTAAAAGCCAGAGCTTATTCACTCCCCAAATGCCCACAACAGCCATAGCTGTTGCGAGGCAAAGCCAGGAGCTCAAGACTCAATCTGGGTCTCCCATGTGGGTGGCAGTTACTCAATTACTTGATCCATCACCCTCTGCCTGCCACAGTGTGCATGATTAGGGAGCTAGATCAGAAGTGAAGTAGCCAGGACTTGAATCAGGCACTTTGCAGTGGGAGCTGGGCATCACTAGTGGCAGCTTAACCTGCTGCATCACCAGGCCTTGCTCCTGTTGTCTCTTTTTTCAACCAGAGCCAGAATTTGAATGCTTCCTGTCCCCCTCATCACAACAACTTCAATTAGGGGCCCTTGGTCTCTTGGCTGGCTCATCTCAACAGACTTCTAAGTGGTGTTCCTCCTTCTGCTCTTTTTCTTCTTTATTCTGCAGAGTGGTACCTGTAAAGCTCCAGTCTAATTATATCACTGCTCAAAACCTTCCAAAGGCTTCCTTCATCATTCAGGATAAAAGGTAAGATCCCCATCAGGTTCCATAAAGTCATTCAAGATCTGGGCCACCTTCTGACCTTTCAGAACTCAGTCTTCTCACGGTTCGCCTCTGTCACTGTGCGTTCATGTGACCTGACTCCTTGCCGCAGGCCCTCAAAGATGCCTGGCACACTGCTGGCTAGCAACGCTTGCCCTACCTCTTCCCTCCCACTGAAATAGATATCACCTCGGCTTCCTTCGGAACTTTCTTCAGGACTTTGCTCCTACTTCACTCATATTTATCACCAATATTTCCCCTAATCACTTGTCATGTTAGAGCAACTTCCAGTTCTCCAGGCTGGCACTCATTTACCTTGCTGTACTTTGCTCCTAAGCACTGATTATCTTTTAACCTGTCTTGTATTTATCCATTTATTATTATTTCTACCCTGTTGGTGTCATCATAGCAGAGACTTTGTCTTGACTTTTGCTCTATCTGCCACAGTCCTCCTACAACTATTTGGCATATAGTAGGTGTTCAGTAAAATTCAGATGAAATGTGTTCAGATAATTCAGGATTGATTACATATTCATGAATTAAATAGTTCTTAAAAATTCTAAAAACTTTAAAGTATTTTTAATACAAAATGTATCATCACAACATGATTAAAAATCTGTTTCCTTTGTATGACAACTAGAGGTAAAATAATGTTCCTTTTAAGAAGGTGGCACACTGTATTTCATCATGAGCCTGTAAAACCTTGCATACAGATATTATAAAAATGCTTCCTTTTTATATAAACATTACAAACATATATATTTTTATGTCTCATATATAGTGGTATTATGTTATATATAAATATAGTGATTTTATATGTGTGTGTATGTGCACATGCACAGACATACAATTTTGCTACTTTGGCTGATAAAGTTCAATCCTCTAAAGGTCATGGCTAAGAAACATAATGAAAGACTATCCATTTATTTTCTAAACATACATTTAGGCAAAACTTCCTGGATTTCAGTCATGATGACTGGTACTTTCCAGCTGTGTGGACTGGTGCAAATTACTTAAAACCTTTTTTTCTGCATTGTGGTAATGATAAAACACCCATGCTTTTTATGTTATAGAATGTTTCAAAGGTTAAGTAAAATAAATACTGTGATGAATTTGATGGGTCCACTTGACTGGGTAAAGGGATATCCAGGTCCGTGGTGACACATTATTGCTAGCTGTGTGTGTGTGAGGGTGGTTCCAGAAGAGAGTAGCATTTGAGCCAGCAGACCAAGTAAAGAAGATCTAAGGGTACATCATCTAAATCCGCTGAGGGCCTGCATAGAACACAGAGGTAGAGGCGGGTGAATTCGCTCTCCTTGCTGCAGCTGAGATACCCAGCTTCTCCTGCCCTTGGATTTCAGGGCTCCAGGTTCTTGGGTTTTTAGATTAGGATGGAATTATATGATTGGCTTCCTGGGTCTGCAGCTACTGACAGCAGACCCTGGACATCTTGGCCTCCATACCTACATGAGCCAATTCCCAGAATAAATTCCCTCTTTATCATTCTATCTAGCCTATTATTCGGTTTCTCTGGAGAACCCTGACTTAATGCAATTAATTTGATGTTAGCACACTGCTTAGTACACAGTTGGCATCTGTAAATTTTTCTTTTTTTATTTTGACAGAGTTATAAACAGTGAAGAGAGAGACAAAGAGAAAGATCTTCCTTCCGTTGGTTCACTCCCCAAATGGTCGCTACGGCTGGTGCTGCACCAACCCAAAGCCAGGAGCCAGGTGCTTCTTCCTGGTCTCCCATGCAGGTGTAGGAGCCAAAGCACTTGGGCCATCCTCCACTGCCCTCCTGGGCCACAGCAGAGAGCTGGACTGGAAGAGGAGCAACCAGGACTAGAACCTGGTGCCCATATGGGATGCCAGTGCTGCAGGTGGAGGATTAACCAAGTGAGCCACGGTGCCGGCCCTGGCATCTGTAAATTTATGTATAAATTACAATTTACATTTGTACCACAGACAAACCAAACAAATGCCCATATACCAAATAAAATTTTCAACAAGGAACTTCCCTATACTTGTGTAGCAGAACTTTCATAGCGGAACAGATGCTTTATTTACCTGTGAGGAAGAAAGAGAAAACCCACAAACCCAACTTACTTCATTATGAGTGGGCTGATGAAGGCCAAAACATCAGCAAACACTTTGAATAAAGCAACTTGAATCAAGACAGACTTAAATGTGTTCCACAGTGCATAAAGTAGAGATGGTTTTCTGGCATGCAACTCTTTATGAATAGAAGCCTATGCAATTAAAGAAAATACAAACAGTAAGAATCTGAGCAAGATTACCATGATTAAAAATCAAATACATGCAAATTACCCACAAAACTAGCAGTTTCTGCATTTCAAAGGTAATGCATAACAAAAAGAGAATATATTCAGTTAACTTTGAAAATATAACCCTTATCATTGATATAGTTATATACCCAGATTGGTTGGTATTACTTATATTACATGTCATAAAACGACAGGAGCTTAACATACAATATTGTATTTTAAAACTTTGGTGAGTTTTAAAGCTATTTAATTAATACTGATACAGTTTTTTAAATTACCAAATAATACTTTCTCTTTGGAAGTCTAGGGGACATATATATGTTTGCATACACAATGCCAGATGAGGACTTGCTTCCCTAAACTTTTGGCTGACCACCATATGATTTACTTTGATAATGACACATGCTCTGAGATACAGAAGTCATCTTTATCATGATGAGTAAGACTCCAAAGATATGTACGAATGCAAAGATCAACACATGTGCTCTGAAATAATCTGAAGACAGAAACATGCTTAAACGACAATGAACTGTGCTATGGAAATGACTTACCATGTCGCATGTTTTAGAGATTTTCTATATTAATAACAATCATGGCTCATATTTGGAAAAAGCTTTATCTAACTTTAGGTAGTAATTAAGTACTTTATGATTTAACATTATTTACCTGTGCTTTTTGTCTTTCTTGATGCCTTAAAACTTCCTTCCTCCATTGTTTTTCAAAGATGGGACACACAGTATAAGAGGAATCACTTTCGTTTAGTTCAAAAAGATCTTCTCTTTCCAAAGGTTTTTTATAGCCTAAGATAATTATTCTGAAAGAGTAAGTTAAACAATTTATCCAAATTTAAAAATCAAGTTAAGAATAATTTTATGTGTTTATTTCATTCCTTGATTTATGCATTATTTTATCAAACAACACAAGGACTAGATTGTGTGTTTTAAAATATCATGCAATTTCATCCCAGAGTTAAATAATGTGCAATAATCCTTGCAGTTTTTAGAAGGTCTGTTAACATAGCCAATTATTCAGTGATACACTAACTCCACTTACTCATCTCCTATTTGGGAAATGTACCACTCCCCTACTCCACCTCCCCTCCCCTATTGAAGTTAAACAGCAAACTCTTACTTAAGTTGTTCACTCAGCCACCCAAGAACCTATATTTGTTTTTAGGCTTCTATCAGAGGAAAAATGAATCCAAGTTCTACATTTGCAACGTCCCTCTGTTCCCCTGGGATTTCCCATACCCTTTGCCACTTGACATTATAGATCAACCAACTA
Organism: Lepus europaeus; assembly: GCF_033115175.1. Lineage (NCBI taxonomy): Eukaryota > Metazoa > Chordata > Mammalia > Lagomorpha > Leporidae > Lepus > Lepus europaeus. The sequence goes on from NC_084828.1 coordinate 32,941,862, forward strand.
AGGGCAGGGTATCTACCCAACCCATAAACTTTGAGATGAGCTCTGTGACTTACTCTACCAAACAGAGGTGAAAGTACCATTTTTGAGTTGATGCTTTAAGAACCATGGCAAATTTCTGCTACATTCTGGGTATCTGCACTCCTTTCTATTCGAAGAGCTTGTCCCCAGGGTCACTGTGAATAATATTGTGAGAACCATGGGTCTAAAATGGGAGAGAAACTAAGGTGTATGACTTAGTCATCGCACAAAAGGTATTGTTGGGGACAAGGATCACGTATGTCCAGTCATCTCTCTGTGCCACCATCTTCCTACTCACAGGGAGCTGATATTTACTCAGTTGAAAATCTCTTGAACTCAGGGTAAATTTATCCAACCACAGAGCCATGACTTATGATTGGGCTATACCAATCGTGGCAACTTCATTCCCCCTTGCTTGGAATTAATAATATACTGATACCTAAAAAGAAATCTGCTGGGGAGAACTTTGTTTTCCACTAGATATTAAGGGGAGAAATGTTTTGCCTCACTTCCCCTTCCTGTTCCTCCTCCTACATGCAAGAAGATATGATTCTCTGAGATACAGAAACCATGTGCTGATTTCAACAACTCTTCCAAAGCTAATGTGCTAATGTAATTTGATTGTCGTTGTTAACAGCATTAAGAAATAGGGCCTTTAAGAGGTGAGGAGGACATGAGTGCTCTGTTGTCAATGAAGGAACTGATTCTGTTATTACTGGGACATCAGTTAACAAGGAGTGGGTACTTGATGAAAAGAATGCATTTGACGGCATTTCTTTTTTTTTTTTTTTTTTGACTGGTATTGTGACACAGCAGTTAATTACCTGCAAAAGCCTGCATCCTGTGCTAGCTCTGATCTAACTTCCAACTATCATGCCTGGTAAAGCAGTGGGTGATGGCCTAAGTGTTTAGGCCCCAGCCACCCGCAAGGAAGGCCTGGATTGAGTTTCAGGCTTTTGGCTTCAGTCTGGCCTAGCCTGGGCCATTGAGGCCATTTTGGGAAATGAATCTGTTGATGGAAGATTCTCTCTCTCTCTCTGCCTTTAAAATAAATAAATAAATGAATATTTAAAAATCTTTAAATAAATAATGAGCCCAGAATTGTGGTGCAAACTTGCTTCAAATTCCATAACCAAAAAAAAGCAAAAAATCTTCCAAACCCCTGCAAAAATGCTGTGTTTGTTTATGCCATTCCTTGACTGAACATTGCTTTCTGCAATACATATGATCAGATATTGCTCTCTATAACCAAGGTGTATCTTCATGCAGTGGGTGACCAAGCTCACAGCGATGGTACATGCAGCAGATTAAACCACTGGCAACACCACCATCCCATATCAGAGTACTGATTTAAGTCACAGCTGCTCCGCTTCTGACCCAGATCCCTGTTAATGTGTCTGCGCAGGCAGCAGCTGATGGTCCAAGTTCTTGAGCCTCTGCCATCCATGTGGGAGACCTGGATGGAGTTCCTGGCTCCTGACTTCTGCCTGATACAGCCAGGCTGTGGTGGCCATTTGGGTAGTGAATCAGTGGATAAAAGATTCTCTCTCTCTCTCTCTCTCTCTCTCTCCTGCCCATCCCTCTATCTCACTCTCCCTCTCTCTCTCTCTCTCTCCTGCCCATCCCTCTATCTCACTCTCTCTCTCTCCCCTCCCTGCCTCTGTCCTAGTGCCTTTCACAACATAAATAAATAAATCTTCAAAAGGACATAAGAAAAGACCTCTGACTTTGTAGACTGAGTTCTTTCCAGGATAGAGCATTGGCTATGGAGATCATAATCAAGCATTACTCCACTCCAAACTGAGATTCCTTTCATTGTTACTGTTTTTGAATACTCTCAATTGATGGACCCTCGGATCAATTTAAACCCTAGGGTAACAAGAGTCTGGGTTCTGCTTTACTTTCATTATAATAAATAGTATCATGCCATCATTCATATGTAACAAAAAGGCTTAATGTAGGAAGAAAGGACCTTCTGTGAGCATATTTCGGTTGGCTCTAGTACGTTGGATACTTTCCTGCAACACACTTTTAAAAACATATTAAGTAATAAACTCCTTTCATGTCATATTAAGTCGTTCTACTCCATTCTATAAAATAAATATTCATTTTTGAAATAAGATTGCATTGATTTTCACAAAAGCATTTTTAATAACACTTACTGCCTCAGCATCTTGTGTTAGAACTGTGCAAAACTCAGCAGTTTTGGTTCAGGGATAAGTGACCCTCGCTTTCATGCTGAGTCTCCAAAGAATGCAGCATGTAGAAGTGACACCTAAGCACCCTCTCATGGCTCGGTGATGGAACTGCCTTGATTTCTCTTTTTGCAGGTGTGAGCTCTCCCTCCCCATCTTTTGCTCTCTTGTGGTAGAATTAAATACTCTGATCATATGGGTTAGTGTTATCTTCCCAAATGAGAGGTTGGGAAAAGACAAAGCAAAGAAGCAGCATTTTTTTTTTTTTAAATCTTACAAGAAGACTTTTTTTGGAAACAGCTAAGACCAAAAACAGACCCCACCAATGAGTGACATGCAGCATATACCAGTCTTGTAAACTTCTGTGCTCTATTCCTTAAGTAATCATACTCTCTTCTCATACTCTCTACTGCAGGCAGAATTGTATGAATTTCTCATTTTTATAGGCAGTTGAACATCAAAAGCCCCAAAGACTGGTCACAAAAAGCAATGCCAACTTAAATGGCAGACAGTGCCTTGAAAAGTAATACTTCCATTCTGTTTTTAATTGTGCTACCCTAGAAACAATTTTGTATATATTTATCATTGGCAAGTATGCATAAATATATCATTCAGTTGCTATGAAGAGAAGACAAAAACAGTAACACTCAGCTTGGATTAAGAGGTAAAATATAACTTTTGTAGATGAACAATATTTGAACAAATGAAAAGGATCGCTTTTATTAATATTAGTGAATTCTAAAAATATTTCTTGAAATGTATGATTGTATTGTGGCAAAGGAATGGAGTTGGATGATCCAAAAGTCATACAATGGGACAAGTAAACGTATGTATTTTATTAATGTATGACTAAAGGTAGAACAAACTGAATAGTATATACCTGGTTAAAATAATGACCCAGTTGTGACCGATTAAAATTTTAATTAGATTTTTTTCCATGTATATCAAGGGGATTATTTTATGACCAGGATCATTTTACCCTGATGACAGATTCCATTTGCTAATAAGGGCTTGGTAATTATTCGATCATCAAAATGATCTAGACACCTACTGCCTTAGGAATTAAGACTCATAAGAATATAATTTCTTAATTATTGTATCATTTGAGCATATCTTAATAGAATTATTCATTTAATTATAGGAGCTTGAATTTGGTCTAGGATATAATTTCTGACTTTGTCTGTAACTCCAAAAACAGATTCTGAAATACAATTAACCGTTGTCTTCAAGGGAACATTCTCTTAAACAGTTATGTTTTAACTGCAACTGTTCAATCAACAGATAAGAAATCAAATTAGGTTCATGGCAATGTCAGTTCCAGATAACAACATGCTATGAAAATATTTCTTATCTTTGATATTCAACAATTATAGCTTGTTGGTTTGCTTGATTGAATTAAGATATAGATTTTTAAGGTGAGATATTGCCAGATTTTTAAATTTCCTATTTTAAAACTCAACCTTACTTGTTGAATTTACATTCAGTTCATTAATTTAGCATTCCTGAAAAGAGTTTTTTCAATATCTAAACTACATGTACACAGTTTATATAATGTGATGAAGTTTTAAAGTTATATACTTTTGTGTATATTTTGTTTTCATTATTTAAACTCTGTTACCTAACATTTTATACTGACCACTGAATATTTTTATAGAGAGGGTAGATATCATTATTTGTTAATACTTGGATAAAACAGAACACAGGATTGGAAAAATATGTATATATAATCAAAATCATTCATTGTAAATAGTTTACATTTATTTAATTTCAATCTAGTGTCCCTTTCTCCTAGTGTACAGCCTAATGGTACATATTGGTGTAAAATTTTGCCACTTTCTTTAAGTGATTCTTAGATTTGTATAACATGGAATTCTTCTAATTTGACCTCATCTGCCCATGTATGCATGCATGTGCATGGATATGTATATAATTTATATATATATAAATATATATATTATATCATAATTTAAATATATGTAATTTAAGGTGTTTTTCTAATAATCATCAATTATCTTACATTGCTAAATTTAATGGAGCATATTCAATTCTTACTTAATTTACTCCTTTTTGATTATTGAAAGTTTCTTTTTTCTAAGCTGTCAGTCACACTGTTTTCTGTATATTTCTCTTACATTCTGAATACCTTACTAACTGTCTTTGTAGATTTCCCCTCCTCTTACCATTTAAATACTGAGATTTCTAATGATATATTTGCTAATCTTATTCAACTGGACCATCTCATTCTTTCTCATGGCTCCAACTACTGACATACATAGTCAATGACTCTCCATCTACATTTATAGATCAAAGTTTTATCCTCAGTCTGATCACTAAATGTCCAAATTCTTGCTCCTATGATACTTCATAGGCAACTTAAATTGAAGCTTTTCCAAATGGAACCAACAATTTTTTTTTTACCATACCTCAACCTTATAGCTATGTGAACTGGAAAGTTACATTTATCCTTTTGTTTCCTAGTTCCTCAATGTCTTGAACCAATCAACTCTCTTCTATATAGTACCTTCCCCTTCATCATTCTCCATCATTATCATAGATCAGATTGTGACCTGGAGTCTCTTAGGACACCCAGAGGCTCTTTTCCTGATTCTCCCTATCCCCATTTCCATCTTCAAAATTCTATCTGTACCAGATTGCAAAGGTGAGCTTCTGAAACCACTATGATGACCTCACTGCTCTATTTACATTTCTTCAGCGATAGAGGCATGTTCTAGAGACTCCTCATGATCTCCCCCTCCATCTCAATCTCCTGCCATCCAGCCCTTTGGTGTTGGACAGGTCAGAGCTGTCATACTTTTCAGCTCATCACATGGCATTTGCTGGATGAGGAATGCCACCTGACACTCCCACACATCTTCAAATATTGGGTTAAAGCATTGGTTCTTGTGAAATTTTCCCCAATTTTGTCAACCTGGTTAAATGACACTCCTAAAAATATGTGTTTCTCAATCATGCTTATGTTGTTCTTATGGTCTTTGGTAATTGATATTTTACTTTTTGATCTTTTTAATTCTACCATGAATTTCTACAAAATGTAAATTAAATTGCTTATTTCTGTGTTTTTAAAGATTTGTCATGTTCAGGGCATTTAGTACCCATTTTTTAAGGGTTCATATACTCTTGAAAATATCTACAGGTCAATTTTGGTAATTGTTTCTACTGAACATAGAATAAGAAGACAAATTTAATTTTTTATTTTAAGAATTTTCTGTTGCAATGGAAAAATAAATACATTTCTAAAGTAACAAAATAAGAAGAAATATTCAAGTCTTCTAATCTCATTTTTAGAAATTATTTACTTTACTTATTTGAAATTCAGAGAAGATAGAGTGCACTTTCATCCACTGGTTCACTCCCCACATACCCACAAGAACTGGTGCTGGGTCAGGCTGGAGTCAGAAGCCAGAATCTCAATCCAAGACTCACAGGTAGGTGGCAGGGACCCAAGTTTTATTTGTGATATCATCTTCTGCCTCCAAGGATACACATTGGCATGAAGCTGGAATTGAGAATAGAGCCAGGACTTGAATCTATCAGTTGGGCTCGAACCAGGCCAAAACCAAAAGCCAAGAACTCTATCAGGGTTTCTCATGTGAGTGGCAAGGTCCCAAGTAACTGAGCCATAGTCTTCTGCCTCCCAAGGTGTGCATTAGCAGGAAGCTGGATCAGAAGTGGGGCTGGGACTCAAATCCAGATAATCTGGTATGAGAAGCAAGCATTCCATATGGCATCCTAATTGCTGTGCCAAATGCTCACCATCTAATAGGATTTAATTCCTGTGCTGAAGTCCAAGGTTACAATCAATCATCTAAAGAATGTATGAGCCCTTACTGTACATTATGAATGATTATAATTTGAGATAATCCAGAATATATGTCTGATAAAATGATTAATTATGGATATGTGTGCATGTGTTTTCATGGTAGCATATATATATATATATATATATATGTATATGTATATAAATGCATTTCTAGTAATCAGTAACATGACATAGCCAAAAAAAGGAAGAAGAAAAGAAACCATAAAATGTGGACTCAAAAGAAACTGCTTATAATACAGACTTGTCCCCACTGCGTATCCATGGACAAATTCTATCTCTTGAGGTGGACCTTTGGCATAGCCATTGAGACATGGCTTGGTATGCTTGCATCCTATAATGGAGTGCTTGTGTTTGAGTCCTGGCTCCCTTCTTGATTTCAGCTGCCCGTTAATGCACACCGTACAACATAGCAGATGTTGGCGCAAGTACTTGGGACCCTGCCACACACATATGAAACTTAGATCGAGTGTTGTACTCCTGGCTTCAGTCTGGCCCAGCTCCTCCTGTTGCAGGCATTAGAGAAGTAAACCAGTAGATGGGAGATCTCTCTCTCTCTCTCTCTCTAAACAACAACAAAAAAAATCTTTCTCTGCTTGAGTCTTAATTTTCTAATCTGCAAACGCAAATATCAGAGATCTTTGGGGAGACATCAATGAAATAATATACCTAAAATGGGTAGCACATGATGCTAAATCGGAAGTTCACTTTTCTGTCCCTTCCTAGTGCCACTAGGACACAAATCCTATAAAGGAACACCCACATTGGAGGAACCTTAGTACTCTTATCTGTGAAGTCAGACTGTTATTACCTTGATTCCTGCGTAATAAGTCATCAGAGAAAAAATATGTACAAGGTCATATTGTAACAATATAAATACTTATATTAAAGGGATTACATTCAGGTGTCATTTCATTTGACATCTTCCTCAGCGTGCTATAATTCAAGTAAACTCATAAAGATCCTACCTGCTGAACCAGGAATATGTCACCTTACTGAAGAGTGAAGCACTTTTCTCTGGACTGCATTTCTACAAAGAAAAATATGTCAAGTAGTACATGAAGTAAATGCCTTTCATTTATACTTGAAATATCTTTGTCAGTAGATGAAAAGAATACAAGAAATAATTTATTTGATTAAATGTTACAAATATGTTGATATTATAATGTTTAAGGAATACAATAAGTGAAGATATTATTAGATGGTGGATGCCCTAGAGGAATTTTCAGATTTCTCATAACATTATGACTGAATACATAGCAATAATCATGTTGGAGGAGAAAATCATTTCTAAAGTGCCTTCTGCTCCCTCTTTCTCTCGCCAGATTCTTGAACTTATTAACACACGCCAGGAATTCACAATTAATACAATTATATGACAGTCCATCACATAATGGAATTAAATGATAATGCTTATACAAAAAGTTAATAGAAATAGAATTAAAAGACAAGTTTATTTTAATGCAAAAAATCGGAAATCCTTGCATAGTTTTCTCACAATATGCATTTTCCATGAACTTTTGGAAGATTTCTCATATGTATGTGATCTCAAAATTTTTGTACAAAAGTAATCTTATTTTGAAGTACTACTCTCCTTGAAATTTTTGAAACATCTTCTGTAAACATATATTTGCATACATATATAAATATGTAATTTGGCCTATATATAATTTGGCCTGTATATAATTTACATTTGAAACACCTTAATTGATAAATTAAAGATAGTTTTTTATTTTTCTAAAAAATAGAAACAAAGAGACTATAATAGATATCTGGTGTACTTCTATGTAAGTATTCACATATTTTTGTAATTATGAACACAATTCTGTATTTATCACAATGACATATTATTCAGGAGAGGGTATGTAACATTTCCATAAGATTCCTGCTGGCTTAGTTAGTACAGACAAGCAACAAAAGAGTTTAAAAAGGGAAGGCCTCCAAATAAATCATTTTGATTTTTAGAGTCAGCATCAATCTGTTTTATTTTCAAATGCAGAACTGACCACTAAGTTAAACTTGATTGTTAGTAATTGCCCCACATTTAGCAATTTTTGATTTGATTCTCTCCAACCCAAGTCAAAATCCACACTCACAGTTCAAAGTGCTTACCACTTTTTAAAAGCTCTGAACCTAGATGAAATGAATACACAAAACTCCATCCTACACACCAAAATGTCCTGAGTATGTAAGAGACATCATGATATTCTATTCCAAATCTGTTCTTTTTTTTTATGCCAAATGATAAAGACATCATTTGAAATACATTTATTTTGCCAAAGTGGAATCAATCTGTCTTTATAGGATTTCTGCAAAAATTAATACAATGACAAATATAAAACATTTATCAATCATCAGAATAACACTACCACTCTAATACATAAACTAAGATATTGTCATCACTATGATTATCAAATATATTCTTGGGAAAATAAGTACACACCTTATGGGGGACGATGTTCTGAAAATTCACTAATAGCCTAGAAGACAGATCTTATGACATGTACTCAAATGTCACATTTGATAATTTGCCACCAATGAAAGGATCTTATTCACATGCAAAACACACATTGTGTGTGTGTGTGTGTGTTGTGGGGATCTTATTCACATGCAAAACACACATTGTGTGTGTGTGTGTGAGGATCTTATTCACATGCAAAACACACATTGTGTGTGTGTGTGTGTTGTGGGGGACAAACTGCAAATCACTGCAAACCCATTGCAGCTTTCCACATCAAGTAGTAGAATGCAGAGGCAGCCATGTGGCCTAGCCATTAAGATGCTGGCTGGGACATCGCAACCCATACTGGATGCCTGGGTTTGAGTCTCTGAACCCAACTTTCAATTCCAGCTTCCTGTTAATGCATGCCCTGGGAGGAAGCAAGTGATGGCTCAAGTGACTGGATCCCACATGGAAGACTTGCATTGTGTTCAGGCTCCTGGCCTGGCCCAGCCTCAACTGTAGAATGCAATTGGGCAGTCAACCAGCATATGAGAGCATTTATATTCCTCCCCACCCCACACCCACCCCAAGAGTAGAATAAAATCTTTCTTTTTAAAGAGAAGAAGTAGAATCTGTTTCCTGTTTCTTGGATGGGGGCAGGCAGAATGCCTCATTTTGATCATGAACATGCAACAGGAAGGACATTAAAAGGGCTCCAATTCCACTCGGAATGCTGAGAGCAGAGAGCACCATGTGCCTGAGCTCAAGCTAGCCTATTAAAGGCTGATAGATCATCTAGAGAGAACCCAGGGTTTCATTGACAGTCTGTCACCCTGCCCAACAACTTGAAAATGGGACATACAAGTAAGATGATCTTAGGCTATCCATCCACCTGCCAACCTGCCAGCTGATTGTAGAGGCAAAAGAAAGCTCAGCAGGTATTGGCCAGGCTGATCCAACCAAGACATAATCCAACAGATAGGAGAATCATGAGCTGAAGAAAGTTATGGGACAGTGGAAGTACAGGCCCAAGGGGAAGGAAAACTGCCTAGCAATCACAAAGGACTTACATTTGTTAGTCACAATGTGCCAGATTTTATACAGTAAATACATCTCACTACATATAACATACCTCTATAGCGTGTCATCCTCATTTTATAGGTAAGGAATGTAAGGTCCAGAGTTTCAGAAACTTGCCTAAAATCTTCCAAGCAGTGTAAAACATGCCAGTGTTGTGGCACTGCAGGTGAGGCCATTGTCTGTGACGCTGGCATCCCATATGAGTGCCAGTTCATGTTTCAGTTGCTCTACTTTTCATCTTGCTCCACGCTAATGCACCTGGGAAAGCAGTGAAGGACGACCCAAGTGGCTGGGCCCCTGCACCCACATGGGAGACTCACTGGAAGCTTTCAGCTCATGGTTTCATCCTGGCCCAGCCCTGGCAGCCATTTGAGGAATGAAAGAGCATATGGAAGATCTCAATCTCTCTCTCTCTCTCTCTTTCTCTCTCTCCTCTCTCCCTCTCCCCTCTCCCTGTAACTTTACCTTTCAAACAAATAAATACGTCTTTAGAAACAAAAAAAGAAGAAATGTAAAAGACTGGATCTAATTCAGTCAGTTCATTGTATTTTCTATTCATAATTCCATACTCTCAACTCTGTACATATTTCACACTGTTTTCTACTACTTAGAACATTTCCTCTTACCTACTTGCTTCAACTTCACTTTTTCAAGCTCTTGGGCTTCAATCCTAAATAGGATTTTCTGCTTGCTCTCTCATTCTTGCCTCCAAGACCCAGATACCAGTTCTGTGTCGCCATAGCAATTTCAATTTCTATTTCAGGGACTCCTTGAGATCTTCACACAGTGAATTTGCCATCAACTATCTCATTTCTGAGCAGGTGCCTCTCTTCCATGTGAGTTATTGTGACTTGAGGACACAAACTCTAATTCATTTCTGTAGCTTCAATTTTATCCCAAGCTTATCTCATAATAAGGATGTTTTGGATGAATGAATGAATGAATGAATGAACTTATGGATGCTAAGCACTAGCAACAAAAAGTATTTGGAAGCATTCTATTCACAGGTCACCATGCTATCTATGGAAACATAATCCAAAAGACACATTCTTAGGGTATAGGTTACATAGGGTTCTTTTTAAACCTAAGATTATTAAATCAAAACTATAATTTCAGCTACAAAATGTAACAATACAAGTTTTTCAATAAACTTTGAATCCATCAAGATTTTTTAAAGTTTTTCTTCAAACAAGAAAAAAAGAGAGAATCCAATTAACATAAATATTTTCAATCCTGTCTCAGTAGATTCCTTACCTATGAAGTCTATTAAGGTTGAATAATCATCAAGGAAATAAACCTTGCTCAAACCCTGAAGGAAGAACCGAGTGGAATTTTGAGGGAGGAAATTGTTGGAGTTTTACAATTTCCTAACCTACAAGTTGTAATATCCTGCCTTTGGAGATCTACCATTATACCAGTTTACCTGACTTGCCCAGCCATCTCTACTGTATGTATATAAGGAAGATCATCTTGATGGGGATTTTTCACATTTTCAAGGGACTTAATCCCAGTATTTTATAGATTTTTTAGGAGGACTTTGAACATAATTTACTTTTAATGAAGCTTATAGTTTTGCTTTGGATGTGATCAGAAAAACAGCTATCATGTGTATTTGACACTTGGAGTCACTACCAAAAGTCAGGATTAGAGCAATATCCTCTGAATCTGACATGTTTTTATTTTTATTTGCCAGGACTACAGGAACTGTGTGTGTTAAACCATGTCTTGTATAGAAATTACAAGTAAAACAAATGGAACTTTTGTTAGGAAAATTGCTGGTAACACACAACTGAAGGGCTCATTTCTCTGACTGCTACGTTTGCACATGACTCTTACTGTGGAAGAAGCAGAAGTCATCACCCGGCAGAGTAAAGCAATTGTCTACAGTGCTTAGATTGCCCCAGACCTCACTGTCCCATGATCCGTGTTAGTTAACACCCCGTTTTTGATCGGAATAGCTCATGAAGTTTTAACGGGATCTCACACTGGTTGTAGAATTCCACTCCAACCTCTACCCCTTCAGGAATGACAGATGCATTCATTCTCTCAAATGCTTGTTTCTAGCTACCTGGGAATGAGTTATGTCTTCAAAGATGACTCCTTCTCAGCTCCAACCAGCACCAAGAACTAAGATCCCACAGCTCAGGTTTCACACCATCCTGGAGACTCTGTGCGTGGGGTGTGTGTGTGTGTGTGTGTGTGTGATTTCTACTGAAACTAAGTCATCAGGTCATGCCCAGGTTCCTGGCTTCCACTGCCCCACGCAGAGTGGCAGAGTGGCTGGAGACTTGCCCTGCCTCTCCCCCAGCAGGAATAGTGAAGGAGTTTTACCTGCGCATCCAGTCCCCCGGCCACCTGCTGGTAGGAGCTCTGGGAGCCCCACCTCAGCGGGTTGGAAAACATGGTCCGCGGGGCGCCCTGAAACCGGCGACCGATGGAGAGAGCTGTTGCTGCGACGGTCACTTCGCCAAGCCGGGAACCATCAGCCCGGCAGGTGGGAGGAGGCGCGAGGCGAGTCAGCTGTCACCCTGCCTGCTCTCTGCCCGTCAGCTGGCGCGCCAGGGGCGGGGTGTGGGCGGGAGGAGGGAGGACCCCTCTCGAGTCAGAGCGCCCCTCCCTAGCGACGAGAAGTTTGCACTTGGCGTAGTAGTTCTTACCTTTTACATTTCCTGGGCTGTTCTGTTAGAAAAAAATCCCTGGCCCTCTTATGATTGAGGCGCAAAACCCATTCCTCTCTGGGATGTCATTTCTCTGACTGCAAACAGAATGCTACAGCTGTGTCCTACAGAAAATTGTAAAGGACAAGAAGTGTCAGTAGAATGTGGGAGAAAAAAATTTCTTACAATACCCTTCACGTTAAAAACAAATGAAATACCTTAAAATTAGAAAACTATTTTTTCCTTCATTAGAGAAAAATATTTGTCAAGTCGAAAAGATAAACATTTAATATCTTAGCGAAATACAACTCATCCTATACACAGTAAACTTACTGTTAAAAGAACTGCAAATACTTCTCAGATTCTTGGAATCTGGGAACAGCATTATTGAAAGTAACTACTCCATGAAAACACTCTTACCTAAAGACCTAGTGGCCACAATTGTGATAGATTGGTCTGGAAGACAAGACAGTGACTCAATTAGTAGAGTATTGCATGTTAATTGCAATGTTAATTGCTCGGTGCTTCCCGATGCTTCTACAGCTCATTTCAGTATCTCTGAGCCACTCTCTGACTCACCATCCTACTGTCTAACCATCAACACACTGGTATGACTTGCTGCCTCACAAATGCAGTGTTTTATCCCCAATATTGCCATTTTTGAATTTTACCTTATAGGATGGCAATCAATGGCTTTCAATGAAACTATCATGATTTTTAAAGTTTAAAAACAAAATTTCCATGTGGTAAAATGTCTAATTAGTATCATTGCACAATCCCTGGTTCATCTAAAAGTTTGCTTTAAAAATACATTAAATTAAATTCAACTTAATATTCAAGAAAAGAAAGGGCACTTGATGTTGCAATTTCCATAACACCACAGTCTACTACATATTATTTTAAAATTACATATAAAACAAGACAGGAAATAGAAAACTTCCTAGTAACTAGGATTAACAAAGAACTAAAGGTGACACATGAAGAAAGGGGACCATGAAAATAAATAGATGACATTTTGAATTTTAATATTGGAAATATTTAGATGTCTTAAGCCTTGTATAAAGAAGTACTGGTGTCGGGCTGACGCCGTGGTTCACTTGGCTAATCTTCGTCCTGCGGCACCGGCACCCTAGGTTCTAGTCCCGGTTGGGGGGCCGGGTACTAGTCCCGGTTGCTCCTCTTCGAGTCTAGCTCTCTGCTGTGGCCAGGGAGGGCAGCGGAGGATGGCCCAAGTGCTTGGGCCCCTGCACCTGCATGGGAGACCAGGAGGAAGCACCTGGCTCCTGGCTTTGGATCGGCGCAGTGCCAGCTGTAGCGGCCATTAGGGGAATGAACCAACAGAAGGAAGACCTTTCTCTCTGTCTCTCTCTCACTGTCTATAACTCTACCTGTCAAATTAAAAAAAAAAAAGTACTGGTGTCAGTCACTCTCAAGCAGATACATGATACGTGACAGGTGTTGCCACTTTGATGGAGTGTTTTGTTTCCTTTAGAATCCAAAGCAACTGAAGTGGGAGAAATCTTAAGACTTCCAAATATGAAATGGAAATAAAGATAAGGCAATAGAGGTATTGGGTTTCAGGACAAAGTAACATTCTGCCTGTTTCTTGGACTTGACACAATAGGTAGATGGAGAGAGTTGAGGATTTTGGATGAAAAGAAATATACCTGAGTTAGAGGCCCAGAGGTGATGCCTGCCTGGGTGATTTTGGACCTGACTGCAGATTGGGTCAAACTGTAAAGAATCAGCCTTCCACATAGAAGTTAGACCACATCCTACCTCATGGAATTAAAACCCAGAAGAATGCTTAGAACACCAACTTTCTTCTCTTTTTAGATAATATTTGTCTGAGTCCATGTAAAGGTAAGGTTGTAGATTTACCTTTAAAATAAATGTGTCTGTGTGAGAAACTGAGGATACAGCGTAGGATTTAGTAGAATTGTTTCACCTCCTCCACACCCTCCTTTGGGGGCATCTCGTAACTTCTCAGCAGCCTCCGCCTGAGGGCCTCACTGCCTTCCCATCCTTTCAGCGTACCCATCCTCTGGATTCCATGGTCAATGACAGGTCTTCTCTTAGGGTTTTGCCCTTGCTTTGTCAAACGTAGTTACAAGGAAAACAGAAACTGTGAACCTGTGCCATGGAAGAGGAAACCAGGAATAACAGGAAGTCTAAAAATATCTCAGTCTCTAAAGGCTACATTTGTCTTCCTCCTCTGGGAGTCAACCCTTCTAGGAAAGCCTGGTTCTAGCCACTGGAAGCAGAAGGGTTTCTAGTTATCCAGTGCTATAGCTAGATATATCTATCTATCTATCTATCTATCTATCTATCTATATGTATATATATAAATCTCGTTGATTGGTGTGGAGAGGGAGGGATGTGTAGAAGTTGAGGATGATGATAGGTTTTCCAGGAGAGCCCACCCAAAGGAATTGGAAGAAAAATCTCTGGGAACCCCACAAAATATAAGGAAAGTTATCTTGTAATGCCAAGTTTCTCTATTTTGAAAGAGGTGCAAGATAAGGGTGTACAACTGGGAGGGAAGGCAAGAAGCTTTGTCAGAAAAAAAAAACAGTTTTCTATGATTAGTTAAGGAAAACTGGTGAAATATTTGGATTAGCTTAAGGAATAGACAATATATAATGAAAGGACCTGGTGGGAGTGAAACCTTACCACAAGTTAGCACTGTCTCTCACTGATTTTTTCATGCTAGCTAGATGGTGAAACATTTGCTTTCAGTTTCCAGCACAAGGAAAATCACGTGTAGGTGGAGTACAATTGCATAAGGGTTTAGTAATGGGTGGGGCGTATCTTATGCCACAATGCTGTTTTTCGTTTAGAACAATCTATTATGTCCTTGTGGGGATTCTGCTGTGCCTTAAGAGTAAAGTAAGAACCCCAGGCCACCCTTTCCATGTGAAGAGAGTCTCGTGGAATGAGTCTGAGTCTCTGAAGTTGTCTACAGTAAAGCTAAAAGAAAAAAGCTGACTTCCATAGTTAGCTGGGCATATAGTTGTCACCATGGCAGAGAGAAGTCCTTTCTTAACGATGATCATAGGTTATGTTTCATGGGGGTTGGGAGATTGAGTAAATGTTATTTTCACTGTTGTTAACTTTGATATAAAAATTTGAGCTAACAGTGCTATTCAGATCATGGCATGAAATGATTCTAAACACTGATCCTTTGCTACCAAACAATACATGCTTTACTGTGATAGCACTTGGAGTATATTCCCTGCTCCCTTCAAGAATGTAATGTCTTAACACACTCCACATATGAGACACTGACCTCAGTTAGTACGCAAAAAATTTATGTAAATTCTAGAGTTTGATAAGCTGAGTTTTTAGATTCTGGATCTCTTTACATTTTTTAAAATATTGAAGACCCAATTAACTTTTGTTCATATGGACTATCTCTGATGATATTAAAACATTCAAAATTAAAATTAAAGAGTTAAAATGCTTATTTTGTAATTTTTAAAGCTATAAAATATAGATCATATTTTTATAGATGATCAATTATTGATGAAAAGCAGCTCCATTTTCCTTAAGGAATAATTTTAAAGGAAGATTGGTATTGTTTTATATTTTAATTGCCTGATTTGTAGAGGAGAACAGGATTCCTATAATTACTACTGTGTTCAGATTTTCACAGTATTTTGTTTCCATTGAAGTCGATAAAGAAACTGGTTTATATACATATGTAGTTAGAAGATGTGGGTGAATTTATTTAATATTGAGGAAATTCTGGATATTTTTCTTTGGGATAACATCCAAATTCTGGTAGTTTCTTAACCGCTAACTAAACGCTCACTCCCTCTGAAATGTTCTTAAATTTAATTGCAATATGGAATTTATATCAGTAAATCTTTTGTACTGTATAACATTAAAATTCATTGGTCTCTCTTGCATTTTAAATGAATCTCTTTTCTTTGCATATTTGTATAGCAGCATATATTTGTTACTGGGCAAATATTAGTTCTTTGAGATCCAAATGTTGCTATGTGTCATAATATAACATCAAAGTGATGTTTATTAATGTCATCCACAATCTCATCAGAAAAGTCTTGGTGTGGAGACACTTTCAAGCTTATCCTGGTAGACACCAATATTCAAAATACATTCTTCTCTAAAAGCTTAAAGTTTTATTGGCAGCAAATACTGCCCACTATAGTCCTGAAAGTAACAGAGTCACTTCATTTACTTTTGAGTTGATGTCTTTCAGTTATCTAAATGTAAACAATTATAGTTTATATTTATTGTTTCATGTAAAAGAGACTACATGCAATAGTTAATTCAGTGTGCAATGCAACAGTAAAAGTGGTTTCCCAAAGACAAGGGATACACTTCATAAAGTAGCATTAGTGCTTTGTGTGTATTTCCCATCACATCACACAAGATAATAAAAAAAATCATTCTCAGGGCCTAAGCTTGGACAGAGTTTGCACACACCTGCATGTGCATACACTCACACGTATTTTAATTTATTGTGACTGCACTGTGGTGATGAGTGCAACTACTAGTGCTTGATCCTGTCGCACTGATTTGTTCTAAATAGTAATTTTAACTGCATTGCTTTTGTAACCTCAGTTCAAATATCAACACAGCAAGAAAGACAAAAAGACTGGGTTTTATATTAGATATACACCATTGAAACATTTTCTATTTTGGGTAAATAAACAGAAATGAAGTCAGATTTTTTATGAATAAGCATTTTCATTGAGTTATTGTAATAGTGAGCATAAATAAAAGATAAAGTACATTATTACAGGAAAACCTTTGAAACATATATATATATATATATATATATATATATATCTCCACAGGATGGAGTATTATATTATGATACAAAAATTAGATTGAAGGTAAAATTTAACATTTGAAAATGCTAACAGGTATATAACATCATATTTAAAAGGGATTACTCACCTTCTTGTTTCTTAGGCTGAGTTCCCTCAGTCTTCTTTTTTTAACTTTTATTTAACAAATATAAATTTCCAAAGTACAGCTTTTGGATTACAGTGGCTTTTTCCCCCCCTAACCTCCCTCACACCCGCAAACATCCCATCTCCCACTCCCTCTCCCATCCCATTCAC
This sequence comes from Lepus europaeus, assembly GCF_033115175.1. Lineage (NCBI taxonomy): Eukaryota > Metazoa > Chordata > Mammalia > Lagomorpha > Leporidae > Lepus > Lepus europaeus. The sequence continues at coordinate 32,959,189 of NC_084828.1, forward strand.
ATCAAGATTCATTTTCAATTATCTTTATACACAGAAGATCAGTTTAATATATACTAAGTAAAGATTTCAGCAGTTTGCACCCACACAGAAACACAAAGTGTAAAGTACTGTTTGAGTACTAGTTATACTGTTAATTCACATAGTACAACACATTAAGGACAGAGATCCTACATGGGGAGTAAGTGCACAGTGACTCCTGTTGTTGACAGTCTTCTTTTTACACCACAAAACATTAGAAGTACTGATACTGAGAGTAAATGCTGGCATAAAACCAGGCCTGTTTGGGGCACTTAGTAAATACTCCAATCATTATTACATTCAAAGCCATATCTTTAAAGTCTAAAGGTTAAGGAAGGCTCAGCTGAGACTGGACTGCAAATATGAAGCAAGCCAGGGAGTACACCTATGAGGCTGAATTCATAGGTCTGCTTAGATACAGGGGGCCAGGAGCAGCCAAAGGAGTGATTGGACTGACTCAACATGGAGGATCTGGAAACTCAAAAAGATGCATGAACCAGCAGTGGTCTCAGGCTGTTACTGAGAGCCTTTGGTTTGGGTAGAAGGAGGAAGAGGTGAAGCTGAGAGAGTTATTAGGAACTGGAGACAGGAGGTCAAAGTACTGAGTGTCTCAAGGAGGAGAAAACTTTCTCAGTTATATTTAGACAAACAGTCACCAGATTGTGATTCTAAGTATGTCCTTGGTGTGACAGGCCCAGCACTATTCTGCTGTCTGTGCCAACAGAGTGTGGCCGGTTAAAGGTGAACTTGGCTTTCTTTTATTGAGTGTAACAAGAGTCCGATGTGAAATCCACATGCAGGTTTATCATTTGGGGTCAACAGCTTTATACTCTACTGAACATGGCTACCAATCTTTTTCTCCCAATTGTGAACATAACTGAATGTCTTCAGAACTTCCAAACCAATCAGAATAGCAATATTTAGCAGCAAAAGACAGATGTTGATTTCTACAGAAAGAATCAAATATTTTATGTGAGAAATTCTTGGCTTATGCCTATCAGTATGCACAGGCTTCTCTGTGAATTTCAGACCTAAGGATCTTGCAGCACTGGCAAAATCATCTGCCCTTTACCCCTCCATCCTCCTGAGATGAGGGCTGGTCGTCAAATAAAAGTAGAAGAACATACAAGGCTGTAGCCAAGTTGCTTGCTAGTTCTGCTTATTAAAAGCAAATGTAAGTTGCACTGTTGTCGACTGTTTTACCAAAATTAAAAGCACTGTCAAAATTTACAACTCAGCAATACTAGAAAAGATTGCAAGGTTCTCAGGATTTTTTCCAAATCCACCATGTCACAGAGGGGAAGATGAGGCCAAAAGAGTTCAGCAATATTTCCGACATTACAATGAGAAGGAAAGCCAGGGCAAAACATCAGAGACCCTTGAATCTAGGATTATTTGAGTTTGATTTCCCCTTTCTCAATCCAAAACCTTTTCCCTATGCTTCAGATAACTACTGATTTTCATGTGAGTGAAACAATACAAAATCAGCTCATTTTTACATCAACAATGGATATCAATTCATTTATAATTACTTTTGTTGTGACTCAAAATTACATATACATTATTTAGCAAAGAGAAATTTCCAAATATTCGCCAAAGAAATTCTTCAAATTTCCACAATACATTGCTGAATGCTGTTCTTTAATTATTTTATGAGTATTAGTAGACTACTTTCTTATTTTTTTTTAAAGATTTATGCATTTATCTGAAATTCAGAGCTACAGAGAGAGGGGGAGACACGGAAACAGGCAAAGAGATCTTCCAGCAGGCTACCTTCTGTATGCCTTGCCTTTGAGAAGTGCTGGAAATGTACTAACTCACTCCTTGCCCTACTAGAGGATATACTGCAAAATGCATGGTGTTATCAAGAAAGTAAACAGTGTGCAATACTAGACAACAACCTATGAAGACAGGCACCACCTTCTCGATTAGTAAGGAAGCTTCATTGAGCAGGGAAGAACATGATAAATAGACTACAGCCAGCCACTTGAATAGTTGGAGGCAAACCATTTCAGCTACAGGAAAAATGTTGGGAGAAGCCTGAACACTTTATTTCATGTCTGTTTTTCATTTTTTTTAAATGATGCAAGATTCAGTCTTGCTAAACTTGCAGCAGAAATGTACTCTTTAATTTTCAGCGTATCTTTCACCACCACCTCCGGAATCGTTTTTCGGTTTGTAAGGAGACATATGGATAAAGTCCACATTTGTCCTATTTAAATGAATACTTGTTGAGCTGCGTCCCATGAATCTGCGTATGCCTCTTTGTACATCAGGTACTTCAAATGGATGTAAGTATTTTTGGTCAAACTAAGGTAGGAAGTTAGAACAGATTACTGACATCTTAGGATGAAAACTCAATAATAGCTAATGTTTATAACACATCTATTATGTGTTAGACGGTGTACTAACCTATTTACATTTTTTTGAATTGAGTTCATACAACAGAATCTATGAATGTTTGAGAAATTAAGTAACCTGAAAAGAATCTTATGGCCAATAATCTAATAACTGACGAGAAGCAGTTTTACCTTTAAGCTATTCAGAATGGGAGGAGATAGTGCATCCCTACCTGAAGAGCCAGTGAGTATGTGTGTATTACACTCTCTCTCAAACACACACACACACACACAGAGAGAGAGAGAGAGAGAGAGAGAGAGAGAGAGAGAGAGATTCTATATACTGGCTTACTCCCCAAACATCACCATAGTCAGGGTTGGACTAGACAACACCTGGAACTAGGAACTTAATGCGGATCTTCCACGCTGGTGGCAGGGACCCAACAACTTGAGTCTTGACCATTGCCTTCCACAGTCTGCATTAGTGGAAAGCTGGAGTCAGGAATCAGAGCTAGCTATGAACACTAGGTATCCTGACATGAGATGTAGGCATCTTAACTTCTGGACCAAATGCCAGCCCCTTATGTGTATTGATATTAATGTAGCTATGGAAAGAGTGTGCCAACTAAAAGTTGTGGGGTTGTTGGCATAAGAAATGCATAGTTGAGGCCAGCGCTGTGGTGTAGTGGGTAAAGCCATCGCCTGCAGTTCTGGCATCCCAGAGGGACTCCAGTTCAAGTCCCAGTTACTCCACTTCCAATCCAGCTCTCTGCTATGGCCTGGGAAAGCAGTATGGCCCAAGTCCTTGGGCTCTTGCACCCGAGTGGGTAGACCTGGATGAAGCTCCTAGCTCCTGGCTTTAGATCGGTGCAGCTCTGGCCGTTGCGGCCAATTGGAGTATGTGTGTACCAATGATTGGAAGACTTTTCTCTCTCTGCTTCTCCTCTCTTTGTGTAAGTCTGACTTTCAAATAAATAAATAAATCCTTTAAAAAAAGAAATGTATAGTCTCAGTGTGAATACCCTGACTTCTAAAGGGAGAGAGATTCCTGTGAAGTTGGAATATTTTCTGAGCTTTCTATAGTTCAAGTGAAGAATAATTTATTCATTGATCAGATATTTATTGAATTCCTATTATGGGGTAAGGACTTTACAAGGTGCTGAGGGGAAATAGACAAAGAAAAACTCCTGCTCACATGAAATCTACAGTTCAGTGTACACAAACACATACATAAATAATGAAATGTTTCCGTGTCGGATGATAATAAGTACTAAAGAGAAAGCTAATGATGGGAAAAGGGTTAGGAATATGGATGGTATTGCTACCATTTGTTGGGAAGGACTCATTAAAAAAGGGATTTGGGGGGAAAGTCTTGCCCTCTACCCTCCTAGGTTCAACAGCTTAGTCTATTATATAAATCGGTCAACAGGATCCAACAGAAAAAAATATATCCAAATTTATTAGTTTTAATATATTTGCATGGGCATTATAGAGAAAAAATGTGAATAGCCAAATCAATCAGTGAGATTTGGAAGCTTATATATGATGTTAATAGGGAAAGGAGAAATGTATGGAAGCAACTTAGGGGAGATTTTAGAAAGATGAGGAAGCCTTTAGAAGAACAGATGGGAGAGGTAGTAGTTTGTGAAGAAGTCCGTCCGGGAGCGGTGGTGTCTTCCAGTCTCCTCTCCTGTGATGAGTCAGTTATTCCTGGTTGATGACACTGGGGGATCGACTTTGGCCATATACAGAGAATTAAGAGAAAGCCTCACCCTGCATTTGCTTTGATTGTTTTTCGAGTACTTTCAACTCAAACTAATCGATGTACCAAAGCAGCATATTTTGGGGTGGCAGGTTCTGAATTTCTTTAAGATCTTTTCTATGCAAACCGTGAGAAAGAAAAGGAATAAGAAACGTGATAATCAAGAAAACTCTGGCACCAAAACTTATAGTACAGATGAGAATAATTTGGAACAAACCCAGCAAAACAGTGGAAGGAACATTTTTATTCTGCCCTACTGAGGTTCTTCACAGCACAGAAGATGACTTGCATGAATAAAATGGACTTCAACCACTCTGATTCAGAAAGGGACCCCTAAGGTTATGTATCAGAGGAAAGAAGTTTTAGAAACATCTAGACTAATTGATTTGTTTTGTTTATATTTGTCTTTTCATCTAAGCACAATCGTGATACAATAAACTTTCTGCCTAGAGTCTAAACAAGTGATCTAAGTATAAAGTAACGTATCTCTTAAACTAAAACATACTTTGACAGTTTAATTTGTAGTAATTTTTTCCCTTGGTGGTAAGAAATGGTGTAGGTTACAATCATTCGTACCAGGGATCCAGTGAATTACAATATTAAGAAACAACAGAGACTGGAATTCAAAGGGAGAGATGTGTCAAGGAATCTTCTTATTTAAAATAAATCAACTAGAAATAGAGGTAATATGTATATTTTGAAGCTTTAAATAAAAGTCACAATTAGCTGGTGCACAATTTCTACTTTCTTCCCTGCCCCTACCTGTTCAAAAATGAAAGGGATCTTCAAAACTTCAATAGAAAATATATATCCTGAAAAAACTGTATGATTCTACACTATTTTTGTACCAAATTGAAGTACCTTTCTACTCATAATCACCATCAATCTTTGTCTATTAATGAAAAGGTGGTAGTTACGACACAAGAATGTAGTCATTATCTTCTCATTAGCATTAACTAAGATGGATTGACAGGAAAAGGATGAGCTAAAGAAGGAAGAGTGTTACTAATCTGGTTTATAAAATGGCAGATTAATGAACACAGAGGTTGGAAAGTCTTTCGATCTTCATAGACTACCATGGTTATCTAGCATTAATTGCAGTAGACTTCTATTAAAATATAGGCTTTTTCTCCTGCTAATGATTATTAATTAGAAACTAATTTAGAGATTTAAAACAAAAAAAGTTGTCAAACTCTGACAAAAAGGAAGAAAAATGTAAAAGCATATTAATTAATATGTTAAATTTTCCTTTGTAATAGCTGAAACAATGTAATTAATACATTATTTTGAATTTGATCAAGTATATTTAGAATATATATGTGTGCTAGTCTAGTCTTCTCTAAATGAATGATTTATCACATTACTTATATTATAATTCTTTAAAGATTAATTTTATTTATTTGAAAGTCAGAGTGACAGAGAGAGAGAGGGAGAGACAGAGAGAAAAAGAGCAAGAAAAAGAGAGGGGGGAGAGAGAGAGAGAGAGAGAGAGAGAGAGAAGAGGGCTTGCACCTACTGGTTTACTTCTTAAATGGCCTCAATAGTCACTGCTGGACCAAGAAAATCCAAGAACCTGGAACTCTATTCAGGTCTCTCACATGGATGCAGGGGCCTAAGCATCTTGGTCATTTTCAACTGTATTTCCAGGCACATTATCAGGGAGCTACATTGAAGCAGAGTAGCCAGGATTTCCTGCATTCTGTTACAACATTGCTTACTAAATATCCCATGCACCAGTACTATATGTATGTGAACTTCCTGATGCTGTAACTAATCATTAACAATTTCATTCTAGTCTTTTTTTGACTGAGTTGTATTCATGACATTACAATAAATAATTATTTCATGATTATTTCATCAAACTTGTCTCACTCTTTGAAAGGTTATACTTTCCTTACTAATCTCATGGGCTTTATGTTTGTTTCACAATATTTTTTTTCAGTCTTGCAAATTTACTTTTACCAGAAAATTTTAAAATTATTTTGTTCAGTGTGAGATTATGTTAAATGCAAGTATTAATTTCAGAAGTTTTGAGTTTTTTAAAAAATATCATCACAATTAGATTGTTAATGTGTTCTTAATGTAGCACATATGCAGCAATAAGAACTCTGGAAAAGCAGGGTTGCTTTTTTTTTTTTTTGACAGGCAGAGTGGACAGTGAGAGAGAGACAGAGAGAAAGGTCTTCCTTTTGCCGTTGGTTCACCCTCCAATGGCCGCCGCGGCCAGTGCATCTCGCTGATCCGAAGCCAGGAGCCAGGTGCTTCTCCTGGTCTCCCATGGGGTGCAGGACCCAAGCACTTGGGCCATCCTCCACTGCACTCCCTGGCCACAGCAGAGAGCTGGCCTGGAAGAGGGGCAACCGGGACAGGATCGGCGCCCCAACCGGGACTAGAACCCGGTGTGCCGGCGCCGCAAGGCGGAGGATTAGCCTAGTGAGCCGCGGCGCCGGCCTAGCAGGGTTGCTTTTTTAGTCACCCCGTTAAAGTTGGCTCAAATAAACATTCATAACTAGAATTACACTTGAAATTGTAGCAATGGAACCAACTGAACTTTGTTATGCTTGACACCTCATTTCAAATACAAGAATACTGCACAGAGTTCATGAAATAGATTTAAAATATAAATTTATTTTGCTGACAAAATTTTTGAAAATTTTGTGTAGGCTTTCCATGATTTCCATATGATTCTTCAAATCTAGAAGGTTCTAAAATAGTTATTACATTTAAATATAAAATTTTCAACTGTATTTTAATTATCAAGAGTATAAATATTGGTTTATTAAACCAGTGTGTGTCATTCACAGAAAAGAATGAATAATGAAGTCTGACTAATGAATTAAATCTTTAATTGCATTCCATTTAAATCCAATTAAAAATATCCTGGGTATTATGCTATTTAAGTGGAATTTAAGTACTACTTTATTCTATTTAAATCCTATATTGTATTTAAATTATATAAATCTATTTATATAAATATTTAAATTAGAAAAAAGAACAAATGTAACTTAAATGAATGGTCATACAGTGAACTTGTAATATTTTGCATATGAGCTCACAAAGTTTTAAATGTATTAAACAATAATTCAATTAATACTATTAGCACTGATTTACTACTTCTCTCATGCTAGTACTTAAGTACTTTCTTTGGATTCATGTTATCTAACAGGAAGTCTATAGGGAAGAAATTATTATTATCCCCATTTTACATTAGAGAAAACAGAGGCTCTATAACTTTCTTCCAAGTCATACAGTGTAAGTGATTGAATCTGAATTGTCTGTTTCTGGAGCCTTTTTCTCAACCATTTTGCCAAAACCAATTAAATCCTTTTATCTTATAACCTTTCATCAACTTTGCTGAATAAGTGCTTTTGATTATTTATAGCTTTGTAAATATAGATCAAAACTCCTTATAGCATATTGATTATCTCAGCTGAAGGGGGATGCCCTAAAAAAATCAAATGAGTCTTACAATGTTCTTGTTTAGGAATGAACGTTAACTCTAGAACCAAACAGTGTGCACAGATAGTATAGATTAGAAACAGAGCAGATTTCTACCCATCAAGGTCCCGAAGACCTTCTTCTCAGATCTGGAAAAAATGATGCTGAAATTCATATGGAGACACAGGAGACCTTGAATAGCCAAAGCAATCCTGTACAACAAAAACAAAGCCGGAGGCATCACAATACCTGATTTCAGGACATATTACAGGGCAGTTGTTATCAAAACAGCATGGTACTGGTACAGAAACAGATGGATAGACCAATGGAACAGAATAGAAACACCAGAAATCAATCCAAACATCTACAGCCAACTTATATTTGACCAAAGATCCAAATCTAATCCCTGGAATAAGGACAGTCTATTCAATAAATGGTGCTGGGAAAATTGGATTTCCACGTGCAGAAGCTTGAAGCAAGACCCATACCTATCACCTTACACAAAAATTCACTCAACATGGATTAAAGACTTAAATCTACGACCCGAAACCATCAAATTATTAGAGAGCATTGGAGAAACCCTGCAAGATATAGGCACAGGCAAAGACTTCCTGGAAAATACTCCAAAAGCACAGGCAGTCGAAGCCAAAATTAACATTTCGGATTGCATCAAATTGAGAAGTTTCTGTACTTCAAAAGAAACAGTCAGGAAAGTGAAGAGGCAACCAACAGAATGGGAAAAAATATTCGCAAACTATACTACAGATAAAGGATTGATAACCAGAATCTACAAAGAAATCAAGAAAATCCACAACAACAAAACAAACAACCCACTTAAGAGATGGGCCAAGGACCTCAATAGACATTTTTCGAAAGAGGAAATCCAAATGGCCAACAGACACATGAAAAAATGTTCAAGATCACTAGCAATCCAAGAAATGCAAATCAAAACCACAATGAGGTTCCATCTCACCCCGGTGATAATGGCTCACATTCAGAAATCTACCAACAACAGATGCTGGTGAGGATGTGGGGAAAAAGGGACACTAACCCACTGTTGGTGGGAATGCAAACTGGTTAAGCCACTATGGAAGTCTGTCTGGAGATTCCTCAGAAACCTGAACATAACCCTACCATACAACCCAGCCATCCCACTCCTTGGAATTTACCCAAAGGAAATTAATTTGGCAAATAAAAAAGCCATCTGCACATTAATGTTTATTGCAGCTCAATTCACAATAGCTAAGACCTGGAACCAACCCAAATGCCCATCAACAGTAGACTGGATAAAGAAATTATGGAACATGTACTCCATAGAATACTATACAGCAGTAAGAAACAACAAAACCCAGTCATTTGCAACAAGATGGAGCAATCTGGAAAACATCATGCTGAGTGAATTAAGCCAGTCCCAAAGAGAAAAATATCATTTGTTTCCCCTGATCGGTGACAACTGAGTGCCAAAGGGGAAACCTGTTAAGTGAAATGGACACTATAAGCAACAATGAACTGATCAGCTCCTGTCCTGACTTTAGATGTACAATGTAATACTTTATCCTTTTTAGTATTTGTTGTTGTTGTTGTTCTAGTACTATTGGTTGAACTCAGTAATTAACACACAATTATTCTTAGGTGTTTAAATTTTAACTGAAAAGTGATCCCTGTTAAATCTAAGAGTGGAAAAAGAGAGGGAGGAGATGAACAATTTGGAACATGCTCAATCGGACTGGCCGCAAATGGTGGAGTTAGAAATGTGCCAGGGGATTCCAACACAATCCCATCAAGATGGCATGTACCAATGCCATCGCACTAGTCCAAGTGATCAATTTCAGCTCACAATTGATAGCTCTGATAGGTCTAAGAGTCAAAGAGATCACACAAACAAGACAAGTATCTGCTAATACTAACTGATAGAATCAAAAAGGGAGAGAAAGATCCAACATGGGAAGCAGGATACACAGCAGACTCATAGAATGGCAGATGTCCTAAACAACACTCTGGCCTCAGAATCAGCCCTCAAGGCATTCGGATCTGGTGGAAGAGCCCATGAGAGTACAGCAGGCATGGAAAGCCAAGATATCATGGAAAAAAAAAAAAAAAGACCTAAATGAATGATCTCTGTGAGTGAGATCCCAGTGGAAAGAACGGGGCCATCAAAGAAGGAGGTACCCTTCTCCGAAGGGAGGAGAGAACTTCCACTTTGACTATGACCCTACCGGAATAAGATCAAAGTCAGCGAACTCTAAAGGCTTCCATAGCCCTGGCAACTCATGACTAGAGCCTAGGGAGATTACTGACGCCATGAACAGGAGTGTCAAATTGTTAAATCAGCAACAGGAGTCACTGTGTACTTACACCCCATGTGGGATCTGTCCCTAATGTGTCGTCTAAAGCGAAGTGATGCTATAACTAGTACTGAAACAGTATTTTTATACTTTGCGTTTCTGTGTGGGCACAAACTGATGAGGTCTTTACTAATTATATACTGAGTTGATCTTCTGTATATAAATAGAATTGGAAATGAAAAAAAAAAACAACGTGGTGTTAAAATGGAAATGGCATAGAAAATTAATTAATTTGAAAAAAAAAATTATGTAGGATCTCTGTCTTTAATGTGCTGTACATTGCTATTTAATGCTATAACTAGTAATCCAATGGTAGTTTTTTCACTTTATGTTGCTATATGGGCAAAATGTTGAAATCTTTACCTAATATATACTAAACTGATCTTCTGTATACAAAGAGAATTGAAAATGAATCTTTACATGAATGGAAGGGGAAAGGGAGCGGGAAAGGGGAGGGTTGCGGATGGGAGGGAAGTTATGGGAGGGGGGAAGCCATTGTAACCCATAAGCTATACTTTGGAAATTTATATTCATTAAATAAAAGTTTAATAAAAAAAAAAGAAACAGAGCAGATTTCAATTATGACTTCACAAGTCAAATCATAATGTGTTATTATAAGTTACTAGCCTCATGTTCATGATACTTTCTGATTTAATTTTTAAAATATAGGTTTTTTTGGCCGGCACCGTGGCTTAACAGGCTAATCCTCTGCCTTGCGGCGCTGGCACACCGGGTTCTAGTCCCAGTCGGGGCGCCGGATTCTATCCCGGTTGCCCCTCTTCCAGGCCAGCTCTCTGCTATGGCCCGGGAAGGCAGTGGAGGATGGCCCAAGTCCTTGGGCCCTGCACCCGCATGGGAGACCAGGAGAAGCACCTGGCTCCTGGCTTCGGATCAGCAAGATGTGCCGGCCGCAGTGGCCATTGGAGGGTGAACCAACGGCAAAAAGGAAGACCTTTCTCTCTGTCTCTCTCTCTCTCACTATCCACTCTGTCTGTCAAAAAATAAATAAATAAATAAATAAAAATAAAATATAGGTTTTTATGATTCCATAAATTATTTTCAGCAAAGGATTATGATGAAGTCTTTAAGATAATGATCTGAACTTTATTATTTCTATACACAAACTAAAACAAATGATAACATTCAACTTCAACATATAGGCTGGTCACTGTCCAATTACCATTAACCATTGGAAATTCAGACTTTAGCTTTGAGTGGGAACAAATCTTTTTCTTAAACCAGCCAGCAAAAGCCCATGGTTAACTAGGGATGTTACTTGGGCACCATCTACTGGAAACTTCAAATAATAGGCAATTCACTGTGCACTTAGGAATAGTTAGGTTCTTTGGGAACTCCTGCCTTCTAGACCTACTTGTACCTGTGCTCCGGAATAGATGTAACCTGCTTTCTCTAGAATCAGGGGTGGGGAACAACCAGCCTTCAGGCTGTATAAGGCCTATGAAACCATTTCATTTACACTGCCAAGGCAACTGCAGGTGAGACCTGAAATTCACTAAATCTAGAGCAGGCTAATTTTTAAGCTGATAATTTTATATCAGTTGTGAACAATGTTAGAGATGTGTTATAAGTATCTAATGGCCTTAGGCAGAAAAAAAAATTTTCTTCACCCCTGCTAGATAGTTAGAATTGACTGCTCAACCAGGACACACTTTCCCTCTTCTTTGCCTGTTCCTTTACTGGCATTGGGAATTCCAAGTGGCCAGATGTGGGAACTTACTTCCAGTTTAATGGAATCACTTTACTGAGTTCCAGGAGGTAGCATTCATCTCCTGGAAGCCCAGATCATTGCACTAGCAAAACATCAAATTCTCAGGGCTATGAGGTCCCTGACACAACTACTCCACTCTGGTATTACAGTGTGAAATCAGCCAGACACAATAACAACAACTACAACAGGAAAAGAGTATGACTCTGGTATTACTATAGAAGTTTATTTACAAAACATGCTGGAGGTGGCCTGTGGTTAGTGCTCTACTAATCCATGATATCTGTATATGTATCATTTGTGATTTGCATATCTGTTCTTTTATTGTGTGTAAAAGTGCATAAAATCTTTTGCTATAATCGTGATCTCCTTGCAACATTGGTGGTTTTTGCTTTATGTATTTAAGGATATAATATTAGGTGTATAAACATTAAACTTATATAAAACTAGTTAATTATTATTTCTCAAGTGTCCCCTTTATCACCTGAAACAATGTTTGCTTTTAAGTCTCTATTTTCTTATGCTTATAAAATATTTTTGTTGTTATTTGCTTGGTTTATGTTTTCATGGGATATAATTTTTTCATCCTATTAATGTCAAAGTTTCAATATTTTCCATTAGTTGACATTGCATAAATAACATATAGCTGGATTTTGAAAATATTCAGAGTGAAAATTTAATCTATAGTATTCAATATTCAAATTTCATGTTATTGCTGATATTTTATATTTAAATTCCATTTCATTTTGTGCTTTTCTTCTGTCAGCTCTTTTTGCTACTGAACTCCTCCAAAATTCAAAAGGTGCTTACCTGAGTACTTTTGTTTTTACAGCAGTATGATCATTACTTTCTTTCTTTTTAAAAGATTTATTTATTTATTTGAAAGTTAGAGCTACAGAAAGTGAGAGAGAGAGAAAGTGAGATCTTCCATGCCCTGGTTTACATACCACATGGCCACAACAGCCAGAGCTGGGTCAGGCTGAATCCAGGGGTCAGGAGCTGCTTCTGGGTCTCCCACTAGGACCAAGTTGATCTTGGCAGCATGATCAAATAGGACCTATCTACAGTGTTCTTTATTTGCAGTGTTTTTGGGAAAAAAAAAAAGGAGGGAGGATTCCAAGGGGGAAATACGAAAATTAAAATTGTTTCAGCCCTAAACCAATACAGAAGGCTGAGAGGTTATGAGGAAAGGGTTCTTATGCATGATTATCTAGCAATAATTATCACAAGTCTCCATAGACTCCACGAGAGCTACAACGTTTATAGAGGGTCACCATATGAAAGAGAGATGTTAGCTAGATATGTCGTTGGCATTGCCATAACTTAAGCTAGAATCTATATACAGTACCCATACTGTGGTTCTCAGACCTGAGAAAGCCCTTTGACTTTTTGTAAAGTCAAGTCTTAGGACTCAGAATACTGACACACATCTGGAAGAATGAAATGTCCAATGCTATAGTTCTCAAAGGATTTGGACACTGTCAGCCAAGGATGATTGAGTTGTGGGAGAATAATAGCAGTCACCTATGGTGGACTCTGGGAAGCCCACCTCACTGCAGGCTGCAACTTCTGGAATGACAGGGAGCTGGCCAGCTCATTCATGGCTGGTCGGGAAATACTAAGCCATTTTACTTGATAGCCTAAATGTTACTCTAAATCTATTTGACTTAATTCAGTCACCTTGCTGCCAGACTTTTCTGGGGATCCTATGCATGGATACTTTCTGACTGATATGTCCCTTAGAAACCCTAGACCTGGAATTTTTGTGGAAGGAAACATTATCATGGATTAGGGAAATCAAAAGTGAAATATACACTAATAACCTTCCAGGAAACTGAAAGCAAAAGCGTTGACACCAGGTACTTCAGCCCAAAAGGCAAAACTCGTAGCGCTCACCCATACCTTATACCATGGACTATGAAATAGTATCACTATTTATACTGACTCTAAGTATCTAACATGCCAATGGGGCTATTTAGAAGGAAAAAAGATTGAACATGTTCGTTTTTCTACTGAAAAACGTCATCCCATGGTGTTTTATTCCAATAAAAGGTCCAGTCTTGAGAAGTGTGTCTGTCAGCTTATTTCTTTGCTACACCTTTTTTCAATTTTTCTTCTTTGTTCTCTCCCACACCATGTTAATTTCTGGGCACTTCTGATACATTTTAATTTTCCTAGTTTCTTACTAACCATTGCCCTCTAGTGGCTTCTCGGGTTTTTTTCATAGACTAATAAAAACTTGGATACTCCCTTTAAAATTAGTTCTTCAATATTTAAGGAAAAAAATTCATTAGTAACAGAGTTCACTAGCATTCAATGCAATTTTAAGATAAATTCATTTTTAAATTTATGTAACTTCTTTGGCGATTAGGAAGATATTATTTTCCACCCATTTTATAAAATTTGACTCTCTGAATGAGCAATTGTCTGTCAATGAACAATAGAAAACAAAAAAGCATTCCAACAGATTAATAACCTTGACCAGATTTCATAGTGGTTCATTCTGTTTTGCTTGACAGAATAAATAGTTAAAATTAGAAATTTGAAAGCAATCATATTGAGGTTTCTATTTTGATTTGTTTTACTTAATGGTATTGGCAACAGAGTTGTAGCATGCTTGCAAAATTCTGAGGACCAAAATAATTTATTTTATTCTCAATGATCAGGTTTCAGCCAAATACGTACAGACATATAAGTGGCTGATTAAAAATCTCTTTGGAAAAAGCTGTCCATTGTCAACCTTGTGGTGCATCTCAGGAAGGGTTTTCTGCCTGAAGGGGAGTCTGGGGATCTGTCTTATTTTTTTGAAACAGAGCTACAACCTTGGATTCGTTCCCTCTGTTCTCAACAGTGTCAATATGTGCAGTTAAGGCACCTGGTAGGCATTTGTGAATTGGGGACTGATACACAGAGCAAGCTCAGGGAAGGAATGCCTGATTCACAGAATCAGGGGTGAGATATTTTTGAGAGAAGGGCAAAGAGTAAAGGGGAGTTATTGATCCAACCTCACAAAGCTGAATGTCCTTGACTCTGGACATTTTAATAGAAGTTTTATGTCTCCAGCTCCTTAAGTTAAGATTTTCAGAGGAAAGTTTGATTTTGTTCAATATGTGGTTAGCTGATTGTTACTGTTTACTTGGTTTCAAAATGCATACAAAAGCCTGATTATAAAGTTACAGACAAAATCCCAAAGGGAGCACTTATGGTTGGTAGTCAAGAGGAGGAGTCTTATTTTCTGGAAGTATTTTTGACTTTGCCCTTAGATTTCTTGGGATTAGAATGATTTCCTTAGCCTTCCCACTTATTACTGCCATTTGTCTTCTCAGAAAGCTGCAAGATTATAATATTACTATGCTCAGATACATATGAAATATATTCCTCTCTTCTCTATTTTTCATTGGAAAAATCAATTTTGTAAGGTACAAACTCCTATCATGTTATGTCCATGACAGTAAAGGGTAGGATGGGTCAAAATATTAAAACATAACAGTTGGAATTGCTGTTCAATTCTGTTCTCACTAAGGGAACAGCAGGCAGTCCCACTGCTATCAGAGGCCACAAGAGCCATAAACAAGGAAATTTATATGGTGGAGAGCATACCCCTTGAACTCTGTGATTGTGAGAGCTCTAGACATAAACTCTGGATCAAAGAAAATTGTAGGTTTCAGCTGGGTTCCAGTGCACCCATTCAGTCTGAATGTAGAGACTCAGAGCCCCTGGCACACAGGGGATGGATCCCACATTGAGGTCAAGAGACATTCTACTGAGTGAGTCCCTGCTCTGGACAGTGCACACTCCTTGGAGGGCAAAGTTCACTGGCATTGTGAGCTTCCTCTAAGCTGTGAATCAGTTAGTTCACCCTGTTACAAAGGAAAACAGGGACATTCAACATACCAGTTGGCTCCAACATCCCCTCACCCAATGACTGTAGTCAGAGACGATCCACTATGTCCATGGTGGGTGTCACTCTGCACCCTTACCCCACCCATGAGAAGTGGTTAAGCTCTCTGGCCCCATCCAGCACATAACCCTTGAGCTCAACTGTAAGCCTTAGGTGCTCCACCAATCCCCAAAGGCATATTTCAAGAAATAAAGCCTTAAACAACAATAAAAAATACATCCAGAAGAGATAGAAACAAGAGATTCTTCACATGCTCAAAAAATCAATGTAGAAGCAAAAGAAACATGAAAAAGGAAGGCAATAAGACCAGCCCAAAGGAACAACACTGTGAAGAATGAGAGATAAAAAAAATACCTGAAAAAGAATTGAGAAGATTGTAAGCTTAGTAAAAAATATGGAAAAACAGCTAAGTGAAATTAGGAAATCAGTACCTGACATGGACATGAAATTCAGCAAAGAGAGAGAGATATTGTAAAAAGGTCAGGCAGAAATATTAGAAATGAAGTATTCAACAAGTAAAATAAAAAACAATGGAAAGCCTTATTAACAAACTTGGTGAGGCAGAAGAAAATGTATATATGATCTAGAAGACAGGCCCTTCGAAATATCTCAGACAAAGCAGAAGGAGGAAGAGTAGAAGTTGGGGAGGAGGAAATTTGAAAGACCACAGTGTTCAGGACTTATAAGATATTATCAAATGATCGAATATATGAGTCTTAAGAGTTATTAAAGGAATGGAAAAATGAATGGCTTAGGGAAATTATTTAATGAAATAATATCAGAACATGCCCCCAATTTGAAGAAAGGTATGGACATCCGAATTCAGGAAGTACACAGAACCCCAGTCAAACATGCTCAAAAAATTCCTCACTGTGATATATTATAGTCAAACTTTCAAAAGTAAATGATAAGATAATATCCTAAAATTTGCACTATAGAAACACCAAATCACTTTTAAAGGAACTCCCATCAGACTGACAGCATATTTCTAAACAGGAAGTCACAGGCCAGGAAGAATGGAGAGATATAGTACAAATTTTAAAGGAAAAAAAAAAAAAAACTGCCAACCCAGAATGCTTACCCAATGAGGCTCTTACTCATAAATTAAGATGAAATAAAGATCCTCCAATACAAGTGAACACTGAAAGAAATAGCACCACCCAGGCCACATTACAAATTATACTTAAGGATGCACTATTCACACAAACAGAAAAATACAATCAGCATTAAGACAGAGCGTGAAGTCGTAGAACCTCCTAGTAAAAGAACAACAGAGAGTCAAAACAAATAGGAATATTTATGGAAAATGGCAAGACCAAGCCATTAGTTATCAATGATAACATTGATTGTAAATGGACTCAATTCTCAAATTAAAGGATGGAGAATGGGAACTGGAGCTGTGGCAGAGCAGGTGAAACTGTCGCCTGCAGCGCCAGCATCCCATATTGGTGCCAGTTGGAGTCAGGCTGCTCCACTTCTAACCCAGCTCCCTGCTATTGCACCTGGGAAAGCAGCAGAAGATGGTCCAAGTGCTTGGACCCTGCACCATGCGGGAGACCTTGATGAGGAACCTGGCTTCAGCCTGGCCCAGTCCTGGCCATTGTGCCATTTGGGGAGTAAACCAGTGGATGTAAGATCCAGCTCTCTCTCATTCTCTCTCTACCCCTCCCCATTTGTAACTCTGCCTTTCAAATAAACAAATAAATCTAAAAAAAATTCAGACTGGCTGAATGGATTTTTTAAGCTTTCCATAAGAAATACACTTTACCAGGAAAGACACACTGGCAGAAAGTGAAAGGATAATAAATGGAAATGGAAATAAAAACTGAACAGGAGTAGCTAGTCTCATGTGAGCCAAAATTGACTTACAACAACAAATGCTAGAAGAGACAAAGAAGGTCATTATGCAATGATTACGGGATCGATTCAACAGGAAGATGTGATGATAGTAAATGTGTATTTACCCAAGGCCAGGGCATTAAGTTTTACAAAGGAAATATTAATGGATTTAAAGGGAGACATAAACTCATGTACAATAATAATGGGGGACTCCAGCACACCACTTTCACAAATGGGCAGATAAAGCAGACCAAAAAGCAAATAACCAAACAACAACAACAACAACAAAAAAAAAAAAAAAACAAGGAAATTATAGAACTAATCGGTTAATCTACACTATGGGCAAAATGGAGCTAACATATTTCTATAGAACATTCCATCCCGCAGACTCAGGATGTATTGCTTTCATCAGAATAAAAACATGGAAACATGAAACATTCTCTTGGATAAACCACATACTGTGCCATAAAACAAGTCTTGACAAATTTTAAAAATTAAAATCATATATCTTCGCTGACCATAAGAAATGAAGCTGGAAATTAACAACAAAAGAAACTCTAAACAATATACAAATACATGGAGACTGAACAATGTGCTCCTGAATAAACAATGGATCACAGAAGAAATCAAAAGGCCAATAAAAAATTCCTTAAAATGAATGAAATGAATGAAGGAAAGTTTATAGTAATAAGTATCTACATTAAAAAATTGTGATGATGTCAAATAAATAACAATGCATCTGAAAAACAGGAACAAATGAAGCACAAATTTAGTAAAAGGAAATAAATAATAAAAATTAGAGAATAAATAAAATAGAATTAATTAAAACTACACAAAATATCAGTGAAATGAAGAGTGCTTTCAAAAAATAAACAAAATTGGTAAAACATTGACCCAACTAACTAAAAAAAATGGAGATGACTCAAACTAATAAAATCAGAGATGAAAAATGATATGTTACCAATGATTCTACAGAAATAATAAGAATCATTATAAACAGCTATATGCCAACAAATTGGAAGATCTGGAAGAAATGGTAGATTTATGGACACGTGTGATTTACCAATTTTGGGGTACAACAAAAGAGAAGACCCAGATAGATCAACAAGCAAGGCTGGTATTAAATCAGTAATGAAGAGCCTCCCAACAAAAAAAGCCCAGGACTAGATGACTTTACTGCTTAATTCTACCAAACTTTAAGGCAGAACCAGGAACAATTCTTCTTAAACTATTCCAAACTAACTCAATGAAGCCAGCAATATCTTAATTCCAAAACCAGACAATGCTACAACAAAAACAACAACAACAAAAATCATGAACAGATATTTCTGATGAACATAGATTCAAAATCCCCAATAAAATACCAGCAAATCACATCAGGAAAACTCATACAAAAGATCCTGCTCCCTGGGCACATGGGATTTATCTCAGGGATGTAGATTAGTTCAACATACGCAAATCAAAAATGTGATGTAGCACATCAAAAAAGCAGAAGATTAAAATCATACTGTTATCTCAAAATGTGGAGAAAGTATTTGATAAAACACAGCATCCTTTCCTGATTAAAACCTTAAACAACTGGATATAGAAGAAACAATCTTCCTCACAATAAAGGCAATAAATTACAAAATCAAGCCAGCATCATATTGAATAGGGGAAATCAGGAAGCATTAACAGTGAGATCTGGAATTAGATAAGGAAGCCCATATTACATATCATTACTCAATATAATTATGGAAGAATTCATCAGCACTAACGTGATTTTTTTTTGTAAGAAGCTTACTCTTTCTGTATAATTTAATTGTGCTCTTGCACCTATTAAATGGTTTTCTCTAGTAAAAGATAATCAAAATGACAGAAAATATCAATAGTTAACATTTTTCCCAAGGATAATTTGAACACAAAATCAATGCTTTGTATGGTATTTTCTCCACACCTGCTTGATTTGGTTTTCTTTTTATACCTCATGAATAAATAATTCTTTAGTTACTGACATTTTGTATTTTAAGAACCCTAAAGGCTTCCATAGTCTCGGCAACTCATGACTAGAGCCTAGGGAGATTACTGATGCCATAAACAAGAGTGTCAAATTGTTAAATCAACAACAGGAGTCACTGTGTACTTACATCTCATGTGGGATCTGTCCTTAATGTGTTGTCCAATGTGAAGTAATGCTATAACTAGTACTGAAACAGTATTTTACACTTTGTGTTTCTGTGTGGGTGCAAACTGATGAAATCTTTGAATCGATCTTCTGTATATAAAGATAATTGAAAATGAAAAAAAAACTTGGTTTTAAATTGGACATTGCATAGAAAATTAATCAATTCTTAAAAACATATTATGTAGGATCTCTGTCCTTAATGTGCTGTACATTGTGATTTAATGCTATAACTAGTACTCCGACAATATTTTTCACTTGGTGTTGCTATGTGAGGGCAAACTGTTGAAATCGTTACCTAATATATACTAAACTGATCTTCTGTATATAAAGAGAATTGAAAATGAATCTTGATGTGAATGGAAGGGGAGAGGGAGCGGGAAAGGGGAGGGTTGCGGGTGGGAGGGAAGTTATGGGTGGGGGGAAGCCATTGTAATCCATAAGCTGTACATTGGAAATTTATATTCATTAAATAAAAGTTTAAAAAAAAGAAAATGTTTTATTCAGCTTCTAACATAACCAATGGTTATGGAAGCAGAAGTAAGTGAAACAACAGCCATTATAGTTAACTTGTCTGAATCTGGGAAAATTTCTACAAATTGCCACACTGATGGAAGTGAGAAGCTCACCAGTTTAGCTGTGGGAATCAGCAAGCCATCCTCTCTCCATGCTCTACTATTTCCTTTCTATTTCAGAACTTGCAGATTTTTCTCAAATAGATATCTTGACAACTGTTCCTCTACTTACTTACAAGATGTTATACTGTCATGTCAGCATCTACATTCCAAGCCAACTTTGCTGCATTAAGTTAGAAATCAAAATACCCATCACGTAAGTGGGAGAGAATATGGGGCTACTTTAAAAATAACTGGTGTTGGAGAGTATTGTAGGCATGGAAAGCCAAGATACCATGGAAAAGGAAAAAAAAAAAAAAGAAGAAGACCTAAATGAAAGATCTCTGTGAGTGAGATCCCAGTGGAAAGAACAGGGCCATCAAAGAAGGAGGTACCTTTCTCTGAAGGGAGGAGAGAACTTCCACTTTGACTATGACCCTATCGGAATAAGATCAAAATCAGCAAACTCTAAAGGCTTCCATAGCCCTGGCAACTCATGACTAGAGCCTAGGGAGATTGCTGACGCCATGAACAGGAGTGTCAAATTGTTAAATCAGCAACAGGAGTCACTGTGTACTTACATCCCATGTGGGATCTGTCCTTAATGTGTTGTCTAATGTGAAGTGATGCTATAACTAGTACTGAAACAGTATTTTTACACTTTGTGTTTCTGCGTGAGTACAAACTGATGAGATCTTTACTAAATAAATACTGAATTGATCGTCTGTATATAAAGATAATTGGAAATGAAAAAAAAAACCTGGTGTTAAATTGGAAATGGCATAGAAAATTAATTAATTAAAAAAATATTATGTAGGATCTCTGTCTTTAATGTGCTGTACACTCTTATTTAATGCTATAACTAGTACTCCAACAGTATTTTTTTTCACTTTGTGTTGCTATATGGGGGCAAACTGTTGAAATCGTTACCTAATATATACTAAACTGATCTTCTGTATATAAAGAGAATTGAAAATGAATCATGATGTGATTGGAAGGGGAGAGGGAGCGGGAAAGGGGAGGGTTGTGGGTGGGAGGGAAGTTTTGGGAGGGGGAAGCCATTGTAACCCATAAGCTGTACTTTGGAAATTTATATTCATTAAATAAAAGTTTAATAAAAAAAAAAACTGGTGTTGGTAGGTGATTATTTTCTGCAAGATGTAATGCCCACAAGTAAAGTATTAGGAACGGAAATGGGACAAGGAAGAGCTTCTATTATGGTACACATGGAGAACTCTAGAGAACCACGTGTATTAATTGTTATGAATGTTAAAAACATGATTGGTGAATGGAGAAATAACTCCATTTCACATATGCAGAGTCCAAAAGGTCAAAGACTTCTAAGAGTGTATGTACTCAGCACGTGCTCCTGACAGCATTCTGATGCAAAAGCGATGAGGTCTTGGCAGACCATGGTCATAAACTCATTCTTTGTTCTGTGTGCTTTGATGAACACTGTCTGGGGCAAGTTCTCCTCATGGAGGAATGAGTACCCTTCTAAAAGAGGAAATATTAAAATGTATGATAAAGCAACAGAAAACTAATTATCCCAAGGCTTCAGAGAAGGGCCAGAAATCATTCACTCTAAGAAATGGAACAATGGCTATGTTTATTAATTCTCTTCAAGATATAAGATGCCTCAACATTAATTAAAAATAGGCAAAAGACCACAAGGAAAGGGCAAGATGGGATGAAATTAAATGAGGTTTGATAAAAAGGGAGATGGATAAGGAAAAGAATGATGTTTATGGATACCAAAGTGAAAAAAATCCAAATTGGAAGAAGGGAGCATATTTTGAGTAAAATCATGAAAATAAAGTTGTTTCTTAAATACTCTGCAAATGATGAGAAATGAACACCTTTAATTTACTATCAGATTTTAAAAATCAGAAAGTTCAAGAGACAAATTCTAAGAATATCAAGGCAAAGTAATTAAGTCAGAGAACAAAAAATACTCATACTGGTTCCATTTTTGGTACTTTTCTCTCCACATGTTCCTTGGCACTTTGTTTTTCTTTTGTGAATTACCAGTTAATTTTATATGTCATTTTTTTTAACTTTTATTTAATGAATATAAATTTCCAGTGTACAGCCCATGGATCACAATGGCTTCCCCCCCCATAACTTCCCTCCCACCCGCAACCCTCCCCTCTCCCGCTCCCTCTCCCCCTCCATTTGCACCAAGATTCATTTTCAATTCTCTTTATATACAGAAGATCAATTTAGTATAAAGATTTCAACAGTTTGCACCCACATAGAAACACAAAGTGAAACATACTGTTTGAGTTTTTTTTTTTTTGACAGGCAGAGTGGACAGTGAGAGAGAGAGACAGAGAGAAAGGTCTTCCTTTACCGTTGGTTTACTCTCCAATGGCTGCTGTGGCCGGCGCACTGCGCTGATCCAAAGCCAGGAGCCAGGTGCTTCTCCTGGTCTCCCATGCGGGTGCAGGGCCCAAGGACTTGGGCCATCCTTCTCTGCACTCCCGGGCCACAGCAGAGAACTGGCCTGGAAGAGGAGCAACCGGGACAGAATCCGGTGCCCCGACCGGGACTAGAACCTGGTGTGCTGACGCCGCAGGCGGAGGATTAGCCTACTGGGCCGCAGTGCTGGCCTTTTATATGTCATTTTAAAAATATTTTCATGTACATAATTGACTCACCCCCATTGGATTGTATTTCAAAATTCAAACAATTCTGAAGTATAGAGAAAAAAATGAGCCTTTATATTCTCCAATCATCATTAATATTACTTTGAACAAAATAAACCACTTTCAAACAATATATAAGGATTATTAAAAGAGTCCATCTTTCTGAATATCTTAACTCTTGGAAATAAAATCTTTTTATATAATTTACCAACAATCAACAATTTTCACAAAGATACATATCTAATATTATCTACCAAAGTGAAATACAGCTCACATTTCTAACAATAAGGAAATTATATTAGGAAATGTGTGCTATAATTTTTTTATTTGTAAAAGGGGAACAAATGTTATATATGCCATATGTAAAGTTTTAAGAGCATAATGATACTCTTCATCTGTGTTAGCTTACCTTAAAACATAATCATATCAACTCTAATAGTCTCTATCCTGCTCTTACTCACACCTTTGACTTGAAAAACAGGAGTTGGTAGTGGGGAGTGGGATTGTTGAAACTGAAATATGGAGAGTTGCATTTGGTCATGGGATGAGGTCTGAGGTATGAACATACCTCATGGAAATGACTGTATGAGGTAGGGTAAGAGTGGAGTTCCTTAGAAAACAAGAGTTGAGGAAGCGTGGTTAGACTCATAGATATTGAAACCACAGAGAATTTTGTCAGGAACAATGTTGCAGAGACTCATAGTAAGCTAGGAGTTCCATTTGACAAGGGAGAGCACCGTGAACAATGCAATGAGGAGGCAAGCCAGTGATAGACTCAAATGGCATGAAGAAGGAGTTGGACTGCAAGAAGCAATATTGAGCCAAATGGTAGCTGCTCCTCTTCCAGACTGAATGGCATGAGTTGGGTTCAAGAGAAAAGAATCACCACTTTGAGGACTACAAGAGAACCGGTGTTCTCAGCAGAGAGTCTAGTTTCAGCTAAAGTAAGTGAGTTAAAGAACAAGTAAGAATAGAAGGGCTTTTGTTGTTGAACAACCATGATTTCTGAAAACACAGATGACAGGGGCAGTCAGAGGTTGCAAAAGGATGAGACATGAATCAGAGTAGAGATAATCTCATAATTTATGGTGCCAGTAGTCTGATAGGTGAAGGATGATCTGAAGTGGTTTTAAGTAGTAATTGAATTAAATAAAATACAACATAATAGGATTGATCCTAATGATCTCAAGGAAAATAGAGACAGAGAAGCTTTGAGTACAAGGGTAGGAGGTGGAAGAGAGAGGGCTGAGCTTTTCACCAGGATACAGAGATCGGGAGCCCTTCCTTACTGCTACTGAAGGAAATGTTTTGTCCCTAACAAGTTGTCTATTTGGATGGAAACTAACATATTATCTGGTCCACTGGGTGATTTAGAGTTCCAATTTAACTACAGAAGAGTTAACAGATCCCAATATGTCAGGAAGTACCAAAAAGTCTATTACAATTTAGGTGTTTGGAGTTAGGAAGTCTGAGAAAGCCAGGCTGGGTATGTGTGACAGTCACTGAGAATTAACAGAGGGATTTAGAAGGAAGATGCAAATACACTTTTTCATTTTCCTCAGAGAAATGGAAAGGAAAGGAAGATGGTTAGTACTGTTGTAATCTTTCTTAACCTGATAAAATAGAACTAGGTTAAGCTTTCTAGGTTCTTGTGGTTGGTGAGAATAGACAACTCTGACATAGGCTGCTTCATGCAGTCCCTCCTCTACTTTCTTGCACCTGTTAACTTGACAGATGCTCTATGGACACCCACCTGTAATAACTACCACCTTGATTCTTTCATAGTACCTAATATTTCTATCCTTGAGCCAGAGACCCTGTTACATGAGATCCAGAGTAGGCTTTTCTGGTGTCTGGGTGCCATAGGGTCACACTAATGAGCTTTCTCCATGGCAAAACATTTCTCAAACATACAAATGGATATTCAAGAGTTGGAGGATTTTTAGTTCTTTTCGAAGTGTGATGAGTCAATTCTGCTGGAAATAGGGTGGACACATTTTTAAAAATGATAAAGAATTCACAGAAAAATCAAATCTGTATGTCACAACAGCTATCATTTGAAAAAAAGATCAGAGAGAAGAAAAACAGAAAGAAAAAAATAACAGATTGCTCACTTTTCCATATTACTTATTACTAATGACATATTCACATACATTTTCAAAAACATTGATTCTATTTTATCCTCTTCAGCTTGAATAAGGTTGACTTAAACTCGTATTATTGTGAGAAGTATAAATTAGGTTGTCACAAGAGGGCAGCCTTTTCATATATTAAAAAAATTGTGAGTAGTATTTCAAACAATTTGGTAGAAATTTTAACTTATATTAGGAAAGAGGGAAAAGGAAAGCAATGAAAAACTGACCCTTCACACCGATTGCTTTTCTAGGTGCTTTTTAAGAAAGATATTCATTTATTTATTTAAAAGGCCGAATTACACACACAGAGAAGGAGAGACAGAGAGAGATCTTCAATCTACTTGTTCACTCCCCAAATTGATGCACTGGTCAGGGTTGGTCCAGGCCCAAGTCAGAAGCCAGAAGCTTTTTCTGGGTTTCCCACAAGAGGGCAGGGGCCCAAGGACTGATTTCCCAAACACTGTGCAGAGAGTGGATCGGAAGCGGAGCAGCCAGGATTGAGCCAGCACACATATGAGATGCCAGCACTGCAGGCCACAGTGCAGGCCCCCAGAAGCTTTTTTGAAAATATTCATAAGTAGGTTTTGAATTAAAGCAATTTGATATCAACAAAATAAAATAATCAGAAAATTCTTAACTGCTATTAAATTTGCTTAAATGGTTTATGGAGATTCAAGAGCCTGTGGAAATAGTACATTTTATTGTGAAGCCAGAGTAACCAAAACTATCCAATTTTGTTTTAAATCCAGATAGCTCAATGGAACAGTCTGAAAAATACAGATAATGAGCAAGTAAGCATTTATTATATGATGGAGTCATTTTCACATTTTCAATCATTTGGAGAAAAAATAGGAAGGGTCTTTAATTGATATCACACAATAACATTTATTTTAGGTAGATTTAACATTAAATGTTTAATGTTAAATAAAATGCCAGAGGAAAAGCTGGAAATAATCAACAATTTAATAATTGCAAAACTTCCTGAGAATGTGTCACAAGACAGAAACAAAAATGGAGGAAATAGATTTGAGTACAAACTCTAAATTCTGTAATTCAAAGATATCTAAACGAAATTGAAAGCAAATAACAAAAAGGGAAACTATGTTTGCAACAACTATAAATGCCAATGATTGAAGGTCTTGTATAAATATCTCTTAAAATAATTCAGAGGCTTGTGTTGTAGCACAGTAGGTTAAGCCACTACTTGTGACACTGGCATCCGATATGAGCACCAACTGGATTCCCAGCTGCTCTGTTTCCAATATAGCTTCATGCTTATATACCAGGAAAGCAGCAAAAGATGGTCCAAATACTTGGATCCCTACCCCCAGTGTGGGAGACCCAGATGGAGTTCCTGGCTCCAGCTTCAGCCTGGCCCAACCCCAGCCATTACAACCATTTGCAAAGTGAACCAGCAAATGGAAGATTTCTTAATTCACATGGAGCAGGAAATGACCAATAAAACAGAACACTCAGTTTTCTTTTTCTCATAAGTTTCATTTATAATAAAATGGATAGAAATGTAAACATCAGCAAAATAACATACATACTTGGCTGACAGGGTTGTTGATTAACAAATACGAGAGATGTTGAATATCTGGTAAGCTCATGGGTAAGTGCTGGAAAGTGAACTGCTTTATAGACAGTAGGTAGAATTGTGAAGTACTGGGCTGGGCATTGTGGCAAAGTGGGTTAAGCCAATGACTGGGACGCTTTGCATCCCATGTCAGAGTGCCAGCTTGAGTCTGGGCGGCTCAGCTTCCCATCCTGCTCCCTGCTTATTCTCCTGGGAAACAGCAGATGATAACGGAGGCACTTGAGTGCCTGCCACCCATGTGGGAGACCTGGATGGAGTTCTTGGTTTTTGCCTTAGGTCTGGCCTGGCCCTGCCTTATCAAACCTTGGGAAGTGAACAAGCAGATGGAAGTTCTCTCCCTTTCTCTTTCTCTCTGTCTTTCTCAATCTCTCTGTGTGTCACTCTGCCTTTCAAATAAATAAATAGATTTCCTTAAGAAGGAAAATTTCTTTAAAAAGGAAAAAAAGAAAAGAAATGTAGATTTCATAAACTTTGTTTTCTCAGTTTTTAAGAAGATTTATTTGAGTCACAGAGAGACAGATAGAGACAGATACAGAGACGTAGATGGAAATAGACAGGCAAACAGAGCTCCCATCTGCTGGTTCACTCCCCAAAGCTTGCAATGGCTGAGCTGGACCTGGTTAAAGCCAGGAGTTCAGAACTCAAACCAGGTCTCCCAGGTGGGTGACAGCAATATAAGTACTTGAGCCATCACATGCTACTCCAAGAGTACACATTGGCAGGAAACTGGAATTGGAAAGCAGAGCTGGGATTTGAACCTAGACACTCTGATATGAGATATGGGTGTTCCAAGTGGTATCTTAACAGCTATGCCAAAGGCCGACTCCAAGTACTATAATCTTTCTAAAGTGAAAAGCAAATGTACCTTAAGTAGCAGACTGGCCGTGACAGATTTCAGAGATCAATACCAGCTAGACTTACAATCCTTTCTTTACAAATAAAATGTTGATCTGATAAGTGTGTTATTTAGAATCTAAATCAAAAACTTAAGAAAAAAGGGGAAATTTATAGAAGAACTACCAGGTTATAGGGAAATTCTTGAACCGAGGTCTTAAATGCATTAATTGTTTTCTTTTGTTCCTGTTTCTCTGTGCATGTCTGCATTAATTCACTTTGCAAAGAATTTCCCTTATTTCACTTAGATGGAAAACTTGGCCACAGGCAACAACTGAATTAATGCTTTCTGAATACGGCCACTCATTCTGTTCATTTTCTTTCCCTGTTGTGGATACAACTAGAAATAATCTTGGATTGGGTGCCAATCATGACCAATCAATTTGGGCCAGAAATGTGAGATGTCAAGAAAGACTGGCTCAACTTGTACCACGTATATTTAGCAACATCAAACACTGGTGACGTCAAGAAGCGGTAAGTATACCATGGATCATGGTGTGAGGGGGATTGGTTTTTAAATGAATGCTTTGATGAGAGGCAATCCACAGTAGGTGTGCAAATATAATTAAGTGATTGAGCTTCAGAACTGATATCTAGATGCTGAACATGCTCAATCTGCCAATTCCACCTTATAATGCCCCTAGTCAGGCAGCTAGCCAAGCTCTGTGGGCAATGACCTTGCCTTATATTATAAATATAGTCTAACTTGCAATGTAGTTATGCTCCAAGTTCAGGCTTCTTTAAGCAAGTGACATAAAAACTTGGCCAAGCAAAAACAAAAGGTAAAGTTTTAAAAATTTGACATTTCATAGTGAATCATCCTTGTAGGAAGCAGTTTCTTGGATTTATAAATTCACTTAAATCCCACCCCTCTTTGTTCTACTGGTACCGCTCTTTCTTTTTTATTTAAGAGTTAGAGGTGGCAGGTGGGGTGGGGTCACTGGTCACTTTGGCTGGGGCAGAGCCAGGAGTCAGAACTCAGTCCAAGGTTTCCACATTGGTGGCAGGGATCCAATTACCTGACCTGACTCAGGTCAGTCTATATCAGCAAAAAGCTGGAATGGAAATCAGAGCAAGGACTCAAAGACAGACACTCTGATATGGGATGTGGGCATCTTCTCCATTATCTGAACAACTAGGTCAAATGCGTACCTCATGGTGCCTCTCTTCTAACACACACACACACACACACACCACAGAGCGCTGTACTTATTTAAACATTTCCCGTGGGCACCTGAATCAGGGTGCAGCAGGTTAGGCTGTTGCTTGCCATGCTAGTATCCCATATCAGAGCTCTAGTTCAAGTTCTGGACGCCTCACCTCCTGCCCTGCTCTCTGCTAATGCACCTTGGAGGCAGCCGAAGATGACTCAAATACTTGGGCCCCTGCTATTCAAGAGGGAGACCCAGATTAAGTTTCTGGCTCCTGGCTTGTGCTAGATGGAAGATTTCTCTCTCTCTCTCTCTCTCTCTCTCTCTCTCTCTCTCTGTCTCTCTCTCTCTCTTTCTCTTTCTTTCTCTCTTTCATTCTGCCTTTCACGTAAATAACTGATTTCTTAAAAATTGATTCTGCATATTACATGGAGAAGATACAATTGAAAGTTGGGGGAAATGGGACTGAAACACTATGATTAGATGATGAAAGGTTAAAAAGCAGTTTTATCAGAAAATAGCTCCCTTGCACAGAATAATGCAAGAAAACTCCCAGTTCATTTGCTCAAAATATGCTTGAATGGATTAGAAATTTTTACTAACCAGAATCTTAACTTGGCAATGGAGTCTCAGACACACTGACTGTTGGGCAAAGGCTTCTATCTGGAAGTGAAAATGAAATCAATTCTAGTAAGAAGTAATCATGGTATCTGTTAAGCAAATTTCCATTCAAATTACCATCTAATTATTATAGATCTTGAAAGGAAATATTCAGCATCAATAGTGTGACAATATATTAAAGACACTGAAAAAAATTCCACAAGACTCATATTCTTATACACCTGAACCACAACTTCCTCATCTGTGTGGTGTTATTCCCAGTATGAACGCCTGGCGTGTAGCAGCCTGAATAGATCGTTTTTGTGATGATTAATTTCCTACAGCTTTAACCCCTTATTGATTCATTCACTCATCCATTCATTTATTCCTGTTTCCAAAAATCAAAGACATGAAAATTCTTAGAAGTAAACACAGAAAGGTTGGTTAATGTCCTTTTGCCTGCTTTTGCCTGCAAATTTACTTTTTTTTTTTTTGACAGGCAGAGTGGATAGTGAGAGAGAGAGAGAGACAGAGAGAAAGGTCATCCTTTTTGCCATTGGTTCACCCTCCAATGGCCGCTGCGGCCGGCACATCTCGATGATCCGAAGCCAGGAGCCAGGTGCTTCTCCTGGTCCCATGCGGGTGCAGGGCCCAGGCACTTGGGCCATCCTCCACTGCCTTCCCGGGCCATAGCAGAGAGCTGGCCTGGAAGAGGGGCAACCGGGATAGAATCCGGCGCCCCAACCGGGACTAGAACCCGGTGTGCCAGCGCCGCAAGGCGGAGGATTAGCCTGTTAAGCCACAGCGCCAGCCAAATTTACTTCTTTGAAACAGTTCAGGGAATTTATGTCCAGTGTCCTTACGAAAAGTACATTGTGATATCTTTTATACAAGTTATTTCATACAGTTCCTAATTACTTCTAGAGTACAGCAAATCAGAATGGTAATCTAAATTCTACTTTTGTGGAGGATGGGGGGAAGCTGGTGTCCAGGCAGCTGGAAAGCCTGTGTGTGGAATATGAAGTTGGGGTTCGTTCATCAGGAAGATAGACTTGATATTTTCATCAAAGGAGAAGCCTGAAACTGCCTCTCCACCATTTTCATGTTCAACCCACAGAATGATCTTTTGGAGCTTCTTATGTCATGTTATGAATATGATATTTACTTCAATCAAATTTTACTTTCATTTTGAGGATGGAAGTGGGGGCAACTGGTTGGTTTGACGATATCCAAAATTTTGTGACCCTGACCCTGAACTTTACCATGATCTACGTGGATTTTTAAGCTGAAGAGAATTGAACTGAAGTTCAAAGCAGTTGAATTACTAATTTAAGGATCCCTGGTGAAAGGGACAAGCCAGTTTTTCTGGACAAAGTGTTATACAGGTATTGGAACCATTTTTTAAAAAAAATTATTTATTTATTTGAAAGAACTAGAGAGACAGAAAGAGAGCAAGAGAGAGGGAGAGAAAGAGACAGAGACAGAGAGAGAGATCTTTCATCCACTGGTTCACTCTCTGAATGACCACAATGGCCAGGGCTGGACTAGGCTGAAGCCAGGAGCTTCATCCAGGTCTCCATTGCAGGTGGCAGGGGCCCAAACACTTGGGCCATCTTCCACTGGTTTTCACAGGTGCATTAGCAGGGAGCTGGATCAGAAGTGGAACAGTCAGGACATGAACTGACATAACAGTCAGTGTCTTTACCTGCAATACCATTTTTAAAAAGTATGACATAGGGGCTGGCGCCATGCTCACTTAGTTAATCCTTTGCCTGCGGCACCGGCATCCCATATGTTGCTCCTCTTCCAGTCTAGCTCTCTGCTGTGGCCCGGGAGGGCAGTGAAGGATGGCCCAAGTCCTTGGGCCCTGTACCCGCATGGGAGACCAGGAGGAAGCATCTGGCTCCTGGCTTCAGATTGGCGCAGCGCCGGCTATAGCGGCCATTTGGGGAGTAAGCCAACGAAAGGAAGACCTTTCTCTCTGTCTCACTGTCTATAATTCTACCTGTCAAATAAAAAAAAATATGATATATATCTGGGCCTGCATACACAGTAGTTGTTAGTTGAATCAAAATATCTTAGCTCATTAGTAAATGCAGTTAAAGGCTTAATGCATTTTAACAAATTAAGAAAAAACCTTTTTTATTAAAAAAATGTAGAACTAGATTCTTTATATAAACAGACAAGTATATTTGTTTGTATATTCTGCCCTTAATGTACCAGAATAAGATGAAGATTACTTTTCTTTAAATGTATCTTTATTTATTTGAAAGGCAGACACATATATAAAAAGAGATGGAGAGAGAGAGAGAGAGGCAGATTTTCCCTCCACTGGTTCACGCTCCAAGCACCCCCAACAGCTGGGGCTGGACCAGGCCAAATCTAGGAGCCACAGACTCAGCCTGGGTTTCTCATGTGGGCGGCAGGGACTCAGGATCTTGGGTAATCACCTGCTGCCTCTCAGGGTCCGTATTAACAAAGAAGCTAGAATTGGGAGCAGAGCTAGGACTTGAACCCAGGCACCTCTACAGTAGATTGGGCATCCCAGGTGACATAAAACCAAGGCACCAACTAACTGCCTCAGGTAAGGAATACTTTAAATGGAAAAGATTGGAACAAATAGCAGTCATAGAAAGACACCTTTTCTCAACTTCCCTTTACTGACTTAAGCAGAGCGTCCCCAACATAACAGCAGCTATAAGTCAACCTCTCTGGGGGACTTTCTTGCTTGTGATATAATAGTTCAGTGGCTGTGATTCAGTCTTTTGAGAAGCTCCTGGCCAAGAATAAGACTGCCAATCAGTACTGAGATGAAAACTGTGTAAATGAACCCAAGAAAAACTCCCATACTTTCCCACTGAAGCTTGACATGCCCTTCATTCTGTTAAGCTGGTATGTAAAGCCTTTCCCATGGCTACTTCGTGTAGAGTACTTCCCTGTGCAAGGGACTAACCCTGTGTGTCAACTTCCCCTGGGCCACAGGGAGCCCAGCTACTTGGTCAAACATCATTATTTAAGTTTTTCTTAGGGTATTCTGGGCTGCATTTCATAGTTAAATTAACTGGGTAAGGGAGTTTGCCCTCCCTAATGTGAGTGGCCCTCATCCAATAGTTGAGGTGTGAATAGAACAAGGGCTGATTTTCCTCAAATAAGGGGGGATGCTTCCAGTCTGGATGACTGAAGCTGGGACATCAGTTTTGTCCAGGCTTTACATGGAAACTGCTCTATCACGTGTCCGGGGTTCCCAGCTTACCTATGGCAGATGCTGGGACTTGTCATTCTTCCTAACTGCATGTCCCAGTTCCTTATTTCTCTCTCTTTGTCTCTTCCTCTCCTTTCTGCTCTGCCTTTCCCTACACACACACACACACACACACACACCCTATTGGTTGCATTTCTCTGGAGAACTCTAACTCATAGAGTTAATTACTCTGTTGTCAAGTGATTTTCAGCTCTCTGGCTAGTTAAAAATAATTCGATAGAGGAAAATTGTTCCTTCCAAACATTTTGAGAATAGCGCTGGAGGGCTGGGGGGGGGGGGTATCAGGACTCCCTGCTCATTCTGAAAACTATAGCTGAGGTCTTGATACCTCTGACCAAACAGCATAGAGAAGCTTTCTACTAAGTCAGGATCTCTGCTTAGAGTCTGCTCCCATGAGTGAGAAACTTTCCTTGTCTTTCCCAGAATGGGGCTTTCTAAAATTTTTATTTCTAGAGGAAAACTTCTGGGTCAGAACTAACTCTCTGAATGTTATTAGCCTTGATTGGATTAGTCCCTCCCAGGATAGCTGAATTGTGTCCATTTGTCACTTTCTTTTGTGTAATTGCATGGTATTGTGTTGTCTAAGTGTTGTTTGGCATAAAAATGAGAACCACAGCATAGACTATAGACCAAGGTCCTGTAAAGTTATTTGAACTGCTTACATAGACACATTACTTGAAAAACTAACCCAGATACTTCTCATTTAAAGTTTAAAAATCCTTCCCTCAAGATGGAGAAAGAGGAATTAAACCATCACTAAACTCTTTTTTTTTCATAGCAGGGTGTCCTTATTGTCCACCTCTTGTCAGCCAAGAAAGAAGGGACATTGGACTCAAGAGGAAACAAAATTCCTCTCTTTGTGCTGGAAGTCAGAACCATAATCTCCTCCACTACCCCTTAGCACACCATGGCCCCTAACCCAGCCACCATCGGTGCCTCAGCCCTGGCTGATGCATGCTGTTTTACAGTAGTCATTCCTGGTCAGCTTTCTTCTGCACAGCATTGCACCCTGACTCATAGTTCTCTCTGCACTCGCACTTAAAGGGAAAAATTAATATGGATTTACATACTTTATTAGCAGCCCTGTCTTAATTTCTCCAGGACGTCAAAGCTGACTTGGACACTAAGACCTTTATTTGGGGCTCTACTCCTGCCAGGTGTACGCATGCCCTCCTGCTTTTCCAATCAAACTAGACAGGGTGCTCATGAAGACGCCCTCGCTTTCCTTCAGGCACTGTGATGACCAAGGTGATAAATGTTTCAGACTTAAACTTCAGTGGGTACAAAGAACTATTGCCTCCTTAGGCAATGAAATGTCTCACCCCATCCTTCCAATGACAAAGAACAAGTCTGTAAATTCACAGGGATCCCTGACTCTTGCCATCAAAGAATTCCCAATTTCACTGCCCTTGCCAAACATTTTCAGGCTTTTCTTGTAAGATACAAACATAGAACCTCTGCCTGGCTCTCTGAGGCACTGATCTTAGAAGCATTAAAGTTAGCATTGCCCACACTCCCAGCCCTTGGAATACACAAATCTCAGGAAAGTAAGAGGATTACTGTGGGCAAACTTTCTCATCACAGAGATATCCCATAGCACATGTCTCATGTCAGTTGGACCTGGGGCATTAAGTATGCTCTTGTCTGTGTGTTATAGACTCAGTTGTCTCCAAAACTGATAGGCCAGCACCCTCATTTACCTCCTTCACCTAACCTGGCAGCTCTCTTAAGAGACCTGTTATTAACCAATTCCTGAATATCACACTCACTGTAAAATCTAAATACCTACCAACTCCCCCACCACCACCACTCCCAGGAGGAAGGAGTGGTCTACTGTATTCTACATGATTGCCTTACAACAACAGAAATGCTATCCGAACTGGAAAAGATTCTTTTAGACACCTCTTAAAAAAACAAATTAATCCTATTTTATAATAGCCCACGTAAATGGATTTCTCCAGGAAGCATAATATGATGGTCAATTTTATCACTGGCTGGACTGTACTAACAGATGCCCAGAGAGCTAATGAAACATACATTCTTGCTATGTCCCTGTGGGATAAGCATTTGATTCAGTAGACAGAAAAGAAAATGGCCTCACTGATGCAGGTGATCATCATTCATCCTGTTGGGGGACTGAACAGAAGAAAACATGGAGGATGAATGTGTTTGCTCCCTATTTGAGCTGGGACGTTCATCTCCTCCAGGCTCCATTAGCAACCCCTCTGGTCTGGGGGCCTTTGAACTCAACTTAGAATTTATATCATTGCCTCCACCACCATCAACACCACTAAAGACACACACTCCCACACACATGCACATACTCCACCTTAGGCCTTTGCTCTGGGGCTGGGACTTACACCAGAATCTCCCCTGTTTCTCAGACCTTCAGACACAGACTGATTCACACCACTGGTTTTGCTGGTTCTTTAGAAGGCAGATGGCAGACCATATGATTGCTTAGCCTCCATAACTACATGAGCCACTTACTATAACAAAAGTCCTCATTTATGTTTACAGTCACTTATTGCATAATGTTTTGGTCAGTGATAAACCACATATAAGATGGTGGTTCCACCCTATCACCTAGTGCATAGCAGCCATTGAAACATTTTAGAGCAATGCATAACTCCTGTGTTTGTGGAGATGCTGGTGGAAACAAACTTTCTGTGTTGACACTTACATAAAAGTATACCACATAGGCCTGGCATCTGCTGAAGTGGGTAAAGATGCCACTTATGACACTAGCATCCCATATGGGCACTGGTTTGAATTCTGGCTGGTCCAATTCAGATCCAACTCCTTGCTAATGGCCTGGGAAGAGCAGTAGAAGATGACCCAAATGCTATGCCCCTGCTAGCCCATCAGACATCTAGGAGAAGCTCCTGGCTCCTGGTTTCAGCCTGGCCAAACCCTAGCGATTTTAGCCATCTAGGGAGTAAGCCAGTGGATGGAAGACCTCTCTCTCTCTCTCTGTATCTTTCTCTCTGTCTGTGACTGTAATTTTGAATAAATAAATAAACCTAAAAATAATATAAATAAGATTAAGTATGGCACATAGATGATATACATGTGATATGTGATAGTAACAGATGCCTATGTGACTGATCTTTGTATTTACTGCATAATAATTTTATCATTATATTAGAGTGCACTCCTGCTACTTTCATATATATATTATATATACACACAGAGATATACATATACATATAAATACATATACATTTATAGTATACATATACACACATATATGCAGTTAACTGTAGACCAGCTTCAGACAGATCCTTCAGGAAGTATTCTGAAGAAGGCATTGCTATCAGAGGTGATGACCCCTCTATTATGCATGTTCTTTTTCCTGAAGGTCAAGTAGGACAAGTATGTGGAGGAGGAAGACTGATATTGATGCCCATGACTCCATTTCAACTGAGGCTAATGTACGTACTTTAATTTTTTTTTTTAAAGTTTAAAATTAAAAAAAGTAAAAAATGCTTATGAAATGAGGATATCTAGAAAGAACTATTTTAGACAGCTGTGTAATGTGTTTGTGTTTTGAACTATGTGTTATCACAAACATCCCTAAAAGTTTTAGAAAATGAAGATGTCTAGAGAGTGCAAAACTTAAACATAAGTTTGAAATTAGCAAATTTTAAGAATAAATTTAGTTTAGCCTAAATGTACGATGTTTATAAAGTCTATAACAGTGCACAGTGATGCCCTAGACATTTCTATTCACTAACCACTCATTCAACTCACCCGGAGAAACGTTCAGTCCCGCAAGCTCCATTCATGGTAAATGCTGTATACAGGTACACACTTTTAATATTTTATGCTGTACTTTGACTATACCTTCTAGGTTTAGCAACACAAATACCACTGTATTACAGTCACCTACTATATTTTGTATGGTAACCGGATTTACAACTTTTATAGCCTAGGGGCAACAGAGCTTAGGTATAAAATAGACTATTCTTTCTAGGTCTATATAAGTTCATTTTATGATGCTTACACAATTACCAAAATGCCTAGCTATGCGTTTCTGAAAACATAGTCCCATTGTTATATGATGAATATTATATAACACATACATATATCATCTAAATATATAGAAACACACATATATTTACACACATATATATAGCCTATTCTGTTTCTCTGGAGAACCATGATTAATACACATAATAACAGGTTATGCTGTAGCTGCCCCACATGAAGCACTTACTGTATATTCCTTGCCTACTATAAAATCGGCTCCAGTTGCCAATCTCTGCTTTTACAAGAGCTTGTGCTTACTCTGGATATTTTTACATGTCAGGTATGCTTTGAATTCTGCCACAGCGTTTACACAATTTGGAAGTCTCACAGATTCTTGAGCCTGCCAGTATTTCTATTTCCACTGGGAATATATTTGCTAACCTAGAACAGGTGAATTTTCCTATTGGAAGTGCTTTTGATCTCTGTCTAGCACACACCAAGACAACTGATAGAATATCTCAGGAAAATGATAGAGTTGACTAAGGTGTTATCTGTGTAGATGAAAATATCCCTGCCTTTATCTCTGATAGTATAAACCACCAGACAAATACCATGTCCTAAAAGGGCAAATGGCTGTAAAATGCACCAATTTTCAGATGCATCAGACATTGGACATAATGTACAGACTGTAGATGCCTATCCCTTGACCTTTTGGCTTGCATTTTCCCTCCATCAAATGGAATATATGTGCAAATGGGGGGTACTTAAGAAATGGAAAGACAATTGGTTCTGCTCTCAAATCCACAACATTTATGATAAAATTATTTCCAGGTACATTGTAAATCTCATCATATTTATGTAGGTAACCAGACTCACCCTGCTCTATGCAGTGAATTATATGTTGGAGAAGACTGGGATTCTCATTGACATTTCATCCATTCTACCAATCTCTGTTCTTAAGGACAATGAAGTATAAAATCCCAGACTTAAAAAGAATTCTGTAAAACAGATCTGTCAAGAAAATGGATACTAGGCTAGAACCATTACCACTAAACTTACAAAATCCAGACTATCCAAAATAGAAGATGTGAATTGATCACTTTTCTGTTTTGGACTTCAAATGTCACACTTCCTTTCTTTTTTATTTTTCTAAAAAGATTTATTTTATTTATTTGAAAGGCACAGTCACAGGAACCCGGAATGTAATCCAGCAGTCCAGATAACCCACAAAAAAGGCAGGGATCCAAACACTCGAACTATCACTTGCTGCTTCCTAGGGTACGCATTAGCAGGAAGCTGGAATCAGGAATTAGAATCAGTGTCAGGACTCAAAACTAAGCACTCCAATATGGGATATGGGTGTTCCCACCAGTGTTTAACTGCTAGGCCCAAAGCCAAAACTCATTGCTGTAGGCAGACTAGGTGCATGCTCCTTTAGCCATTACAAGCAGGAATTCAAGGAGGATATGTAGATAGTGGTCAGCCGAGAAGTGAAATTTATTTACATGCAAAGCAGGTACACATAGAGATGAATGAGGGCAATTTCAGGAGAGAGCTGCACTCAACAAGGTTTGGGGCTGTCCCTTTATATGATGTGGGAGCATTGGGTTGGTTCTGGGGTGGAGCTTAATTGAATATTCAAAGAGGTAGGGTTTGGAGTAGGGATGTTGTCCCAACCATTGCTTATACTTTTGTGAAAATCTTGGAAGTGTCATGGCATCAGGTGCATGATGGGAGTGGGAGTGTCAGCTATGTAATTTTATTACAATGACATCATAATGAACTAAATGTCATTGTGAGGAAGTAGTCTGTGACCATATTGAATATTTTTAGCTGTCACCAGTTTCTGAGTGGCAAAACCACAGAAGTTGCAGTTTTCTATGACATGGAAGGGGTAGAGATTGGTGGTGCACTGATGTGGAGTTTGGGCATTGCCTGGATGGAAAGTTTGTGCAGTGCATGTACCAGCAAAATGGTGCTGGTAAACCTCACCTCCTCCTTGAAGTGCTACTTTCTTGCCTATATCAATATCTGATACTTGGAATACTTTAACCTACATCCATTTCTCCGTTTTCTCTCCCTACATTGACAACTAATAATCACTGTTTTAGTTTCTTTGCATTTTCCTGATGACTAATTATGTTGAGGAGCTTTTTAACTACTTGTTGGCTACTTTAGTGCCTTCTCTGGGCAAAGGTGTATTTAGATCATTTGTCCAAGTTTTGCATATTAACTGCTTACAAGATATGAGGTTTGCAAATTTGTATGTTGCCATTTCATTGCGTTGATTGTTTCCTTTGTTGTGAAGAAATGTTATAATTTACGTGGTTCTACTTATTTCCTTTCCCTTTTGTAGCTGGGTTGTTGTCATTTCCAAATCATTGCCAAGGCCCATGTCAGGGAACTTATCCCCTATGTTCCCTTTACAGAATTTATGGTACCATATCTTATGTCTAGGTATTTTCCAGTTTGAGTTGATTTTTGTGTATGGTGGAAATGTCCAATTTTATTCTTTTCTAGCACTGCATTTTTAAAGATTTACTTATTTATTTAAAAGGTGGAGCATAAGAGAAAGAGGAAGAGACCCAGATAGAAAGATCTTCCATTTACTACTTCACTTTCCAAAAGGCCACAGCAGATAGGGCTGGGCGGCTGATGCCAGGAGCCAGGAACTCCATCTAGGTCTTGCACACGGGTAGTAGGGGCTCAAGCATGTGGACCATCATCCACTATCCGTTGCCTTCCAATGTGCATGAATCAGATGCAGAGCAGCTGGTACTTGAACCAGGACTCAGATGTGAGATGTGAGATTCTGGCATCACAAACAGCAGCTTATCCTATGCCGTAACACTGGTCCTCAAGCACTATTTTTTTTTTTTTTTTTTTGGAGAGTGAGATTATTCTTTTTCTCTCTTTTTTTAAAAGATTGATTTATTTATTTGAAAGTCAGAGTTACACAGAGAGAGGGGGAAAGGCAGAGAGAGAGAGAGAGAGAGAGTGGTCTCCCATCCGCTGGTTCACTCCCCAAATGGCTGCAATGGTAGGAGCTGAGCTGATTCAAAGCCAGAAGACAGGAGCTTCTGCCCAGTATCCTACGTGGGTGCAGGGGCCCAAGGACTTGGGCCATCTTCTACAGCTTTCCCAGGCCATAGCAGAGAGTTGGTTCAGAAGTGGAGCGGCCAGGACTTGAACCAGCGCCCATGTGGGATGCTGGCACTGCAGGCAGTGGCTTTTTATTCTCTACACCACAGCATTGGCCCCTAGGGATTATCCTTTTCCTATTGTAACCTCATGTTATCCTTGTCAACTGCAAATAGCAATGATTTAAATTATCTACTTGGTAGTGGGAGGAAGGAGAAAAAAAGAATGAAAACTAATGAATAAAACCCACAGGACCTTGGAAAAACCATTAAGTAAAAAAAAAGTTTGCATTATGAGAGTTTCAGGAGATGAGACAGAGGAAAAGTACTGAAAGGTTGCGGAAAACTTCCCACATCTTGGGGAAAATATGGATATTATCATGCTTGAAACTCAAAGTATCCTAAACAGAGTCATCCAAAAGAGGTCCTCCTTAAGGTACATTATAATGAAACTGTCAGAATTCAAAATGAAAAAGAATTTTTAAAGCAGCAAGAGAAAAACAATACCCCACATACAAGGGAACATCTATTCATTATCAGCAAATTTCTCTCCAAACTTTATTGGTTAGGGGAGAATGGGACAGGATATTAAAGTGCGGAAAGAAAAAAATAAAAACCCTGCTGCAAGTAGACTATACTCTGAAAAATTGTCCTTCTGAAGTGAAAGAAAAATAAAATATTTTCTAGACAAGCTAAAGTTGAACCAATTCATCATCACTAGACATGACTTACAAGAAAGGATGAACGAAGTTCTTCCAGCAGAAACAAAAGAATAGTTCCTTTCATGAAAGTTTAAAACTCTCAGGTAGAAGCAAATATGTCATCAAATTTAGACCACTACAATATTATAATAGTGTTATGCAAACCATTCATATCATTAGTATGAACATTAAAATCAAAATAGTAACTGTAGATACAATAAGATATTAAGGAGTGTGCAACAAAAATATTTAAATTATTATATCAGAAATATAAAATGTAGAGGTAGTATGTAAGTCTAGAGTTTTTCTATGGAATTAAAGTTATCAGCTGAAAATAGACATTTATGACTATAAGATGTTTCATATGTATATGAAAGATTTTAGAGAAAAACACACACTGTAACCTCATTGGAAAGGACCTTACCAAGTGCCTTACCATTTATACCACCATCCAAATTAGAAAAAAATCTCCCTCCCCCCCTCATCACAGCCAGGAACCCAGTGAGAGCAGCAGAGATGGCCCAGGTATGCACCAAAAGAGCAAATAAGAAAAAAAAAAAAAAAGAAGAAGAACAGTGGAGGCTTGGACCCAGGGAGGGGAGTGCCTGCCCCTGGGGACCAGGTGACAGGGGAATCCCTGGGTCCACAGAGCTGCGGATAGCAGAAGCAAAATGCTTTAAAAGTTCCAAACGGGGAGAAAAAAATAAAGGCACAAATAGGGAGGTCAGGCACCTCCCTTCCTCCTCCCCCTACCCTGCAGGGACTTGCAGGTGGCTGGGAGAAACCATTTTGCTCCTTTGCTTGTTTTAATTTTTGGATGCAGGCAGGTGGCTGCTTCCCTTGCCTCTCATGCGTGTGCCCAGCAATAGTGGGGGTTACCTCACCTCACCCCAACCCCAAAATGAAGGCCACAGCAATTCAGAAGAGTTTCTTCCACTACCACACAAGCTGTATGGCAAGGGCGAGTCCTGCCTATTGGAAGCTCATACCTGCCACCACCACCATTGAGAAGTGAGCTGAGCTCCAGTAGGTGGGGTTCCATGCACCCACTCATGACACACGGACCTATAGCAGCTTATAACAGAGGGAACCTTACCCATAGGAAAGTCTCCATAAATCAAAGGTGCAGTTCATTAAGCAGTGAGAACT
Organism: Lepus europaeus; assembly: GCF_033115175.1. Taxonomy (NCBI): domain Eukaryota; kingdom Metazoa; phylum Chordata; class Mammalia; order Lagomorpha; family Leporidae; genus Lepus; species Lepus europaeus. Next base: position 33,000,581 of record NC_084828.1, read on the forward strand.
AGTGCTGAAGGCATCAGGGACTAACACTGGGGCATCCTGCAGCTGTGAGAAGGGTGAGTCACATCAACAGAAGTGAACACCCTCCTCCATCCAGATAACCAGAGGAGAGCTACAAAGCTCCATGGGAGCCTTACCTTGGATTCTTGCTTCACCCTGGAATACCTAACAGAGAACCCAGGCCACATCCAGCACACACCTTTCAATATTCACTGAATGTATAGATGTCCCAGTAAAACACAAAGGCACAAATCAAAGAGAAAAGCAACTAAACACAAAAACATTACAAATGCCAAAAAACAAAGGAATAAACTTAAATAAGAGTAAGGAAGACACTATGATTCTTCCAAAGGAACACTAGAACACATCAATAGTAAAATGTGAACATGAAGAGATTGAGGATATAGCAGAAATGGAACTCAGAAAATTTATCATCAGATTACTTAGAAGCAATCATGATCAGAAGCAAAATCATGAACTAAATGAAAAATTTTCACCATGAAATTGAGATATTAAAGAGAAATCAGAATTAAATACTAGAAATGAAGAATTCAATAGATAAATAAAAAATGCTGTGGAAAGTCTTAACAACAGAGTAGGTGAGACAGAAGAAAGAATATCAGAATTAGAAGACAAATTCCTGGAAATTTTATAGTCAAAAAAAAGAATAAATTGGAAAACTAAAAAACACTGTTGGAGATCTACAGGATACTACCAAACGACCCAAGATATGGGTCGTAGGAGTTCTTGAAGGCTTGGAAAGAGAGTAAAGATTAGAAGGCCTTTTTAATGAAATAATAACAGAAAACTTCCTCAGTTTGGAGAAAGAAAGAGACATCCAAGTGCAGGAAGTACACAGAACTCCCAATAGACACAACCAGAAATATCTTCACCATGACACATTGTAGTAAAACTCTCCACAGTAAAACATAAAGAAAAGATTCTAAGATGTGCACAAGAGAAATGCCAGATCACATTCAGAGGAACCTCAACTCACAGCAGACTTCTCATCAGAAATCCTACAAGTAAGGAAAGAATGGTGAGATATAGTCCAAGTCTTAAGGGAAAAAATTATCAACCCAGAATATTGTACCCTGCAAAGCTCTCATTTATGATTGAAGGTGAAATAATGATCTTCCATGACAAACAGAAATTGAAATAATTTGTAATTATCCATCCAGCCCTACAAAAGCTGCTCAAGGATGTGCTACACACAGAAATAGGAACATCACTATGAAAGAAGGTGAAGGCAGAAAATCTCCCAGTAAAAGTACAAAGGAAACTCAAAGTAAAAAATGAGGACTATTAACGGAAATATGGCAGGGCCAAGTCATTACTTATCAATAGTCACCTTGAATGTAAATGGCTTCAACCTTCCAATTAAAAGATACAGACTATCTGAATGGATTAAAAATCAAAGCCTTCTATTTGCTGCTTACAAGAAACGTATCTCACCAAAAAAGTTACACTCAGACTGAAAGTGACAGGATGGAAAAAGATAATCCAGGCTAACAGAAACCAAAAACAGCCATTGAAACCATCCTAATATCAGAAAAAATAGACTTTAACACAAAAACTATTAAAATAGACAAAGAAGGGCACTATATAATGATTAAGGGATCAATTCATCAGGAAGATATGACTATTATATATGTATATGCACCTAATTACAGGGCATCTGGCTATATAAAAGAAATGTTAATGGATTTAAAGGGACACATAGACTCAAATATAATAGTAATGGGGGACCTCAATACCCACTTTCAGCAATGGACAGATCAACCAGATGGAAAATCAGCAAGGAAACAACAGATTTAGTTGATACTATAGAGCAAATGGACCTAACAGATATCTACAGAGCTTTCCACCCTACAGCCACCAGATACATATTCTTCTCACCAATGCATGGAATTTGCACTAGGGATGACTACATACTAGGCCATAAAGCAAGTCCCAGCAAATTAAAAAAAATTGAAATTATAGCATGCATATTCTCTGACCACAATGGAATGAAGTTGGTAACCAACAATTCAGGAATCTCCAGAACATATGCAAACACATGGAGACTGAAAAACATGCTCCTGAACAAACAATGGATCATTGAAGAAATCAAAAGAGCAATAAAAAAATTTCTAAATGAAATAAAGACGACAATACAATACATCAAAAGTATGGGATACAGCAAAAGAAATGTTAAAAGGAAAGTTTATAGCAATTGGAGCTTACATCAAGAAATTAGAAATGCACCAAGTAAACAAGCTATCAGTGAATCTCAAGGGCTTAGAAAAACAACAGCAAACCAAACCCAAAACTAATAGGAGAAAAAAAACTAATTAAAGTTAGAGAAGAAACCAACAAAATCTAAACCAATAAAACAACACAAAGATTAGCAAAGCAAAGAGCTGTATTTTGAAAAAGAAATAAAATTGATACACCTTTGACCCAACTAACCCAAAAAAGAGGAGGGAGAAGACTCAAATTAATAAAATCAGAGTTGAAAAAGGAACTGTAATAAGAGACACCACAGAAATAAAGAGTCATCAGAAATTCTAGAAAGAGCTGTACGCCAACAAAATGGGAAACCTAGAAGAAATGGATAGATTCCTTGACACATATCACCTACCTAAATTGAGCCATGAAGACATAGAAAACATAAACAGACTAACAAACAAGACAGAACTCAAATCAGTAATAAAGACCGCCCTAGCAAAGAAAAACCCAGGACCAGTTGGCTTCACTACTGAATTCTACCAAACTTTTAAAGAACTAACTCCAATTCTCAAGCTTTTCAAAACAATCGAAATGGAGGGAATCCTCCCAAATTCTTTCTATGAAGCCAGCATCACCTTAATTCTTAAACCTGAAAAAGATACAACAGAGAAAGCGAACTACAGACCAATCTCTCTGATGAACATAGACACAAAAAACTTCTCAACAAAATACTAGCCAAATGAATCCAACAGCACATCAGAAAGATCATCTACCTGGACCAAATGAAATTTATTCCTGGCATGCAGGGATGGCTCAACATTCACAAATCAATCAATGTGATACATCACATTAAAAAAAACCTGAAGAATAAAAACTATATGATTATCTCAATAGCTGCAGAGAAAGCATTTGACAAAATACAACATCATTTCATGATGAAAACTTTAAGCAAATTAGGACTATAAGGAACATTTCTCAACACAATCAACGCAATTTATGATAAACCCACAACCAGCGTCCTATTGAATGGGGAAAAGTTCAAAGAAATCCCACTGAGATCTGGAACCAGACAAGGGTGCCCACACTCACCACTGCTTTTCAATATAGTACTTGTACATTTAGCCAAAGATATTAGACAAGAAAAAGATATCAAAGGGATACAAACTGGGAAGGAGGAAATCAAAATATTCCTATTTGGAGATAACATGATTTATACATAGGGGATCCAAGACTCAACTAAGAGACTATTGGAACTCCTAGAAGAATTTGGAAATATCTAAAGCCTTTGTATATGTAGACAATGCCACAGCTGAAGAAAGAGCTTCTAAGATCAATCTCTTTCACAATAGCTACAAAAAAATCAAATACTTTGGAATAAATTTAACCAAGGATGTCAAAGAACTCTACGATGAGAATCACAAAACATTAAAGAAAGAAATAGAAGGAGATACAAAAAAATTTGAAAAATCTTCATGTTCATGGATTGGAAGAATCAGTATCATCAAAATATCCATAGTACCGAAAATAATTTACAAACTCAATGTGATACCAATCAAAATACGAAAGACATTCTTCTCAGATATAGGAAAAATGATGTTGAAATTCATATGGAAACACAGAAGACCCCAAATAGTGCAAGAAATCTTATGAAAGAAAAACAAAGCTTGAGGCATCACAATACCAGATTTCAAGACATAGTATAGGACAGTGATAATCAAAATAGCCATTACTGTTACTAAAAAGATAGATAGACCAATAGAACAGAATAGAAATACCTGAAATCCATCCAAGCATCTACAAACAACTTATCTTTAACAAAGGAGCTAAAATCAATCCCTAGAGTAAGGACAATTTCTTCAACAAATGGTGCTGGGAAAACTGGATTGTCACATGCAGAAACAGGGAGCAAGACTTTTACCAGACACCTTTCACCAAAATCCACTTAAAATGGACTAAAGACCTAAATCTATGACCCAACACCATCAAATTATTAGAAAACATTTGGGAAACCCTACAAGACATTGACGTAGACAAATTGTTCTTGGAAAAGACCCCAGAGGCACAGGCAATCAAAGCCAAAATTAACAAATGGGATTGTATCAAATTAGGAGCTTCTGCACTGAAAAAGAGACATTTAGCAAAGTGAAGAGATAATTGACAGAATGAGAGAATATATTTGCAAACTGATAAAAGATTAATAATCAAAATATATAAAAAGATCAAAAATTAAACCACAACAAAACAAACAACCCAATTAAGAAATGGGCAAAGGACTTAATCAGGTGCTTTTCAAAAAGGAAATCCAAATGTCCAACAGACACATGAAAAAATGCTTATGATCACTAGCCATCAGATAAATGCAGATGCCAACCACAATAAGGTTTCACCTCACCCCTGTTAGAATGGATCTCATGTGGAAGTCAAAACAATAAATGCTGGCAAGGATGTGGGGTAAAAGATACCCTAATCCACTGTCGGTTGGAATGTAAACTGTTAAAGCCTCCATGGAAGACAGTATGGAAGTACCTCAGAGGTCTGAACATAAACTTTCCATATGACCCAGTTATCCCACTCCTGGGAATCTTCCCAAGAGAAATGAAATAAGCATATGAAAGATCTGTGTGTATTTCCATGTTTATTGCAGCTCATTTCACAATAGCAAAGATACAGTATCAACCCAAATGCCCATCAACTGAAGACTGGATAAAGAAATTAATGGGATATGTACACCATTGAATATATGCAGCAGTCAAAAAAAAGAGGAAGTCTGGTCATTTGCAACAAGATGAATGAAACTGGAAAACAGCATACTTAGTTTAATAAGCCAATCTCAAAGGGACAAATTCTGTAGTTCTCCCTGACCTGTGATAACTAATAGAGCACCTAAAAGGCAACATGTAGAAATGAAATTGACACTTTGAGAAGCAATGGATTTGAACAGCACTTCTCTTGACTGTTGAGGAACAGCTTTTATTCTATATTTTTGTTTATCTTCTCCTTTACAATATTTCCTTGTCTTTTTCTCTTTCATGTGAAAGAGAGGAGGAAGAGGGGAGAGAATGAGTGGGAGGGTGGTTAGGGTGGGAAGAATTACTATGTTCCTGGTGTTGTATCTATGAGATACACACAAATAAAAAAAGCATACAAAATTGTATATATGAAATACACAAAATTTGTTCTCTTTATCTAAATAAATAAAAAGGTAGCATTGATCTTAATTATATATCTCATTTAACCCAATATACTAAAATATTATATTTAATACATACTTGTTATTAAGTATATATAATTATAAGTAATACAGAATATAAAATAGAATACTATAATTGCTGTAATTATTAGTCATGTGAATCTTCCATGTGGGTGGCAGGGTCCCAAGCGCTTGGGCCATTAGCAGGGTGCTGGATCAGAGGCAGTACAGCCAGAACTTGAACTGGCACTCTGATGTAGGATGCTGGCATTGCAAATGATGGCAAATTGTGACAGATTTCTGGCTCCCTTAAATCACCTTTCCTACTGCCCATCTATTGTCAGTAAATCACAGGTCTTTGAATGTTTGTTTAGCCTCACCACCAAAATCGGTGGTTAGAATGCCACTTGCTCATTGTGGATCGGTTTCCCTAATGAACATTGCAATGAAGAAATAACGAAAATATGAACAAGGCTACATGAAAGGGTAGTGACCACTTAAAAATGGAGTGATGAGAAGTTGTCTAGAATAGCTCCTAGAGTTCTGGTTGGTAACTGTGGAGTCTGCAATGTTTCCATTATTATTAAACGGGAGGTTAGGAGAAAAATCAATGACACCATCAGCCTGGAGTAGATGGCTGCAGTAAGGGTTATTTTCCTGCTTGGGATATTACCATTTCTCTCACATGGAAATAGATGCAAAATCATTAATAGGACTCAAGTAGTTAGGTGTGTTGGATTGATCAACATTATTCATTTAAAGAATGCTTTGATGTGTTAAGCTTCTCAAGTAAAGTAACATTAATGGAGCCAATTATTTTAGGTCCAGATTCCTTGCGGTAGATTCCAGTCTACTCCGTGGAGCTCAATCCTTCCCAGGGTTTATAACACAGAGACTATATTAGTTTGTGACCTTACACACTGGTTATGCTAATTACAATGCAGAAGGTATCTGTGTTCTCTAATCCTTGTACAACCCCTTGATGGTACAAGCAGTTCATATAAGCTCAAAAGGATAGATTACCAGGAGCCAGATAGTAGACCATTTGTTCTTACTTGGTATGGCAGTTTTTCTAGCAGACAATGTAATTTTTGCAAGTTGATTATGATTGGGAATAAAGACACTTAGCCTTCAGTTAGGGCATCATGTGATCTTGTAGACTCATTCTGAAAGGGCTAAATAAGACTCATCATCTACCTTAGCAAATTTCAGGCCAAACTGGAGAGGTTGTGCCCATTGCACTTCTCTGAGTTTGAGGTAAGGAAGCAAACATTATACTTGGCTTAGAACACATTCTTTGAGCTTCCTGTGGTAAAATACTAATTCCTCAGAAATGTGTATGTTAGTGCTCATTGTCACCAAAGTCAAACTCAAGAGCCTCATGGACTTTTAATAAACAGCAAATGAATGACAGACTTATTTCTTATGTAATTGATATAGGTAGGAGAAAGCAAGCTCAGTCAGGTTTGACTTGGACAGACAGCTAAGGACAGGGGATGCATAGAGTGGAGGGTGGCCTCTGCCTCTGGTTATTAACAACACGAGGGCCTGAAGAAGTACAGGGAATATGCCTTCCACAAAGGGTGTGCTCTCAAGACACATTCTTGGCAAAAAACCAGAAAGATAATAAATGAAAGCCTATGGTCATAAGCTGGCATGCCCAAGGCCATGAACAATAAGTGAAGAGGGGACTCGTTAAAGCGTAGTTAACACATCTGGAGACTGAGACTGACCAAATGAGAGGAATGGGGGATAAGAAGGCAGGACAGTTGGACCGAAAAACAAAATATGAATCCTAGGTTACTATTGACAAAGGGCCCTGTGCAAATTTTTCAGAAGGTATGAAACCCCTTGATCATGTCCTTTCAATGGCTTTTTTTCTTTTTTTTTTTTTTTTTTGCTGAGAAAAGCCCCTCTTGGCTGCTTTCCCAGGAGTTTCCAGTCTCTTTCATGTCAAAAGCCTTGCTTCACTCTTCACTGTGTCCATGATCTTCATTTTTCTTCTGCATGAAACAACGAACCCAAGTGGCTAGGAGCATTGGCTTACACCTGCTTCATAACTAGCTTTATTGGGCTGGATAGGAATATAGCTAGAATGTGACCATTGCACAGGACCTGAACATCGCTTAAAGATTTCTTGCAGGTGCTTTTAATAATGATCACATTCAAGGGGCCGATAGTTTTCTTCCAGAGTTCCCTCCTAGGGATAGGGATGACGGAGAACCAAAGAGTCAAACCACTAATGTAGGTACACCCACTTGACCACTTCTTTCCTGAGCCATAGTTATCTTCAAGGGGCATACAACCAGCCTCTAAACTTGTAAAGGGTGATGTAACTAAGTAACTGGTGTCATTTCTATGTTTTCATTCTGTTCATATTGCCAACACATGAGCCTATTTTCATTTCTTTAAGTGTCTGACATCAAAAATGATCCATTTTGATTGAAGCAAGTAAGTGGGATATGAATTCTCTGTAAGCCACTGAGGTAGGGTCATTATTGCTCAATAACAGAACGCTGGCTCCACTCCTGATCCAGCTCCCTGAGAGTGGGCTGTGAAAAGCAGCGAAGGATGGCTTGAATGTTTAGGTGCCTGCCACCCACATGGGAGATCCCTTAATAAGTAGCTACTGGCGTTAGCCTGGCTCAGCCCTGGCTGTTAGGGCAATCTGGGGAGTGAACTAGCAGATGGAAGATCTCTCTCTCTCTCTTTCTCTCTCTGTAACTCTTTCAAAATAAATAAATCACACACACACCCCAAAAGACAAATAGAACATTGCCCAAAACTGGACACAAGGGACATATTTCAGGAGAAAAATTAGGGTAAAATGGAGTGAATCTGCAGTGGTAATGAGATGCCCAAGTAGGCAGTAGAGAAAAATATCTGGGGATATATTTTGGAAGCATTAGCAAGAGTGAGAAAGCTCACTTTCCAATCCCCTATCAGTTTATTAGTATTTAACCATAAATGGAAGATGCTGATATGTTACTATACATGGTTTTTGTTCCTATACAGTAATAAAAAAGTTATAATTCTTAATTCTTCCTTTCATTAAGCTCTAAGCAGGTAATCCAAAATAATTCTACCAGAATTTTAATATTCATGTCACAATAGTGCCTGTCCTATAACTAAATTTAGTTGAGGGCTGGCGCTGCGGCTCACTAGGCTAATCCTCCGCCTGCAGCGCCGGCACCCAGGGTTCTAGTCCTGGTTGGGTGCCGTTTCTGTCCTGGTTGCTCCTCTTCCAGGCCAGCTCTCTGCTGTGGCCCGGGAGTGCAGTGGAGGATGGTCCAGGTCCTTGGGCCCTGCACTTGCATGGGAGACCAGGAGGAAGCCCCTGGCTCCTGGCTTCGGATTGGCGCAGCGCTGGCCGTGGCGGCCATTTGGGGGGTGAACCAACGGAAAAGGAAGACCTTTCTCTCTGTCTCTCTCTAACTCTGCCTGTCATAAAAAAAAAAAAAAAAAAAAAGAAAGAAAGAAAAAAAAGAAAAAATTAGTTGAGATTTTAAAGGTGATACCCTTGTCTACGTAGCACACATTTGAAACGACAGCTCAGGTTGTGTCAGATTTCAAGGACTTGTTTGGCACTGTATCTTTTTGACCAACTTTAACAGTTCTTTTATTTTACCATGACCTGAATTACAGAAATTCAATTAAAAAAGCCAGATTAGTGAACATGAGAATATCTAAAATGTCTGATTTTGTTTTCAAATTTCAAGTTTCTTCTAGCATTTGAAGTAAAATATATACATATGTACTTAAAATAAATAGATTTTAGAGAACTAAAATTGGGGAACAAAAAAAGACAAAAAATTTTAATGATTCTTAAATATGTAGCACAGGAAAAACAAAAAACTGAAATTTATGTAAGACTATGGTAGATACAAACAGCTTGAGAGAAGTTTTAAATTTTTAAGTATGAATGACATACTTAAACAGGTGAATTTCCAAGCCTTCTAGTTGGTTTACTTGTTAAAGATCAGCTGGAAGTGATGGAAAGAGTAATACATATTTTCTGTAGTTTTTACATTGTACTGTAGTTCATGTAATACTATTTCAAGATAATTTCCTTACAAACTTAAGCTACTCTTGATTGTTAAGAGACATATACACATTTCCTGTATGAATCACAATGAAATCATTTAAGGATAAGTTAAACAGTGTTAAAGAAAATGCTGATAAAGTTAATGTGTTCAAAGATATATTACTTTCTAATTACACAGCAACATATTTTTCTCTTTAAGATCATTCTAAATTACAAAGATGTGAATTTAGAAAGAAAAACTTCATCTTTTTGGATTTGAATATCTGAACATGAAAAGATAAAGTTACATAATGCAGATTTTAGCTTGTCATTAAGATTAGATGGGAATAGACTAATATTTTCTTTAAAACCACTAGTTTGTATTTTTATAATCAAGAATTCAGTTATTCTGTTTGTTAAAAATGTATCTCTATTCTTTTAAATAATAAATACTTAAAAAGTACTATGCAACATGCAAAAAAATATTCAACCATTGTTTTTCCTATAGACATGGTTCACCTCATGACTCTTTCAATTAGCATAGTAATTATATTTATGTATAAGCATAAAATTATGAAAATGACTAATTTTATATGTAGTCTATTTATCTTCTAAGATAAATGAACCAAAATTGGGAACTGCATATGAACAACAGTTATTAAATATCATACATTAATGAAATATCATATTATTCCATTTACCTGTTCACTATCAAGATTAAATTGTTAAGTATATTCTCTCAAACTCTCCTTGCAAAAGAGGCGAACATAAATACAACACAACTAATATTCATGATATACAATTAATAAGTAAGAAGATGCAGGTATCCCTGTGTGTATAAAATCACATGGAAGGGAAATGACCTAAAAGCTAGTTCTATGATAATTATCTTTCCTTTGGTATTATAGTCCTAAATCCTAGTTTTATGAAATAAAACTGCAGGAGAGAAAGGCCCAGAACCAACATATTGAGACATAAAAAATAAAGTGTTTTTAACAAAGTCTGCTTATTCTGTCTCTAATAGTAACAACACGTAACTTTTAAATATCTGCACAAATTTCTTTCAGAAAATCCACTGCTCCATAACTAATCTCAATGTATCTGTAGCTGAGCATTTTAGATGATAATTTAGGGAGGATGGTTCCTGGTTTGCAAATGTATAGTAAACATCTTTGGAAGAACAGTTTACAGACTTTCATAATCAATTCTAAAAATTCTATGAAGTGCATTCCTAGTTGATAATCGGTCAAAAATATCACAACAAATAGAAAAAAGTAATACATTACATTGCCTTTACAAAGCTTCTGTCATTCAAGGAAAATACCGAATAGTCAGATATATCATAGTGTTATATATTTCAAAAATGACAAGCCAGCCATGAAACTGGTTATTGGATAGAATACAGTTTTTGTAAGAGAATTAAAATGTGGGCAGGCACATTTCATTTGAAGGTCATGCTAATATTTTTTCTTCTTCTTACACTTCCGGAACTTCTGGCTGTATTCATTTCCTCTGCTGTTTTCCGTGCTGCTCTCACTGTCACTGGGTGGTTTTTGCCTCTTTCGTTTACTCAGCTGATAGAGGTCAGAGTCACTTGGTTGCTGGAGAGTCCATTCGTAAGAGCTGGGGCCAGCCTCCAGGTCTGGAACATGACTGAGTGAGGAAGACCCGGGCGCGCTGCTCGGAAGCGGGGCTGTCATCTCATAGTAAGGAAGCTGCGGCGCTGGATTATGTGCGAACCACTGCTGTGGAAAAAGACAGCCATCTACCCAACAAACCCAGAAAGCTGAGACAAGCTTACCAGCTCACGTGCTTTATACAAATAGCCATGAGCAGACCACCAGACAGTATAGCTATCTTCGTGAAGACAGACACTGACTTTTCATGGTAGGGATGTAGGAGTTTCCTTAAATGGCTAACATAGTTTGTATCTTTTTTTTTTTTAATTTTTTTTTTTTTTTTTGACAGGCAGAGTGGACAGTGAGAGAGAGAGACAGAGAGAAAGGTCTTCCTTTGCCGTTGGTTCACCCTCCAATGGCCGCCGCGGCTGGCACGCTGCAGCTGGCGCACCGCGCTGATCCGAAGGCAGGAGCCAGGGGCTTATCCTGGTCTCCCATGGGGTGCAGGGCCCAAGCACTTGGGCCGTCCTCCACTGCACTCCCTGGCCACAGCAGAGAGCTGGCCTGGAAGAAGGGCAACCAGGACAGAATCGGTGCCCCAACCGGGACTAGAACTCGGTGTGCCGGCGCCGCAAGGCAGAGGATTAGCCTATTGAGCCGCGGCGCCGGCCCATAGTTTGTATCTTAATGCAGTATATGTTAGCCCTGTACAACAGAAATAATGCAAAATACCTATGTGGTTTGAAAACTTCTAATAGCATATTAGATAATATGTATGTAACCAATTATATGATTATAGATAATATGTATGTAATAATTAATGTGTATGTAACTAATATTTAACCCATATGAAATTATGAGATGTTTTACCTTTATTTTCACACAAAGCCTTCAACTATGGTATGTATTTAATATTACAGCACAACTCAATTTGGATGCTAAAACTTGATTAGACTTTAATTATAAAATTTAAAGTTGAAAAGTATATTAATATACCCAAGTAATTTCATATTTACTTAAAAAATTTTCCAGTAACTGAACCAAGTATAAATTTTTAAATTTTAATTTAAATTAATTGAAATTAAATAAGAATTTAAAACTCAGCCCCAAAGGTACATAAATGGTCCCATATTAGTACAACACAGGTACTGACTATTAAAGAAAGAGAGATTTTTTTTTTCTACAAAACAAGTCCTTAACTCGAATTTCTAACTATTTGAAGCAGTTCAAAGGATACTGAAAATATGATGAAAATCCCCTTTTCTCAACCAGAAGATAAAAATTGCTGGGAAGAAGTCTGTGACGGTTTCAGGTCAGAAGTGGTTGTTTATTGGTACTTTACTGTAATTAAAAAAACTTTTCCAAGAGGCAAAGTTATCATTTTACCAAAAAATTTCTTTGTTTAAAAATTGAAAATGGGATTCAAAAAATCTAAAATTTTTATCTATAAAATAAGGAGTTCAAAGGAAAAAAAGAAGTTCTTGTTTAACAACAAAAACCACCACTAAGACATCCAGGGGCAGGTGCTATGGTGCAACAGGTTAAGCTACTGTTTGGAATGCCCACAGCCCTTACTGGGGTACTGGTTTGAGTTCCAGCTACTCCGCACTTCCTATCCAACTTCCTATTTAACATTCCTTGGAGGATGTTAAATGATGATAGCCCCAGTACCCAGTGTGTGCATTGCATGCAGGAGATCTGGACGCAGTTCCTGGCTGCTGGCTTCCACTCAGCCTGGCCCAGACTGTTGTGGGTATTTGGTGAGTGAACCTGCAGATGGAAGATTCTCTCTCTCTCTCTTTCTTTCTTTCTTTCTTGCCCTCTGCCTTTCAAGAAAGCAAATAAGTCTTTAGAAAGAAATTCTAAACCAGGGGTAGGCATTTGGCACTGGAGTTAAGTTGCTGCTTGGGATTCCAACATCCTGCATCAGAGTGCTTAGAATGGTGACTTGCTTTGATTTCTACTGCAGTTCCCTACTACTGTGCCTGGAAGGCAACAGATGATGGCTTGGGTTCCTGCCACCAATGTGGGAGCCTGGGGGAGAGTTCCTGGCTCCTGCTTTGACCTGTCCAAGCTCTGGCTGTTGTGGGTATTTGGGGAGTGAACCACTGGATGGAAGATCTCGATTTCTCCCACTTCCCTGCCTCTGCTTTCCAAATAAATAAATAAAAAATGAAACTTTAAACATAAATAAACTTGTCTTTAAAATTTTTTTCTAGACCAGAACCAAATTTTGAGATTCTCAAAAAGTAATGTAGCTTATCTATGGAGAACTGTCACAGTTTTGTCTTTAAAAAGAGAAATTTTTTTAAACAACCTATGTCCAATAGCAATCTATCCGTTATTGATGCTATCATATAAAAATATTTCACTAAGTAAAATCATTCTTTTTTTTTTTTTAATTTTTGACAGGCAGAGTGGACAGTGAGAAAGAGAGACAGAGAGAAAGGTCTTTCTTTGCCGTTGGTTCACCCTCCAATGGCCGCCACGGCTGGTGCGCTGCGGCCGGCGCACCGTGCTGATCCGAAGCCAGGAGCCAGGTGCTTCTCCTGGTCTCCCATGGGGTGCAGGGCTAAAGCGCCTGGGCCATCCTCCACTGCACTCCTGGGTCACAGCAGAGAGCTGGCCTGGAAGAGGGGCAACTGGGACAGAATCCGGAACCCCGATCAGGACTAGAACCCGGTGTGCCGGCGCTGCAAGGTGGAGGATTAGTCTACTGAGCCGCGGCGCGGGCCGAAATCATTCAATTCTAAAACCATCGTTTAATGCAGTCATTTAAATGAGAACTCTCGACTCAGGATGCATTTGAACCACAGTGTTGAATCACTACCATCTGGCCTTTGCTGCTGCTGCACTGGCTGCCTGGTAAGGTACTGTGTGCGGGATTTAAGTGATTGTGTTAGCGCAGTGCATTACCAGGCCCAGTCTCAGGGCATCGTTTGCCTTCAACCTAGATTAAGATTTGAGCATCAAATGTTACAGATGGCGTTCATGTTCTTCATAGTTTGCATCATATTACAAACTGAGCCAAATGCATTTCAAACTCACCATCTTCTGAAAGAAAAAGGATTCTTGAGGCACAGCAGCATTATTAACTGGAAAAAATTGCATGGGAAAGGACGATCTGCCCATCATTTCTTCATTCCTTTGGGGAAGTAAGAGAAGAAGCAACACTATGTTAAAATTATTATGTACCAATGGCATTTTTTCTCTTAAGAAAGATAGATTTTGATAAAGAGCCTCTCTGATAGCATTTACTTGAGATTAATTAAATACCTTAAATGCAACACACAAATAGTCAATTACAGGGCAAGATGGTGATATAACCCAAATTACATACTTACTTATTAGAAAATAAAATCTCAAATATTAACAGCCACATTTTACAGGAAAATGTTGGACAATATTATATTTATATAAAAACAATGAATACTTAGATATTGAGAAAAGCAAATAATTAATGATCACCAAGGGCACACTTTTTCTCCAGACATAGAGAATACAAAAAAAAGTGAAATTTTCATCAATTTATATTCAAATATATTTTTATGTTTAATGATAAACATTATGCTCTTTCCCAAATAGACTGCTGATGTTAACAAGTGCATCTGCTTGCTGATGTATTCCACACATCAAGATCAAAAATTGCTAATTAAAAACTGAGTTGTTCCAAAGTTTCATTTATAAGGGTAATATTTGTTTCTGTGGAAATGGTCAGTAAATGTCAATGTTACCAATACTGGCTAGATTTTATTGCTACTTTTCAATAGTCTACTTGCTCCATAGTTTGTCATATGTTTACTGTTAGGGCTACCAATCCTTAGGATAGGAAATGGAGAGGCAGGTAGAAGCAAAGATGATAGAGAATAAGCGAAAGGAGTCAGATGAACAGTCAGATCTCACTTCATTTCTAAGTGGTGAGAGTATTACCATAGAAGCCAGGGGAAACATGCATTCCATGAAGGAAGGATATGTACAATTTTAATGTGTCAATTAAAAATAAATATGTAGTAATAAAAGAAAGGAATTTGACAAGTGTCTGTTGTTAAAGAGCAATACACTGAACAAGCATTGAGACCACCACACTGTTGGTCAGAGATTCCTATAACCTTCAAAGAGCAGTTTCCATGTAACAATAGAGTTGAGAAGTGAGTGGGAAGAAAAGATACGATGGGTGAAGATTTTTCAGTGTGAGGAAGCAGAAAAATATCACAGCCTTATTTGGAGATAGGGTTCAGAGAGATCAGAATGTGTGTTGGGGAAGTACTGGCAAAAAAAAAATATGAAATTCTGAACGATGTTATAGAGTGGGGAAGATGCAACTTGGAAGCACAGGTGGTGAAACTAGCACCATTATGTTAACAGCAGGAGAGTCTCTAAAGCCGCCATCTTCTGTGAATCTTGGGGCATACGTGGCTGTCTGCCTGGAGGAGACACGTACAATCAGGAACTCTTATGGACTGAAGTGTTACCCCCAAAGTTAGCTGTTCATATCTTAACCCCCAGTTTCTGAGAATGTGACATTATTTGGAAACATGGCCACTACGGATGTCATTAAATAAGACAAGGTCATATTGGAGCACGATGGGCCTTTAATCCAATATGGCTGGTGTCCTGAAAAGAGGAAATTTGGAGAGCATTGCACACTGTCAGAACACCAAATGAAGAGAAAGGCAGAAATTGCAGTAATGCTGCTACTAGCCAAGTAATACAGGATTGCCATTGAACCACCAAACTAGGGAAGAGGCAATGGAGTAGATTCTTCCACACAGCTGTCAGAAAGAACCAATCCTTCTGACACTTTCATCTTGGACATTTAGCCTCCAGGACTATGAAACAATAAATTTCTCTTCCTTATGCCTTGTGTTTCTGGTATAGGTTAAGTTTCCCTTTGGAACCAAAAGTGTTTCAGATTTCAGATGTTTTCAGATTTTATGATATTTACATAAATTTTACCAGGTAGACATTACTAATTCTAAAATCTAAAATCTGGAATGCTACAAAATCTAAAACTTTTCAAGCATCAAAATTTGATTATGGAACATTTCAGATTTCCAATTTTTGGATTAAGGATGCTCAGCCTCTATTTTACTACACCAATCTGAGAAAACTAACACAGAAACTATATTCATTGAAAGTAGAAGGTATAAGAGTCAAAAAGAAGCCCAAAACCTCAATTCCAAGGAAGACTAAAGACTAAGATATTATAAGGACACCATTTTTCTCTGTGTGTCATTTGTAGGACTTGATAACCTATTCTCATACTTCCTCTATAGTTTAATAAATATCTGCAGAATAAAGTACTGTGAATGAAATGTAGTATCAAGCAACATACATATAACTGAGTACTGAAATCTGTGATGATTTAGAAACAGTGTATTAAACAACAGTAGAGAATGTGAGGATTTTACTGCCATCTTATAGTGCCCATCTAGACTTTTTTCCTTTGCTTAAATCCTACTAACATCTTGTTCCTAACACCTGAGGGAAAAAAGGTATATTTTCCACTGAAAAAACAGTGGAAGGTCTTATATCAAACATGGCTCAACCCATAAGTCTACACTGCTTTGCTGAGCAGAGTGGTAACTCCTCCCCTTTTCTGCAAGCATACTGTTGAACACTTACTATGTGGCCAGCATTTTAAGCATTTTGCCTTTATTAGAAAATTTGACTTTCACTGTAAATTTTTCAGGTATTATCTTCCTTTGAGAGATGGGGGCATAGAGAAGACAAAGAACTTGAGCAGAATCACACTGTTAATGAAATGGCAGGGGCAGAATTTAAATTCAGGCCATCTCATTCCAGTATCTACGTTCTTCACGTCTTCTGAATTCACTGATACAGAAATACTGAGGAGCATGAAGATGTGGAGCACGCTGTGTTCTGTCTGGGGTATGACACTTCTCCAAAAGCTAAGCCACTCTCCCATGCTTAGGATGCTAATATGATGAACAGGGTTGGGAGGTGCTGCTATTTTTAGTTACCCTGATAATATTCAGTTCTGCTGTAGAAGACAAGAAAACAAACAGGATGGATGAAACACCTAAGAAATACTTAGTGTAAGTAGGCTAGTAGTTTATGTGATAGTGATAAAACTGTGGTAGGGGTAAGAATAAGCAAGTAACCTGTAAGACATGGGCAGTATTCATATTATGTGTTAAATATAAATAGTAAATAAGTTACTTTCCCATAAAATATGCAGATTCCTTATCCTTATCTTCTAAGATAGACTGAATAGAAAATATGATGGAAATAAATAGGACTGCTACTTTCAGGTGCAATGGGGAAATACCAAGATCTGATAATCATAAGATAGAGCAGACAGACAATATAGTTAAGCAAATAGGAGTGTACTTATGGATAGAATGAATACCAAGATCTGATTATGGCAGCTCTGGGCTAAAAGCTGTGCCCCTCTTCTTGTTTTCACTCTGCCAGCTAAATTTGGATAAAACTAGCAGCCATCTAGCAGGCAACCTAGCAAGCTGCTTCTGTGGCCAGGTGTAACTGCCCTTACGACTTACTGAGAGAACAAGTGAGTCAGCTTAGTTCTGGGAACATCCCTTCTGACTGGATACCCTATCTTGACTTCAACTCCTCTCCTCACAACCATGCTACCAACGCGGAAGGCTGAGGCAGCAGAGAAACAGGGCATGTGATTATTAGTGTGACCAGAGCTCAGCTAGTAGTCCCCTCTGCCCACCCGCACCCTACTGAAAGTGTGCTAACCTCTCTCTTTCCTCTTACTTTCCATTGTGTCATTTAAATGGGCTTCATAAAGTGTGATTTGAACATGTTAATTTAATTGGAAAGCCTTTCTGTTCAATGACCTCCGGAGAGTTTGCCATATAGTGCATTTGGAAGCTACTGCTGCATGGAGAAATGAGGCTATATGGATTTCTAGAATATTTCGGAAAATTAACAGAGAAGTTCTAAAAATATTAAAATAAATAGTTAAACAGCTTAATCTCAGAAGTCTTAGTTTCAAGGCTAGCATATTATCACCCATTTGACCTTGAAGACTGGTTAACATTTACATCTGTATGCACTCAAATAGAAAATATGGTGACAGTATCTCTATAATCCATCACACTAAGACCTTGTATACTTAAACGATTTAGTAACTATAAAAAGCAAATCAAAAACTATAAAGAACATGATGAATGCAAATCTCTCCCACCTACTACTGAAAATATTAAGGGTGACATTTAATGAAAGTATTTCCTGTCACTTTTCATGAGGTCAGGAGAAAATGAATTCCTTAATTTTTTTCTATGTCTAAATAGTAAAGTTTTATAATACCTCAGAATATATATATGTATATATATATATATTTATTGTTTTACCTTTATGAAAAATGTATTTTTTAATTACCTGTAGCTATGTGAATTTATCTTAACACAGTTCTCAAAACTTTGGTTAGCTGGTTCAGAAGAGCGTGAACTTCCTTTAAAAGAAATAAAAGAATAGTTTATGGTGAATTTTTTGGAGTTCTAATATTAAACTATAAACTAACTGAAATCATTTAGCATTGAGTATTGATTTAAAAATCCCATGTTGATGTTAGATGTATTCACATCAGATTTTCAAGTAATATTTACAGATTACATATATTACTATAAATGAATTAATTATAATCAAGCTTTGTCCAAAGCCATGGTCAGATACAGGAGTCCATAAGAATTATGCTAACTTGAGTATATGTGAATATAAGATATGTGGAGTAATTTTGTTCCACACATTGAACAAAAATGGCAACAATCTATATTACTTTCCTCCAGCATAGAAGATCTGAGTTTTTAAGATTGCACACGCAAAAGACAATTCTATTTTATAAAGGACGCATCAGAATGTACCATGTCCTGGCTGATTTCTACCAGCCTGCGTGAGATAACTGGACAGTACCAGACAGTATGAAATAATCAGATACTTTTTAAAAATGCAAAGAGAAGCACTTTTCTTTTGTTGAGGGCATTGTGTTTATTATTCTTATATGTTTGCTTTTAGCATAGGAAGAGTAATGACAAACAAACCAGCGATACAATCAGTAAGCTTGAACCATTTAGGGGAGGCAACAGAAGTATCACAATGATTACCACATATACTCTATCAGTTTCCTGAAATGTGAAAGCATGAGAATAATAGTACAACGTTCTCTGGGCTTCTACTCATAGATGATCAGTTCCGGTTGTGTGTGCAGGAGAAGGAGTTTGGGACCATTCATGTCAGGACATTTTCTTTCACCACTGGTAAGGGTTATGCTACTGCTGGTAAGGGTTATGCTACTGCCACTTTGCCCTTAGAGGTTCCGGTCTAGAGCAACAGGCATAGGACAGTTTCTCCAGAAGAAGGAATTATGCATCCACTGTATCTTCCAAGTAGTAGATTTCTAATATCATGTATTGTCAGTGACACAAATATCAGCAAGTAGCCTCTCTACAAAAGCTAGAGTTCTATATCCCAGATCACTTATATTTGCTCAAATTACAAGAGCCAAGAGCAACCATCAAAGCTACTTGCTGGCGGATTCTAAAAGAGAACATTTCACATTTTAATCTAGAAGAAACTCTATAGGGTTAGCAATGCAATTGGCAATGTATTCTGAGAAAACTTAACAGCGATCACACAGAGACTGTTTTTTGTTGTTGTTGTTTGTTTTCCAGGTTTTATTCTATGTGGATAGCAAAATGCCTCGACTTCTGAGAACAGCAGCAATCACAATACACACTTGAAGGTTCATCAGTGATAGGACCTACCAAATCGATATTGCACATTAATTGGTCTTCCATATAAACGAATTCCATTCAGCAAAGCTATGGCATAAGACACTGATTCTGGGTGTTTAAAGCAGACAAATCCAAAAGACTTCGGCTTTCCTTCTCTGTCTTTGCATATAGTCACTTTGGTTAGTGGCCCAGCCTATAAGAAACTTAAAAATTATTTTCTCATAAATCCAAAGATTTTTTTTTACAATCAGATAAATCAAGCACATTTAACTTTGGACTAAAACAATCTTGTCAGTAATGCATATTCCTAATAATAATTACCATACTTTCTCATAGTTTCACTCATTTTCTGGTTCATCGAAGAAACATTCATGGCAGTAAGAACATATGCTAGGTGATAGCTTCAAATCTTAAAAGGAAAAGAATGATAGGCTGCCCTATTGTCAGATTTAACAAATTAATTTAGAGAGCATTTAAATCTAAGATTAAAATACTATTCCGTCTCCACACACATTAAGTGTTGAATGCTGGGGGAGATGTGGCGCAGTGGGTTAAAGCCTCTTCGGCCTGCAGTGTCAGCAGGTTCGAGTCCCGGCTGCTCTATTTCTGATCCAGCTCCCCACTATTGCACCTGGGAGAGCAGTGGAGGATGGCCCAAGTCCTTGGGCCCCTGCACCCACGTGGGAGACCCAGAAGAAACTCCTGGCTCCTGGCTTCGGATTGGCTCAGCTTTGGCCTTTGTAGTCATTTGGGGAGTGAACCAGTGGATGAAGATCTCTCTCTCCCTCTGTGTCTCTTTTTCTGTAACTCTGTCTTCAAATAAATAAAAAAAATAAATCTTTAAAAAAAGTGTTTAATGCAAATATAAGTTGGAATGATGAATTCAATGTTGGTTGTTCTCAAAAAAAAAGAATAAAAACTGGCAACATTATACTATTAATATTATTATTATTGCCAAGAAGAAAAAAAAATATTTACAATAGAAACTAAATTTATCATGAATTTTGACCTAGTAATCCTACTGGGTAAATATTCCCAAATGAAAAATGGGAACCCTTATACACTGTTGGTGGGAATGTAAATTAGTGCAATCACCGGGGAAAAGAGTATGATTTTTTAAAAAACTAGAAAAAGACTTGCTATTTGATCCAGTAATCTTACTGCTGGGTATACACCCAAAAGACTTGAACACAATGTATCAAAGAGATATGTGTACCACCATGCTCATAGAAGCATGTGTCCAAAATCAAATGGAAGGTGTCCAACATCAAATGAATGGGTAGAGACAATGTGATATATTCAAACCGGATTCAGAAACACCAATACCCCATGTTCTCCCTTATATGTAGGAGCTGAAATTATAAAGAAAGAAGAAATGTCTGTGTGTATCAGCACTGCTGCAAATACAGTTTTGTAAAATGCTGCTTTATCTCTTTGACAAACCAGTGGTTAAGAATATTATACTAGTATAGTTTTAGTGATATGTGATTACTTTAGATTTACTGTATACGCGTGAAATGGCCATGTCTCTGTTTGATTATTGTTTATAGCTGTTGTCTATTTTCCCACTAAAGTCTTTTTACTTGTTAAACTTCTTATTCAGTAAAGTATTAAGCCTTTTTCCTGTAATGCAAATTTAAAATATGCTACCTCAAAAACTAAAAACAGAAAGGGAGAAGGAACTAGGTTGGGAGGGAGAAAAGGGATGGGAGGGAGGGAGAGGGAAGGGAAAACTATTATGTTCTTAGAATTGTATCTACAAATCACATTGAATTTGTTAAAAACTAATTAAAAAGTAAAAAAAAAAAAAAAGAACCCCTTTCACCTCTGGCACTCATACTCAATCTATAAGTTTAGCTTTGCAATTGTCTCTCTTGGGATTTTACCTTATTTTGATGGAGGAAGTTAATCTTGATTTCTCTTGATGTTTGTGTTATTAACAATTGTACAAATTGAATGCTGTTAATTTGAAAACCCAAAATTTGGAATTCCAGAGCATTTCCAATTTTTCAGATTTTGAATTAGTGATACTCAATCTGTAAAGTATTTGCAAATATTAAAATAAAATCCAGAATCATAAACACATCAGGTCCCAAGTATTTCAGATAAGGGAAACTCAACCAGTATTAGTAGCAGCAGCAGGAGTAGGAGCAGCAGAGACCAGCAGTAAGGGCAGGCTCAGCTCTCTCAGCCATTTTCCTTAGACCAGCTGATTATTTTATTTCCCTTAGACCAGCTCAGGTATTCCTCTCAATCACATCACACTGTCCACAGTATTCCTCTCAGCTGACATTTGAAGAAAGTGGCCAAAGTCACATTGCTGACTTCAGAGCTCCCAGTCCAAATCACTTTTCTACAGTACGCTTTTGTACATGCTTTTGTACATTCCTCTAAATCACAGTAATTACCTTTGGCTCCCTTTTTAGGAAGATCAAGGAGCGTGTGTTACATTTGTATGGCCAGAACTGGATTAAGGACCCCTCTTGAGCAAGTGAGACCTAGGTGACTACAACAGGTGAGTGTGTTTACAAGACTTGGGGAGGCTTCACCGGGGAGGTGGGAGGTCTCAAGAAAAGTTTCCCAAGATTCTTTTATACGAAATAAAGCGCCTTGGCCACGGGAGCAACTGGTCCCAGCCATGCCACACTGGCAGCTCCACCACCTCAAACCTCGTTTATCATGCTAGAATAAACATACTCCCAGCGTCAAAGGGCCTGGGCGATGACTAATGTATAATGGACCATTTCAAAAGCTACGCCTCCCGTGTCGCGGAGGTAAGGGGCACGGGTGCTCACTGACCTGGGAGAAGACGGAGGCAGGGCTGCGGTCTGCCCGGCCCCAGGGCCCCCACCGCCCAGCGGCCCCCTGGGGGGTCGGAGGACCCAGCTAGTGACCGCCGGTGTTCCACAGCGGGGATGCGGATAAAGATGGGGCTGGGGCTCAGGCTAAGCCACTCCGCGCCCCCGGGAGACAGGTCCACCCACACCCAATTAATCAGAAACCGAGCACAGGAGGGCGCGGACAGGGGCCGGGCTCCCGGGGGGCCAGGTGAGCTCCACCCCTCCTGCGCCCCTTCCCCGCCGACGGTACCTGAAGGAACAGCTCGTACAGAATCTCCTCCCGCACGCGGGCCTCTAAATTGCCCACAAACACCGTCCTGTCGGCCTCCTCCTGGGCAGGGAACATCCCTCCGCTGCGGGCCCCAGGATGGAGGAGGCGCCAAGACCCCGCCCCCTCGGCCGGCTTCTCCGCGCCGCCCGGGCGGAGGGGGCGGGACCGGCGCCGAGCGCGCGCGTGCGCGGGGGCGGGGCGAGGCTGCCGGGCACGCCCCCAGCGCCCCGCGGGAACCGCCCACCGTCCAGGCTGAGGAGGTGAGAGGCAGGTCAGGGTACCTGGGTGGACCCTCTGCTTCTGGCTGACCCTTTGTTGTCTCTGGCACTTCGTTAGTTGATTTTTAATGTATTTGAGCGATGTTTTAAAGAAAATGACCACAGAGAATATTTAAGATACTGCTGGTATAACCTCAGCGGAGAAGCTCCTGGGCTAGTGAGCGAAGGTTAGGTTTGTCTCCAAAGGGTAAAGGAGTAAATCACTAATATTGTGTAATTAGACTATTCATAACCAGGCTTTGTAAGAATGAATACCTGCAGGGGCCGGCGCCCTGGCGTAGTGGGCTAAGCGCCCACCAGAGGTGCTGACATCCCTCAAGGGCTCAGGTTCCTGTCCCGGCTGCTCCTCTTCTGGTCCAACTCTCTTCTATGGCTGGGAAAGTAGTAGAAGATGGTCCAGGTGCTTGAGCCCTTGCACCCATGTAGGACACCCCCGGCCTGGCTCCTGGCTCCTGGCTTCGGGATCAGCCCAGCTCCGGCCATTGGCACCATCTGGAGAGTGAACTAGCAGATAGAAGACCTTTCTCTCTGTCTCTCCTCTCTGTAACTCTATATCTCAAATAAATAAAATCTGAGAAAAACAAAACAAAACAAAACACCTGCATGGGATACAGCAGATCATGTTGAGTGAAATAAGCCAGACTCAGAGAGACAAATACTTATATGTGGAAGCTAAAATTTAAAAAGCAAACAAGAAATGGCAGTGTCTATCATCCATATTGCTGCAAATATAGTTTTGGAAAACTTTTATACCTTTGTCAAACCAATGGTTTTTGCTTTTTACTTTTTACTTTTTTCTTACTCAGTGAAGTATTAAGACTTTTTACTGTAATATAATTTTAAAATACGTTATATCAAAAACTAAAAAGGGAGAAGGAAAGAGAGTGGGAGGGAGAGACAGTGAGGAAGGGAAAATTATTATGTTCTTAGAATTGTATCTACAAATCACATTCACTCTGTTAACTTTAAAAATTAAAATGTAAAAAGTATGAAAAATAAATTTTAAAATAAGAAACCCTTACATAGGAAGCATTGCCCAGGGAAGTCTTTGAAAATGGCAAGAGATTTTAGGTGGACTCCAGAATTCATTTGAACTTGACCAGACAGGCTACCCCAAGGAATACTAGGAATAGCAGAGCAAATTTTGTGACTGAAGCAAGAATTCTTGAGGATGGCAGTGAGATTGTAACAGTGTCCTGCAGTGGAATCAGAGCTAAGCTTTGTATGTTATGTACCAGTTTATTCTTGGGGGCCAGCATTATGGTGTAGTAAGGCCACAGCCTGTGATGTGGGCATCCCATATGGGCGCAGGTTCCAGTCCCCGCTGCTGCACTTCCGATCCAGCTCCCTCCTAATGCTAACAGTAGAAGAGGGCTCAAATCCTTAGGCCTCTTCATCTGCATGGGAGACCCAGATGAAGCTTCAGACTTCAGCCTGGCCCAGCCTGGCCACTGTGGTCATTTGGGGAGTGAACTAGCAAAGGGACTATTTCTCTCTCTCTCTCTTTCCTTCACTCTCTGAAACTCTGCCTTTCAAATAAACTAAATAAATCTTTTTTGAATAAAAGGTTGATTCTTAATTGTGGAGGACATATTTTTTTTAAATCTTAAAAACAATAAAGATAATTAAAAGGAAGGGCAAATAAAACTTAGACTTAGGTGCATCATTAACTGTTAACTTAGCTTCCTTTCTGAAGATAACATATGACCATGTAGAACCCTGGAATAGTCCTGGGAGTATCATACAAGTGTTAAGGACACAATTTGGTCTTTAGTTTGGTGTACTGGTGAGAATTAATTTCTACTGGGTTGATGGACCAGAAAAATAATCTGCCCTAATGAAAAGGAATGTGTCTTGGGAAATCCTAATTTCTGTTGAACTCTGACATTACTTATTTTTATGACATTGAGTAATTTCTCTTTGGAATTCTGATTCTGTTTCTTCAGAAATTGATGTTGCTAAAGATAATTACTTTACTCAGCAGGTATTTTCTGATTACTTCCTCTGTGTCAGCCACTGTCATTAATCCTAGTGAAAGAAAAGGAAGTTTAGAAACCCGTGTAGTGAAAGAGGCAGAACTTCTATGCATACAAGTGGTATGTTTGTCAATAACTTCAGTTGTTACTTTCAGTTGATCTATCGTGAGTCTGTAAGTCCTTACTCCTCCCCACAATTTTTTTCTTTTTTTGCTGTCTTTCCTCTCTCATCAGTATAATTGCAGTAGAGTAGAAAGGGGTTAAGGAAACAAGTACATTATACATGAATAACAAATATATGTTGATTCAATGAATGGATACTTGCAAGTCTCTGCTATGTGTAGATCTTTTGATATATTTGGGTTCTTTTACCTCATCAGTCTTATCTGAACTAATACGTTTTTCCCTTAACAACTTTTCAGATGCTGCTTATCTGGGAGCTGCATCTTCAGGTTTTATAGTAAAATATCCAGTTCATATGTAAGACTGCATACGATAGACCTTTATATCTGTAAATAATTAATGAGCATATCTATGTTATATTTATTTAAAATTTCATCATCATTTTTCTATAAATGTGCATGATTCTGATGCCCTTTTGACTGTACATAAGTTTATGATCCTTGTAATTCTAGAGTACTAATTCAATGTAATGAGTTCTGAAACTCATGCAGTGAGCTGTTTGCTCAGAATTTGACCTCAATATATCATTTTCTAATTTTTCACATACTGTGTCTCCTAACTCATATTGAATGTATCTAGGGTAATAAACCCAGAAGTAGCTAAAAATAATTTAAGCATTTGTTAGTCCATTAGTCACATAAGATTTTATGTGTTAAATGCATAGAACACTATAATACATTTGTTTTTCCTCATTCATATCAGAATGTCTTATAAACTGTATGAACATGTCTATACTGAAAATGTGTTTACATAACACATTTATACACACATATTAACACACATATGCACACACATACACACACTTGAGAGCTCCTTTTTTCTCTCGCCTCTGTTCAACAGATGCGTCCTCCCTTTTGTAACTCACCCAGACAGCATCGTATCCCCCAAGGATTCTCTCTGCAGTCTAGATCAGCTAGTTTCCCCACCTGTGTGGTTCTCTAGTCCCCTAGGAATATTTCTGTCAAGTCCTCCTGACTGTGAACTGCTACTGGATAAATATATTTTGGGACCTAGGACAATCTTTGACTTATCTGTATTTCTATAATATTGAATGCAATAGTTGTTGGGATAATACAACTTGAGTAAATGAACATTGCTACTTGGTATGCTCATCTAAGTCTATGTCTGAAAAGCTTTGTGGCTTCATAAAAGTTGCATAAGTGAATGAATTAATGGAGAAACTTGGACATTTGCTGTTAAGAGTCTCTACTGGATGCTTTTAAGCAGTTACTGACATAATTTTATCTCTATTTTTATCCTAATCAAATTTTTCAAAGTAATCATAGCTCTTTGGTGTTGTTTTAGATATGTTCAAGGCTTATTGTATAGAAATATCTTTAGAATGTAAAGAAACAAACAAGAAAGTAAAAATTACAAATGGATCTGCCATATAGTGATAAACATTTTGGAGGAAAATCTTCCAAAAACAAAGTATGCATATAACATATTTCAGGAAAAAAATATACTGTATATAATATTGTTTTTTAGCTTGCCTTTTCCATACTAAATCTGTGATGGAGGCTTTGTTTACCAATGAATGTCTATCCACATCATTAAGTTTAATCTACAGTATGTACATAATTAGCCTAATCATCCACTGTTAGACATTTGTATAGTTTCCATTTTCTGCCTGGTATAAGAATGCTTGGAAGAACATTGTTGCTCAGATATCTTTATGCACATGCGAAACATTGCCATACATAAGGATTTTGCATGTGTAGCAAAGTACCTTGGAAGTTTCTGTAGAAAAGTACTCTGGATTTCTGTAGGAAAGCTTGAATGAGTAATTGCCAAGTCAAAGGATAAGATTATTAAACATTACAGTTTGTGTCAAAATAGGTTTTGATTAAAAATGATCATTCCATCTCAATAAATATGTTACCTATGGTTATTACCTCTATGTATATAGAAGCATGCCTGGTGCGTGGAGCTCAATGAATTTTACATCATCATAATCACCTTTATCATTATTATCAACCTCATTATTACCTTTCTGTTAATTACATTGTTTGCATGTCTGTAAGTTTCTTAAAAATATTTTTAAAATTTATTTATTCATTTGTTTGAAAGGCAGAGTGACAGAGAGACAAAGTAGAGATGTGTGTGTGCGTTTGTGTGTATGTATGTGTATGTGAGAGAGAGAGAAAGAAAGGGACAGAGGGAGAGACAAACAGGCAAATTTTACATTTGCTGATCTACTCTGTAAATGTTGGAAACAGCTGAAACTGGGCTGGGCCAAATCCAGGAGCTGGGAACTCCACACAAGGCTCCCAAGTGGGTTGCAGGGACTTAAGTACTTGAGCCTTCACCTGCTGTGTATCAGCCTGTGCACTAACAGGAAGCTGGAGCTGGGAGCACAGCCAGGACTTGAACCTAGGCACTGTGATATAGGATGCAATTTTTCCAAGCAGCGCTTTAATCACTGAACTCAGTGCTCAACCTATCAATCATTTTTGTGTCCAAGAAGGACTAAATAAATAGGACTTCCTAAATTATTGGCATTTTTATAATATTTAGTGCAGCTCAATTCACAATAGCTAAGACCTGGAACCAACCCAAATGCCCATCAACAGTAGACTGGATAAAGAAATTATGGGACATGTACTCCATAGAATACTATACAGCAGTAAGAAACAATGAAACCCAGTCATTTGCAACAAGATGGAGGAATCTGGAAAACATCATGCTGAGTGAATTAAGCCAGTCCCAAAGAGACAAATATCACTTGTTTTCCCTGATCGGCGACAACTGAGCACCAAAGGGGAAACCTGTTAAAGTGAAATGAACACTATAAGAAACAATGACCTGATCAGCTCTTGTCCTGACTCTAGATGTACAATGTAATACTTTATCCTTTTTAGTATTTGTTGTTGTTGTTGTTGTTGTAGTTCTAGTACTAGTGGTTGAACTCTGTAATTAACACACAATTATTCTTAGGTGTTTAAATTTTAACTGAAAGGTGATCCCTGTTAAATTTAAGAGTGGAAAAAGAGGGAGGAGATGTACAATTTGGGACATGCACAATCAGACTTGCCCCAAATGATGGAGTTAGAAATGTGCCAGGGGATTACAATACAATCCCATCAAGGTGGCATGTACCAATGCCATCTCACTAGTCCAAGTGATCAATTTCAGCTCACAATCGATGGCTCTGATAGGTCAAAGACTCATAGGGATCACACAAACAAGACAAGTGTCTGCTAATACTAACTGATAGAGTCAAAAAAGGTGAGAAAGATCCAACATGGGAAGTGGGATACACAACAGACTCATAGGATGGCAGACGTCCTAAACAACACTCTGGCCTCAGAATCAGCCCTTAAGGCATTCAGATCTGGCTGAAGAGCCCATGAGAGTATTGTAGGCATGGAAAGCCAAGATACCATGGAAAAGAAAAAAAAAAAAAAAGAAGACCTAAATGAAAGATCTCAATTCTTGATATACTATTTAATACAGTAGTCACTAATAACCCCAAATTTCTCATATTGACAGTAAAATATATGATATTAAACAAATATAATTTACTATTTTGAAACTATGCTATGTTTTATACTTTCTGAAATGTGAAGTTCATATTTTTCAGTATGAGCTCATTAAAATGATTAAGATGAAAATAATGTAGAAGAGGCTTAGTGTCACATCAAAAACACAGAGAAGAGAAATTATGTTAAATAGCAAAGATTTATGTTTTCATTGAGCATAAACTTAGGAACAATTTTTTTTGTATTTTTTTAAAAATTTTATTTTATTTATTTGAAATGCAGAACTACAGAGAGGGATAAATAGAGCTTCATGCCCTGATTCATTCTGCCAGTGGCTGCAAGGCCAGGGCTAGGCCAGGCCGAAGCCAGGAGCCTGGAGCTTCATCCAGGTTTCCCTTGTGGGTGCAGAGGCCCAAGGACTCAGGCCATACTCTACCTTCCCAGGCACATTAGAAGGGAGCTGGATGGGAAGTGGAGCAGCCAGGACTTGAACTGGAGCCCATTTGGGATGCTGGCACTATAGGAGGCAGGTTTACCTGCTACGCCACAGCTCTAGCCCCAATTTTCATAATTTTAAGTCAATATTTCATTTTAATGTGGACATCTGAAATACCCACAAGACCTCAGATTAGTTTCAGCTGATTTATAATAGAAATGAAACACTTCTGTTCTTTTTTTTTAAGATTATTTATTTATTTATTTGAGAGGTAGAATTGCAGACAGAGGGAGAGACAGAGAGAAAGGTCTTCCTTCTGTTGGTTCACTCCCAGAATGGCTGCAGTGGCAGGAGCTATGCCAATCTGAAGCCAGGAGCCAGGAGCTTCCTCTTGGTCTCCCATGTGGGTGAAGGGGCCCAAGGACTTTGGCTATCTTCTACTGCTTTCCATCTTCTACTGCTTTCCTAGGCCATAGCAGAGAGCTTGATTGAAAGAGGAGCAACCGGGACTGGAACCAGCGCTCATATGGGATGCCGGTGCTGCTGGCAAAGGATTAACCTACTGCACCACGGCTCCGGCCCCAACACTTCTGTTCTAATAGTATTTTTGTAATGTTATCAAAACTTGATTCTTCTAAGAGCAAATGTGATTGTTGAACTTATAATCCATGTACTTAGAATTATTCTCAATTTTTTTTCTTATTGAAGCAAATTGCTAGCAGGAAAATAAAAGAAAAATTAATTAAGCATATCAATAGGAAACCTGTAATAATTTAAAAATTATTGACATTAAAATTATTTTCATTGTCAAATTTAAGCCTGAAGAGACAGCCTAGACTCTTGCATTTTAATATAGCCTCTGCCTTTTGGATGGAAAAACACATAGCCATGAAAACCCTCAATTTTACCCTGAACATCTGGATGGGATATGGATTTCATTATTGATTTTATGGTATATAAAGACAACTTAGTTTGTAATCAAAATGAACATAAACAACCACCTTTTTGACTCTTTCCATTTATGGCATTTTCTAACAACATATTTGCTCCAGGCCTTCAACAAACATATTTATTCTTCCAAACCACATCTGAAATTCTGAGGTTAAAAGGAATAAAGAAAGATATAATTAGCTTTTGCATTCCCTTAAATTCAACTTGTGCAGCTGCAGGTTTGTTTGTGACTTATTCCAGAGTCTTTGACTTAAAAATCCTTCTCACAACCACAAGCCAAATGTTGAAACCACCTCACCTTTCTAGACAAAGGAGGAGGAGCAAAAGTCAGTCAGCTTTTACACTGAAACCTGCCAGACTCCAACAATCCTACCACAGAGAAAGCTTCCCGAGCCACAGAGTTGCTTTCAGTGAATCTGAGTGCCTTGTTCACTTTTATCCGATTCCAAATGAGAGTGTACATTTTTCTCTGTTTGATGTGCTGGGTAAGATCTGGTAAGAGACTCACTAATGATTTATTTTTACCAATTGTGTATAAAATAATCAGTATGGTCTGAATTCTACATAAAGAATGTTGTAACGTATGAAACATTCCTGTGAAGAAAGTTTGTGTAGGAGTGTGTGTGTGTGTGTGTGTGTTTGGGCAATTGAGATCTGTATTTTTTTTTTTAACTTTCCAGATCATTAGTAAATAGAAAACCTTTTAAAAGATGATATAAATAGAGAGTAAATAGAAACATTCAAAGGAAATAATAAATTAGTAAAAAGAAATTCATTCAGTATTTGAAAATCATGACTTAAAAATGTCTTATTTCAATTTCATTTGTTTAAATAGCCCTGTTATTGAAGACAATTCTTACATGGGTAAATGCTCTATTGCAAAGTCAAGAAAATTACCACACACTACAAATTTTTTCTCATTTAGCATACTAAAGACACACATTTACTTATGGAAATAAGGTAGAAAGTTGTTTTCCTGGTTTATAATAATAAGATTTATTAATTTAAGTAATATCATGTACTACTTGTATAGCAAGGAGAACCACTAATTCTACTTTATTATAGTAATAAAAACAGTAGCAAATTTAAATTCAAGATGAATAGTTGTCTGTAGGGATTTTGTGAAAGCAGATTTTTTTTTATGCTTCAAATTTCATTTTTAAAATGTTCTCTTTTTGGATGGTAAAGGTTTATTTGTTTGTTTAAAAGGTAGAGTGGACAGAGATAGAGAGAGGGAGAGAAATGGGAGAGACAGGCAGAAAGGGAGTGAGAGAGCTTCCATCTACTGGTTCACTCTCCAAATAACACAACAGCCAGCACTAGGATCAACTGAAGCCAGGA
Organism: Lepus europaeus; assembly: GCF_033115175.1. Lineage (NCBI taxonomy): Eukaryota > Metazoa > Chordata > Mammalia > Lagomorpha > Leporidae > Lepus > Lepus europaeus. The sequence continues at coordinate 33,032,106 of NC_084828.1, forward strand.
GCCACAGACACCATCTGGGTCTCCCATGTGGGTCAGGAACCCAAGTACTTGGATGAGCACCTGCTTCCTCCCAGGTACATTAGCCAGAAACCAGATTGGAAATACAGTGTAGCTGGGACTGGAACCACGAATGCAATATGGCATGAGGGGGTTCCCGGCTGCAGCATAATCCAGTGAGCCACAGTGTCTGCCAAAGTTCTTCATTGTGTACTTGAATAACCTAAAAATAGCAGGTAGAAATTAGGGTTATTTCTTGTGTTTTCATTTGGGTATATAGATGATTGCAAGAGGAAGGCAGGTGAAATCTTTGCAGGGTGTATTAGGATTGGCAGCTTTTGGTTTGAGCCTCCCATTTCCTGACTGGGCCAAACATGCAAGTGGCCAGACTTCTCTCAGCAGCTTACCAAGCTTGAGTGAGAATGAATTTGAGTCAACGGACATTAACTATACCTCACAACCATTTGTTTCAGCCCCTTCCATTTAAAGATGAGGAAAGTGACTCTCAGAGCTGAGAGGTGAATTTGCATCCGAGTCATAGGATATGTTTGAAAGGTGCTCAAAGCACTGGGGTCTTCTCTGTCCATGTCCAGGCCAGTGGACTCTTGAATTTCCCTTTCTCGTTTTTGCAGCCATTAAAACTGTAAAGGGAGATATATTTTAGAGATACAGCTGAATTATTTAGCAGGATTGTGCTTAACTTCCCCATGTGTCTTTGGTATTGTCAACACTTTTACAGCTTCTGTAATTTGAAACCTAACAAGACTTTCAGCATTCTTGCTCAGTGTACTCTCTTTTGAGACTACTGCTAGCGTCCTTATCTTCCTACATAGTTGGCAATGAAATCTCATATTGTGCCCCTGCTACTGAATTCCTAATCACAATGGACTGACTTAGGTTCGTCGAGATCCTCACTTTGTTAATTCTTCCTACAAGATTAAAAAAAAATTAATGTTTATTTTTCTATCCTCTGTATATTCAGCTTTTTGGATAGTAAAATTACGTTTTGCTATTTTCATTTTTAATTAACTGAAGTGTATTTAAATTATATTTCTTCTTAATAAAACTATGAAATAGATGTTTTATATCTAGAAACTTAAGGAAATACTGACATGCAGAAAATAGGAAACTGAAAAATGGAGATAGAGAAAAAATTTAGTATCATCATCACAAACTACACATGAATAATTATTTTATACCCTGTTAGTTCCATTAGAATAAATATGTGTATGTGCACAATGAAGGGCTTCAGGAAGTTTGCGGAATATAAACATAATCTTTTTTTTTTAAGATTTTATTTATTTATTTGAGAGGTAGAGTTACAGACAGAGAGAGGGAAGTCAGAGAGACAGGTCTTCCAACAGCTGTTTCATTCCCCCAATGGCCGCATCAGCTGGAGGTGAGCCAGTTCAAAGCTAGAAGCCAGGAGCTTCTTCCAGGTCTCCCATGTGGGTGCAGGGGCTGAAGCACTTGGACCATCTTCCACTGCTTTCGCAGGCCATACCAGAGAGCTGGATCAGAACTGGAGTAGCCAGGACTTGAACCAGAGCCCATGTGGTATGCTGGTGCCAAAAGCCAGGAGGCTTAGCCTACTACACAACAGTTCTGGCCTCAGTCTTTCAATTCCATTTTCTATGAACTTTTGAATCCCCTTGTATATGTATGTATTTAAAGTATAATATAGGGGCTGGCGCTGTGGTGTAAAGCCACCACCTGCAGTGACTTCATCCCATATGGGTGCCAGTTTGAATCCCTGCTGCTCCACTTTTTTTTTTTTTTTTTTTTTTTTTGACAGGCAGAGTGGATAGTGAGAGAGAGCAACAGAGAGAAGGGTCTTCCTTTTGGTCGTTGGTTCACCCTCCAATGGCCACTGCGGCCGGCGTATCTCGCTGATCCGAAGCCAGGAGCCAGGTTTTTCTCCTGGTCTCCCATGGGGTGCAGGGCCCAAGTACTTGGGCCATCCTCCACTGCCTTCCCGAGCCATAGCAGAGAGCTGGCCTGGAAGAGGGGAAACCGGGATAGAATCCTGCGCCCCGACCAGGACTAGAACCCAGTGTGCCGGCGCCGCAAGGCGGAGGATTAGCCTGTTAAGCCACGGTGCCAGTCTGCTCCAATTCTGATCCAGCTCTCTGCTATGGCCTGGGAAAGCAGTAGAAGATGACCCAAATCTTGGACCTCTGCACCCACGTGGGAGACCCGGAAGAAGCTCCTGGCTTCTGGCTTTGGATTGGCACAGTTCTGGCCGTTGGGGCAAACTGGGGAGTGAACCAGCTGATAAAAGAGCCTTTTTTTTTTTTTCCTCTCTCTCTCGGCCTCTGCTTCTCTGTAATTCTGCCTTTTAAATAAATAAATAAATCTTAAAAACATAGAGTATATGATATATATATTCTGGAGAAAATTAGAACTCTATATAAGACTATATGCAAATATTTATAAGATTTTCATTATTTTGGTTTTTGTTATATGTTATTTTACATAGTGAATGTTTTCCATTATTGTTCTTAGTTTTCAGAAACATGATTTTATTGCTGGATAGTCTCCATCTTATAGGTTCCGTATAATTTATTTTTCTAGTTTCCCATTGTCATACATTTTAATTGATTCCTAAATACTATTAACAATTTTGTGAGGGTGGGTGTTTGGCCTAGAGGTTAAGATGCTACTTGAAATGCCTACATCCCTTATCAGAATGCCTGAATTTGAATCCTGGCTTTGCTCCCAATTCCAGCTTCCTCTTAATGTGCACCTTGGGAGACAACAGGTAATGTTTCAGATACCTGGGTCTCTGCCATCCACATGGGAAGCCAGCAGTGAGTATCCGTCGTTTGACTTTGGCCTAGCTCAGAACCTGGCTGTTGAGGGCATTTGGGGAGTGAACCAGTGGATAGGAGCGAGTTTTTTCTTTCTCTCTGTATGGTGTGCTCTGTCTTTCCCTCACTGACTTTCAAATAAGTTTTAAAACATAAATAAAAATATTATGATATATGTTGGTGTTAATGGTGAGTATAATGGAAACTAATGAGTTGATCTGTAAGAAGATTAAGCATTTTAATAAGTTTATGAGCTCTTCAAATATTTCACTTTGGAAAATATATTCTTCACTTGGAGTTCAGTAGAGGTATCTTCTTCCTTTTCCTCATTTATAGTTCTATATATATTAGTTTCTTTTCTACACCATATTGAAAATATTTCGTGCTCTTTTTTTGGTTTTGGGCTAGTTTTGATATTTATTTAGGTACAGAAGTTTTAATTTCTATGCTATGAAATCAGTCTCATGGTTTATGGTTTAACTTATTTTGTACTAAAAGTCAATCCTCGGCCGGCGCCGCAGCTCACTAGGCTAATCCTCTGCCTGCGGCGCCGGCACCCCGGATTCTAGTCCCGGTCGGGGCGCTGGATACTGTTTGGTTGCTCTTCTTCCAGTCCAGATTTCTGCTGTGGCCCGGGAAGGCAGTGGAGGATGGCCCAAGTGCTTGGGCCCTGCACCTACATGGCAGACCAGGAGGAAGCACCTGGCTCCTGGCTTCGAATCGACACAAAGTGCTGGTCGTAGTGGCGATTTGGGGAGTGAACCAACAGAAGGAAGACCTTTCTGTCTCTCTCTCTCTTTCATTGTCTAACTCTGCCTGTCAAAAAAAAAAAAAAAAAAGTCAATCCTCAATCTGGGATTTTCTTCAAATTCATTTAATTTTTCCCTTACGTGGAATGTAGGTATCACTAAAATCACTAATTCACTAAATATCACCAGTATCACTAAAATCAAATAATTTTCCCAGCTTAGATTACTAAAAAATCCATGACCTTTGATTGCTTTTCATTGCTATGGTTATCATGATTAATAGGGTATATTTATGGGTGTGTTCATTCTGTTTCACGAATCTATTAATTCTTGATTCAGTTTCACAGGAATCTTTTTAACTGATTTATAATATAAGTATAATTTTAATCATGCCTCTACTATCTTCAAAATGCCATTCATTTTTGTTATATACTTTTCCTTTCCCTCAAGATACTTCATTAAGAACTGCATTGAAAGTATCAATTAAGTAGAATTGATTTGATGATACTAACTCATCCATTTTGGATTACAGTATATCAGGATTATAGCATATGCTTATTCAGGCTGCTCAACACCTTTGTAAAATTTTTCAGGTCATAGTTTTCTTTCATGGATTCTTTTTTCTTCTTTTTCTTCAAATATTTCTTCTTTTCTCTACCCCCCTTCTTTCCTTGTGATCCTCCTCCTCTTTCTCTTCCTTTAAAAAATATTTTTAAGGAACTACTTAACTTGAAAATCACAGGAACCTAATTCAAGCTAGCTTAGACCAAAACAGAAATTCCTGTGTCATAACTGAAGAGTTTTGGATCAAGTACCATTGGATTCATGTACTTGAAAAGGAATAGCTTCAGAATGTGTTTTATAAGGAAAAGCTTGAGATATCTAAAGAAAATGTTGTCCTTTCTCCAATGGTCAGATCCCCAAAAGGATCCCTAAAAGAACTTGTTGGATTATAAACCTTCCTATAGTCTAATCATAGGAAGGCTTGCTGAGTATTCAGATTGATTTGGGATAGAGAGAAACTGTAACCTTTAAAAATGTATTTATTTATCTTCAGTTTTTATTTGAAAGAGAGACATAGGGACAAATGGAGTGCAAGGTCCCATCCACTGCTTTGCTCCCCAAATGTTTGCATCAGCCAGGGCTTAGTCAGGCTGAAGCCGGGAGTCCTGACCTCCATCTGGGTCTCCCATGTGAGCCGCATGGACACAAATAGTTGAGCCATCATCTGCTGCCTCGCAAGGTGCAAATTAGCAGGAAGCTGAATCTCAAGCAGAGGAGCCAGGACTCAACCCTGTTACTTCAGCATGAGATCTGGGTATCCCATCTGGCAATTTAGCCTCTGTGCCAAACACCAGCTTGAGAGACACTTTATCCTCTCCCCCCACCAAAAAAAAAAAAAAAAAATCTTACTTGAGGGTGAGAAGTTTCCAAAAAGTTTAGAAGGTTTTGAAAAAGCAAAACATATATTTTCAGAAATATTACTTGACATTCATATTTTTGTGGATCTGAATATTTTTCTACTGTATTTTTATGTTGATTTTGTTGATAGAACCAAGTTGCTGATTTCTATATATTTATATTAAAGTATCTAACTGGAATATTTTTCAGTTGCTGTCTTCATTTTTTTTTAAGATTTCTTTATTTGTTTTAGAGGCAGCTACAGATAGAGAGGCACAGAGAAGTGTTCCAACTGCTGGTTCACTCCCCAAATGGCTGCAAAGACTGGAGTTGTGCCGATCCAAAGCCAGGAACCAGGAGATTTTATGAGTCTCTCATGTGGGTGCATCTTGGGCCATCTTCCACTACTTTCCCAGGCTATTAGCAGGAAGTTGGATCAGAAGTAGAGCCGCTGGGACTCAAACCTGAGCCCGTACTGTAGGATGCTGGCGCCACAGGCGGAGGCTTAACCTACTATGCCACAGCACTGGCCTTGTGTCTTCATCTTTTTAAAGTAGAATTCTATATCAGGTGTAAAATAGAATCTCTCCGTTCTTATGATTACATCATATGTATTTTTATTTATTGCTGTTAAAGTGTAAAAAAATAATTCGGTTTGATAGTAGATACTTTATATGTTCTTAATTTAAATGGAAATATGTTAGCTAGTCTTTCCTACTTAGTATGATAATAACTATTTATGAAATAGGTAACATTTTATTATTTAAATAAGCTTTGTTTTTATGTTAACTTACTTAAAATAGTATTGGTTAAAATAGTTTTTTCTTGTTCTTGTGAAATGCTATGTGTGTTTGTGTATGTACTGTTTGTGAACTTCACCCTCAGTGGCATGGATTGACATCACTTAGGCATATTTGTGTGTTTGCATGCACATGCATGTGTTATGTATTATGCCTGATATTATGCTTAGTCTAGATTTTAAAAATGATGTGGCAAGCGATATATGGTTTGTATTTTTGCAGTAATAGTAGACCTTTGCTATGCTATATGAGTTTTCAAAAATTTATTTTATTGAGAAGTAATTTATATTCAGTTAAATGAGACATTTAGTACATTCTTAACTTTCAAGGATTTTGAAACATACTTGTATTATATTTTATATGTTATATAAAAAAACCATATCAATCAAGATAGAAAAATTACCTCCTTACAATCGACCACCTCCCCATTTCTGATTCCATGTAACCTGGACTTGCTTTCTAACACTCTAGACTTGACCTCCTTTTTCTGGAATTTCATACGAATGAAATTAAACAGTTTTTAGTTTTTTCTATTCTGGTCTTTTGTTCAGTTTGCCATAAATGGTTTATTCCCTTTTACTGCTGGCTAGTATTACATTTTACAAATATACTGCAATTTGTTTAATCCATGAATCTTTTGGACATAGTGAGTTTTTTCAAAGTTGGAATTGTAATGAAGAGAGACTGCTTATGAAATTGTATGTGTCACAATGAGAATGTGTCTCATGGCCTAACACCTTGAAATGAATTCTTTGGATCATACAAATTTGTATTTAACATTTTAAGAAACTATCAAACTAGCTTCCACACTAGACTGTAATTTTATAATTTTCTCCAGAAATGGAATTTTCTCAGAGTTTTCACATCCTCAGAAATACTTGGTTTTATCAGTCTTTTTAATTTTAGCTATTGTAAAGTTGTTCTATGGTATATTATTTTAGCTTTAATTTACATTTTCCTCATGAATGTTGAGCGTGATTTCTTGAGTTTATGGGCCATTACACCATCTTTTCTGAAATTCCTTAAATTCTTTTTCCAATTTCATAATACTGAGTTGCCGTCTTGTTTGTGTCTACACACATACACGCACACAGATAGCCTCCTTACAAGTACTTTGCGGATGCACATATTGCAAGCCTGTATATTCATATGCCTCATCCTGCTGTTTAAGGAATAGATATGTTGATTATAAACATGTGAAATTTGATACTTTTGTCTTTTGACTCATGTTTAGCTTGTCTCAACTGAGAAGTCATTGCTTACCTAAAGATTGTTCATATTTTCTCTCAATATTTCATGCACACAGCCTGCCCTCTGCCACAGAAGTAGTTTTAATGAAGGAATCAGAGTTGAGAGAACAAGAGGGAAAAGATATGGGGCTAACTTTTAATCTATAGCTAGTTTTAGTGCCATTACAAGTAAAGTCTGGCCCTTCAAGCATCTACCGAATGTCCTGCTGTTCATTAAGCTCTCTCTCCTCCAGCCAGTTGGAACTTCAGTGTCTCCCAGTCAGGTGTGACCTCTGGAGTTGTTCAACTCACAGTTCGCTGTGGTTTCACTCTATGCTTGAAGAGGTTTGAACCAGGAATAGCCCTAAGCGGACTACTTTGCAGATTACAGAGCTCTTGCTGGTCAAAACTTTCAACTTGGCAAGTTTGTCACATTCTGATCGAGTTTTCCCTTCATGGGCTGCAGTCTGGAAACTGCTTCCAGGCTCATAGTTATTAGATCGTGGGGTTCAAATGATTCATTTCCATTCTCCCAGATATCACAGCTTTTTGCTGTGCTGTATCTAAACCTTTTTTTCCCCTCCATATATTTTATCCAGTGTTCTAGTTGTATCCATATCCAGCAATAAGACAAGTCTGGGATCAAATATCTATTATGACAGGAATTTGATTTTGTAGGTTTTTTTTTTTTTTTTACAGCCAGAGTGGACAGTGCAGTGAGATACAGAGACAGAGAGAAAGGTCTTCCTTTTTTCTGTTGGTTCACCCCCTAATGGCTGCTGCAGCTGGCGCTCTGTGGCCAGCGCACCGTGCTGATCGGAAGCCAGGAGCCAGGGGCGGGTGCAGGGCCCAAGGACTTGGGCCATCCTCCGCTGCACTCCCGGGCCACAACAGAGAGCTGGACTGGAAGAGGAGCAACCGGGACAGAATCCGGTGCCCCGACCGGGACTAGAACCTGGGGTGCTGGTGCTGCAAGGTGGAGAATTAGCCTAGTGAGCCGCGGTGCCTGCCCAGATTTTGTAGGGTTTTGTTTGTTTCATTTTAATTGTGCTAAAGCATGCCATCAAATTTAGCATCTTGCCATTTTTAAGTGTACAGTTCAGTGGCATAAACTATATTCATGCTGTCATACGATCATCATCACTATCTATCACCTGGACATTTTCATCTTCCAAAACTGAAGATCTGCCCTCATTAAATATTGATTCTTGTGGCTGGCATTGTGGTGTAGCAGGTAAGTCCATTGCCTGTGAAAGTGGCATCCCATGTGGTTGCTGGTTTGTGTCCCGGGTACTCTACTTTCAATCTAGCTCCCTGCAAATAGCCTGGGAAAGAGTGGAGGATGGCCCCAGTGTTTGGGTCCCTGATACCCACATGGGAGACTCAGGTGAAGCTCCTGGCTCTTGACTTCATCCTGGCCCAGAGCTTGCCCTTGCAGCCATCTGGGGAGTTGGACTAGCGGATGGAAGATCTCTCTCTCTCTCTCTCTCTCTCTCTCTGTCTTTCCCAGGCGCCATCTGTAATTGTTTCAAAATAAATAAATAAATTTTAAAAATATTAATTCTTTATGAATTTAAAAATATTCTTATTAATAGATAGAGAATAGATTTCATGTATTTCAAAGATACAATTCTATGAACATCAGGATACTTCCCTTCCTTCCTCCCTCCTTCTTCCTTGCTTTCTTTTTCTTTTACTTTTTGTGATAACATAGTTTCAATTTATTTTTTTCCCAAGGAAACCTTTTACTTAGTACAAATTTCATAAATGCAACTTTAGGAATATACTGATTCTTCCCACCATACTCACTCTCCCACCCCCATAATCACAGTCTTAACATTCCACTACATAGAGTGTTCAACAAGTGAAAAGTAGAAAGATCACTGTTCCACAGGAATATAGCCAAGGCCTATAAAGATAGTCAGATCGCAGGATGTCAATTTCAGTCTTAGATATCCAGGTTTCTCTTTGTACTTTTTATACTAGCTACCACAAATCAGAGAAATGATATTTGTCTTTGGGGGTCTGGCTTATTTCACTAAGTAAGCATAATGGTCTCCAGTTCATTCTCATTTTCCCTAGGACCTGGCAACCACCATTCTACTTCCTGTTTCTAAAAACTTGACAATTCTATATAAATCCTGTACATGGAGTCACGTGAAGTGTCTTCAAAATGTTCACGGAAATGCATATTATGAAATAATTACATATGCGTTTCAAAATTTGCATCCAAATAAACATCTTTTAATTCTATTTAGCTACTTTTCCTAACTTTTTAAAAATTTATTTGAAATGAAAGAGCAGAGTGAGACAGAGAGAGAGAGAGAGAGAGAGAGGGAGAGAGAGGAGGGAGAGAGAGAGATTCCATCTGTTGGTTTATTTCTCAAATGCCCACAGTAGCCGGAGTTAGGACAGAATGAAGCCAGGAGTCTGGAACTCAATTTAGGTCTCCAAAGTGTGTGGAGGAGACACAAGTACTCGGGCAATCACATGCTCATATTTGCAGAAGGCTGGGATTGCAAGCAGAGCTGGCACTCTGATTGAGGATGTCGGCATCATCAGCCGTGTCATAACATCTGCACAAACATACTTCTCTTTTCCCCCAGGCTTTCTGAAGTTCCCCCTCCCAAATGCTCATCTTTCTGTGGCTGGCATATTTTCATTTAGCATAAAGTATTTTTTTAAGATTTATTTATTTATTTGAAAGTCAGAGTTACAGAAAGAGAGGTCTTCCTTTAGCTGGTTCACCCCCAAATTGGCCGCAATGGCTGGCGCTGTGCCAATCCAAAACCAGGAGCCAGGAGCTTCCTCCAGGTCTCCCACGTGGGTGCAGGAGCCTAAGGACTTAGGCCATTCTCTACTGCTTTCCCAGGTCATAGCAGAGAGCTGGATCTGAAGTGGAGCAGCAGGGGCTTGAATTGGCGCCACTATGGGATGCCAGTACTGCAGGTGGTGGCTTTACCCACTATGCCACAGCTCAGACACCCTAGCATATAGTCTTGAAGCATTTCCCATGTTGTTGCAGGTGTCAGAAAGTTGTTTTTAAACATGAACGATATTCCATTGTATATGTGTTTTGAATAGATTTTGTTTATCCATTCACATATTCAAGTAATTCGCCTATTGTTAAAATCAGGTTTAAATTTTGGCTTCCAACTAAAACTCAAAAATTAGGGCATTTGAACTGATAAATCATCTGTATCCCCTATCAGTGTGCCTGGGTTGGAGTCCCAGCTCTGCTCCCAGTTCTGGCTTACCGTGGCCCCTGGTGGGGCAGCAGATGATAGTTCCAATAGTTGGGTCCCTGCCACACCCATGGGAGACCTGATGAACTCCACGCTCTCAGCTTTGGCCTCACCCAGCCTCAGTCATTGCAGGCACGTGGGGAGCGAATCAGTAGATGGGAACTCTGTCTCTGTCTGTCTCCCAGACTAAAATAAATACATTTTGAAAAATATTCATCTTGTTTGTATTTTGTTGTTGAGTTGGAGAAGATCTTTGTATATTCTGGATATCAGAGACATGCTTTGTAAATATTTTCCCCAGTATTTGGGTTGCCTTTCCACTCTGATGATAATATTCTTTGATAACCACATTATATAATTTCGATGAAATCTAATTTATCTGTTTTTCCTTTATTGCTTGTATCTTTGGGGATAATAGTCAAGAAATCATCACCAAGTCCAATATATTGAAGCTTTTACAAGTGTCTTCTTCTAAGCATTTTTATTGTTTTATTCTACTATATGATATATTTCTTTGTTCTCTAAGTTTTTAATTTAAGATTACCTTGTTTGATAGTGCTGTAGTACTTCTTTCTTTTGGTGACTTTTGCATGGATATCACTTCTCATTGTTTAACTTTCAGTCTGCATATTTTTAGATCTAAAGGGTGTCTCCAGAGAATGAAACATATGTGTCTCTCTGCCTGTCAATTAAAAATGAAAGTAAATAACTAGAGTTTCTTATAGATAGCCTATAGTTGGATTCTGTTTTGCGTTCATTCTACCAATCAGTGTGTGTGTGTGTGTGTGTATGTTTTCTTACTTAAAATAGTTTTTTATTTAATTGTTTTCTCACAGCTTTTTTGTCATGTTAAAATATACAGATAAGATACTTCACAAAGTGTGGGAACATGGCATTAAAAGAAAGTTTAGTAGGGTCCCAAAATTTTGAAATCATTTGTAGTTTTTCCATACTGAGCATTTTCCATGATCTTGGTGAGACTCTTCATATGGATGAATTTAAAAAAAATATTTTGCACCCAAATAAACTTACCATTTAAAAATTATTTATGGGTTAGAATGTGATATTTCAACACATGTACACAATGTGTACTGACAAAACAGGGTAATCAGCAGTTCCCCTTCCTTGACATTATTCCATGGTTGGCAGTTTGGAGCTTCAAGTAGAACTGCCATATGATCCAGAAATCCCACTACAGGGCATATACTGGAAAGACTTGAAATAATTGTATCAAAGAGATACCTACTCCACCATGTTTATTGCAACACTCTTTGCAATAGCCAAGTTATGAACTCAACCAAAGCATTCATCATTAGCTGAATGAATAAAGAAAATATGGTATAGATATATTGTGTGATACTATTTCATCATAAAAAATAAAATTTTGTCCTCTGCAACCAAATGAATGGAACTGGAAGACAACATATTAATATTATTAATGAAATAAGCCTGGCCCAGAAAAATACCACATATTCTCCCTCATGTATGGAAGCTAAAACAACAGTTACCAAAAGAAATATGAACACAAAATGGTGAGTACTTGAGGCTGGAAGAGATAGGAGGAGAGAGGGATAACAGGTACAAAGTTAGAGTCACATAGAAGATGCTAGTGAGCATAGGTGGGACACTATAGCTCGTAATAACCTAGTATAGATATTGTATGAAAAATCTATGCCTTTTGTTTGAGGCCCTTAATTCATCCACATTTAATGTCATTGCTGATAGCAAAGCACTTACTTCTGCAACTTTTAGTTGATTTCTTTTAGCAACATTCTTTGAATCCTTTCTCATTTCCTTTCTTATGGATTCTCTAGATATTTTCTTTATGGTTACCCTGGGATCACAAGTGACATACTAAAGTTATCTGTTTTAAATTTATACTAACTTTGCTTTGATTATGTTAGCATTAATTTTACAATAGCCAAGAGTAAAGTAAATGAATTTACAGTGAAGCACTATTCACAATAGCCAAGATATGGAATCAACCTGTGTCCACTATGGGTGAATGGATAAGGAAAATGGTGTATATGTTTATGTTTCTAAGTATTCCTATTTAGCTATGAAAAAGAATGAAATTTTAACACTTGCACCAAAGTGGATGGAACTGGAAGTCATTGTTGCTAAATGAAATAAGCCGGGCAAAGGTAAATGCTGCATGCTCTCTCTCCTATACAGAAAATTTTAAAAAGTTGATATAAACTTATAATAGTGATTGCTAGAGGCTGGGGAGGATGTGGGAGAAAGAAAGCGGATGAATAATGGGTACCTACACACAGAAGTAATAGGTTCTAGTGTTCAGCAGTACAGTGGGATGACTCTAGTTCAAAATAAAATTATTCTGTACTGTCTGAAGAACTAGAAGAGAGGAGCTTCTGGCTGCAAACATAAAGATAAGGAGATGGAAATGAGAATGGCACTATTTGATCCACTTGTTATGTATACATGTGTTAAAATATTGCATGATACTCCGTAAGAATGAACAAGTAGTCTTTGTTAATCAAAATTTTTTAAAATAACGTTGATTCAAAAAGAATTGCACAAAAATCTCTACTCCTTTACTGTTTGACTCTGCTCTACTTTATGTTTCTCACAACACAAATTGCATCCGTATACACTGTGTAGCCCTTGATATAGATTTACATTTTTTGCCCTTTTATTTTAAATACTGTAGAAAATAAAAATCTTAGAAAAGAAACTGCAATAGTGTTGTTCTCGTATTATCCCATATTTATCTTTACTGGAGAACTTATAACTTCAAGGTACAGTCTAGGGTACTTTCATTTTGAACTTCAAGGACACCCATTAGAACTCCCAGCTTTTGCTATTCTAGGAATGTTTTAATTTCTTGTTTTTGAAAGATAACTTTGCTATATATAGGATTCTAGGTTTACAGATTTTTATTCCAGCCCTTTAAATATGCCACCCACTTGAGTTTGAACTTCAGGGTTTCTGCTGAGAAATCCACTGATGATGTCCCTGGGGATCCCTGTAAGTCTTCAATGCCTGGAAATTTAGTTTTCTTTCTGTTTCTAAAGTTTAGCAATTTGAGAATATAAAAGCTAATTTTTTTGTATTATTCTGTAGCCTTTTTATTCTTTTAATCTGATACTAATATCACAATGATTCTAAAGTAGCACAAAAACACAATAAAAATGTAAACTCCTAGTAGTATCTGATGGGCAGCTGTTTTTGCTTACACAGTGGCATCAGATAGAAGCTAGTTGGTTGTTATCACTGCTTTCTTTGATTAGGTTCACTGCCATATCTGGCTGTTGACTGGCTATCAGTCAGCTGAGGTGACTAGTGACTAGCACAACTCTGTAGATTAGCTATTTTAAAAATTATTTGAACCTATCTGTCATCTTAGGCCACACCAGGATTGTTTCCATGGTGATGACAGAGATGTGGGTATCCCCATAGGCAGGTCCTTTTGAAAGCTCTGGTTGTGTTAGATATGCATTAGGAAGTGCTAGGTTTGTGTCCTTTCAAGGGGCGGGGCTGGTGCAAATTGCCCACGAAGTGAGAATGCCTTCCCATTACAAGGTAAATGGCATGGATTTAGGAAAGGGTGATCAATGGAGCTGTTGTTGCAACAGAACACACCAACATAATACTTCCCTTTGATTTTCTTTGGTATAAGTAAAATAGTATTCTATTAGGAAGAATGTACCTAACTCCTTGCCTCCCCATTAATTTAAAATTTCCTGTGTCTTCTTTTATTCTGTGAGTCTTGTCTTCAACAAATCTAACATGTACTTAACATGACGTTATCAGGAACTGTACTATGTCACTTATGGGTGATATACTTTAGGAAAAGTGTGAAATGATTTGGTCCCAAACCTTTCCACTTGGAACTTTCATTCAGTACGCTTTTATCAATCTGATGTGTTATTTAAGAAGAGAACTATGAATTCATATTCCTCTATTTATAACCTGGATTTTCTACCTTGATATTTTTAGGATATTTTTCTCTTTCATCGAAATCCAAACCAGTTTCTAGGAAATCTCTTGGTGAGTGTGATTAACTCATTTTCTTTAGATGGTAGTGAGCCTTTTCAGCTTGTAAACTCTGGTATACAATTATATTTCTTAAGTACCTTCTCCCTAAAAACATTACCTTCCTCAGAGAATAGCACTAACGTTTAATTTGATTTATCATTTCTTATCCTATACCTTCCTCCCCTCATTCCTAATACAGGAAGAGCTTTCCATGTTTGTTTTAACACTTTCACTTTTCCTGAACGGGAATAATTCATTATTCTGTTTTCCAACTTATCTTATTGTTTATTAGATCTACACATTTTCTTTCACTGGGTCTCTGCTCCTGTTTCTGAGACATGATCTTTTTTGGATTTTAATGCGGGTGCTGTAGACTTTTCTGCAATTTCTAGTAATTGTAGTAATTTCTAGTTTGCTGCATCTAGTAACAGATTTCCCTGCTGATGGTCGTGGGTGATGATTTCATTCCCTTATTTTTATGACAGAGATCCCACTGCTTTATTCTGCACTACTCACTCATTCTAGGGCCAGGTAAAATCTGCCTTGGCTGAGAGTGGACCAGCTATTTGGATGGATTTGTTATGGTTGGTCCTTGTCCTGGTTCCAGCTGATGGAAAGGTGGATGTACAGGATTCCCTACAGAGTTTTCTTGGAGAGGCCAACATCATACTGCACTGTGATCCCATCTATTCTGCCTCTCCATTTTCTCATTCCCTGGTACTAAGGAACAAATGAAGTATCAAAGTATTTAACTCATCCAAGTATCTCTCCACTGTTTGGGGATCATAACAGATCTTGCTTCTTCATTGCCTTCCTCTTTCTTCTAAATAATTGTGATAACATTGCATTTATACTTTCAAAACTGGAATTACTGTAAGTAACTCCTATTACGACTAGTATTAAAGTAACATATTCATTTATTTTTTGCAGTATTTTCCTTGGGATAGATTCTTAGAAGTGGAATTACCAGGATAAAGTATACAATATTTTGTGAATTTTTGATATACGATATTATTTCCCAAAAATGCTCACCAAACTACACTTCCACAGCAGTATAAATATATACCCTCATTTACAAAAAGCGTTTGAAATGATGTGCTTATGAAAAAAATTACAATTTTGAAAATTTCTGCAAAAGAAAATTATAAGTAGTGATTGCTTCATTTCTTGTGATGACTATTGTTATTACACTGGCTTAGTTATTTCATTTTCTGTCCCAGTTCTTTTTAGAAAAGATAGAAAGTTAGGTAGATAGATGATAGATAAACAGAAGTCATGCAGAATGCCCTCATAGATGAGAATACTGTAATGATAACATTTAAGCTGTTTCAAATTTTTGTGAGATTATATGTAAGCTTATGATTAATGTCCTTATACTTCATATACATTATTTTTTAATGTAAATCTTAGGAAGAAAGTCAAGAAAAAGAAATATATAAAAGAACATATATATCCCCCCACAGTTATGCACACAGAGTTTTAGGGGGATATTCTATAAACTTACACTATCAGCATTCATTGATAGGAACATTTATTACTTTTATCCTTGCCAATATTGAGCATTAGAAGAACTTTTGCACTTTTAACATTTGATACCAAAGCACAATACCTTTTGTTTTTGTTTGTAATCATTTGATCACTAATCATACAAAACAGTATTTTTCCTAGCACTTATTATTCATATATAAGTACTTTTCTGTAAAACTTCTGTTAGCATTCATAATCACTTTAGTTCTTTTTTATTAGTGATAAACTATTGTTATTATTTTCTCTTTTGTGTGTATACAAAACAATTTTAAATTTTTAATCAATTACAGTTACTTATATTTTGTAACCAACGTGTTACTCTACACATGGTGGTTGCTCAGTGAATTCTGTTGAATTAAAACAAAGCGAAATACTTCCTATATTCCAAATTCAATTCTGTTCTGGGCAAAAGCAACAGGAATCAAACGCTATCGCAGTACTCCATCTGACTTTTTCCCCCTTCTTTTTATAGATAATAAAAGACCATGCCTTGAATTCTCTCAGCTAAGTCTAAAGGATTCCTTTCAAGATTTGTTTGTTCCCAGAATAGAGATAATTCTGATGCTGTACACCAGGAACAATCTAAATTGTGCTGAGCCACTCTTTGAGCACAACAACTCCCTTAATGTGAATTTCAACACAGAGAAGAAAACAGTCTGGCTTATTCATGGATATAGACCAATGGGCTCCACCCCGTCCTGGCTTCGGAATTTTCTGAGGGTTTTGTTGAATGAAGAAGATGTGAATGTCATTGTAGTAGACTGGAACCGGGGTGCAACAACATTCATTTATAACAGAGCGGTTAAAAACACGAGAAAAGTTGCTGAGAATTTGAGTGGGCGCATTAGGAATCTTTTGGTAAGTCTGGGAATTTTGTGCAGTATGCACAGTATGTACTCTGCAATGTGTTATGCAATACCACAAAGTGACAATAAAATACTCTTCTCCCATATCATAGGAATTCCTGCTCTGATGTACTAACGCTGCAGCCATCTTCTTTGTCTGCCTAAATAAGTATTGCAGTACATGATGTGCCTTATTTTTTAAAAAGTCTCTTAAATATACAATTATTAAGTTTGTTTCTTTCAAGTCTACCTTTATAGACTTCAGAATAGAGCAGTGATCCTGTGTGGAGAGAGAGAATAAGCTATATAATCATTTCATTCTTTTGATTTCTTTCCTAAGGCGCAGCTGATATGTTTGGAGTTAATCAAGTGTGAATTTGTGGAAATGAGGAGAAAGTAGCTAGAAGCGTAGCATAATTCTGCCACCTTGGTAGTTGGGTTTAATACGTTCAACCTCAGCTCAATGTCATCTATAGTTTGAATGATTCTTATTTATTTAATTAACACTTCTAGAAATCCGAGTCTTTCCTGAGAAAAGTGGTGGTGATGGGAAAATAAATGAGAGAAAGAAGGTGATGGTGATGGGGAAAGAAATGAGAGAAATAAAGGTGATATCTGCCTGGGGGGAGGTGAGCATCTTTGAGCTTGGAAACTGACCTTGTATTGTGTTATGATGAACTTCCAAGCCTCTTTTGAAACTGAACTTAAATTTATAAAAATATTTATATGAATATTAAATGAATAACAAAAACTTGTGAAAAATAGAATTAAAAGATGTTTATTAGAGTGCAATTTTTTAAAATCCATATATCTTTGTAGAGGTTTTTCATAGTGCACTTTTTCCAGGTGCTATTTGAATACTCCTCATATGCCTGGATTGTAAAACTTTTCACCAAATAATATTATTTAATTCCATTTCCCACAACGTTTTGAAGTACTCTTATAATTAAATATACATACCTGTTTATATACATGCTTAACCAGTGAGTGATGTGTAGTAATCACTAAATAAAATCAGCTGCCATTATTACATTGCCATCACATCATTCGGACAAAATCACACTATACTCACAAAGTTGCAGAGGACCTAATTGTTTCAGCTGTCTTTGCTGATAGTCTATAAATTGCATAATTGATTTTTCCTGATGATTGTGATCTTTTCTCTAACTGACAATAAGTGCCCTAAAGTGTGGGATAATATGTATAATAGAACCAGAACAGAGGATCTTGTAGGTTCCAAACACAAAGAAAAGATAAGGCAACGGAAGGGTTGATTGCCTGGGATGATCAGTGATAGTTGTAGGCCTATGTTGAAATGTTGTATTGTACTCCTTAAAAATATATGTTACATGCTGTTCCGAAAATATACTTGTAAAGTGTGGGAAATTTGGTTACACAGTTAAATTTCTGACAATGCCATTGCTTACAAAAACTTCACATGAAGAAGATATGATGAGATCAGTAGCATTAAAATTTGGAGAGATACTCCCTCAGGGTTGTAGACACTGATTGATCTGAGAAATTTGAGGACAGAGTAACTTTGTGCCTAGAAAACCTGAGTCTAATTTTTATTTATTTATTTATTTTTTCATTCATTTACTTGTTTATTTTTATTAGTGGGAAATACTCCACATCTTTCTACGAATCACTGGAAGTGCTACTTTATAGACTGGGCAGGATCTACTCACAAGTCTTGTGTTAGCTCCCCAAGAATGTTGTGGAAGAAATGTGTCCTTTGTGTAGGCTTCTGATGTCTCCTTCTGGAGAGAAATTGCTTAAAATTCATGCACCCTGTTTTGTCATCTCTGTTTTACTCATCTTCCTGGAGAATTTTGTACAACCTAACCAGATAAAATAAGAAGGCAGATGAGCATAAATTTTGAGGACCAGCAGTCCATCTGGCTGTTAACAAAATATAATGGACACGGCAGCTTATAAATAAGAGAAATCTATTTCTCACCCTTCTGCATGTGAGGAAGACCAAAAAGAAGGCCCTGACAGGTTGTCAGGTGAAGACTCACTTGCTGGTTCATAGACCTTACCTTTTCACCATGTCCTCCCGTGGAAGACAGATCAATCAAATGCCTTTGGGCTTCTTTTAAGGAGGCACTTATTCTCTCAGGAGAGCTGCAGCCTCATAACATAATCAATGCCTCATCCCTCAACTCCCACTGTCCCCAGTAGCCACACCTTCAAATATAATCCACTTGGGATTTAAGATTTCAGCATGTTAATTTGGGTGAGAGGAGATACACACAATCAGACCATGGCAACTGGAAATCTATCATCTCCCCTTCCTCATATATATGGGCTTGGGCAAGTCATTGCTTCTGACTTTGATTTCTCAAATGCTATTATTTAGTATTTCTTAGGTGCCAGGGACAGTTTTGGGCAACAGGACAAAAACAACTGAGTCATAAGGAAATTGAGAATATCCGCTTTAAGATTTATAAAGCACAATTCAAAGTAGTTAGCACAAAGTTATCGCCTAATAATGTCTATTATTATTGTTGTTATACTATGATTTGTTAATTTAGTGTGTTATTTTGCATATACTATTTTATATAATATGTGTTAAGGCTTTAAAAATTTTAAATAAAATTTATGGAAATTATATAAAAATGAGATATTTCATGGCAAAAGTTGAGCAAAGATGTAGTTGTTTTGAAATTATAGTCTCTTTTCCTATCTCCCAGAAACAAATTTAAAAAACTAATGAATTATAGATCAAAACACATAATTTGTGATTACCTGAACGAAAACCTTGACACTAAATTTTCAATTGCAGAAACATGGAGCATCTCTTGACAAGTTTCATTTCATAGGTGTGAGCTTAGGGGCTCATATTAGTGGATTTGTTGGAAAGATATTTCATGGTCAACTTGGAAGAATAACAGGTAAAATGATTTTGTATAAACTTACTGTTTCAACACACTTTTTAAGCAATAAGTTACTTTATTTAAAACTTGGCTGATATAATAATTGAGCAACAGAAATTGTGTACATTTTTTCTGTGTTATAATAAATTATTAGTCTTTCTTTCAGTTGTACTCCAAAGCCTTATTTAGTTCTGAGCAGAGCTTAAGGTATTAAAAATGGAAATGAGAAGGAATAGTATATTTCTGCAATTCTGTCTAAATTTGAACACATTATTTTTAGAATATAGAGGACAATGTAGTCACTTAAAGAACTGTTCATTCACATATCAGCTAACAATATATCTATGTTTTTAATTTTCACAAACTTTGATATATTGCAATCCTTTTAAAAGTTTTACTCATGGGGCCACGCCATGGCTCACTTGGTTAATCCTCCACCTTGCAGCACCAGCATTCCATATGGGCGCCGGGCTCGGTTGCTCCTCTTCCAGTCCAGCTCTCTGCTGTGGCCCAGGAAGGCAGTGGAGGATGGCCCAAGTGCTTGGACCCCTGTACCCGCATGGGAGACCAGGAGGAAGCACCTGGCTCCTGGCTTTGGATCGGCACAGCGCTGGCTGTGGCGGCCATTTGGGGAGTGAACCAACGGAAGGAAGACCTTTCTCTCTGTCTCTCTTACTGTCTATAACTCTACCTGTCAAATAAAAAAAAATTTTTTTTACTCAAATGCTTAAAGGGAGAGTCAATAGTTAGCACCCAATTTGAGGGTTTCTGGATCCTAACTGCTCTCAGGTTTTCATAACAAAATTAACTGTATCCAGAAATCTCAGGGGCTAAATAGTGCTGGCAAGGATTTTCATTCTTCTAGGAGTGATGGTGATTTTAGAACTAGAAGGATAATATTCCTCCTTAAGCAATCACATTTTAAAACAATTATTAATATCTGTGTCCATAGAAGATAATAATTTCATGCACTAATAAAAAGTGATAGAGTCTATAGTTAAGTTTCAAAAAAGGAGGATGGAGAAATAAATAACTTGTTTAGATAGTTGGGATGTTTCCAAAGCTTAATGTACCTTGAGTTATCTAATCTGATCATTGTTAATATTATCCTCATGAAACATCAATGAAAACTGAGGTTCCCTGAATGAGTATAAGAGAGTTGGTACATAAGAGGTAAGCCACAATTTGCACAAAGTTTTCAACCACCCATTCTTTTTTTTTTTTTTTTAAGTTTTTAGTGGACCAGCGCCGTGGCACAATAGATTAATCCTCTGCCTGTGGCGCCAGCATCCCATATGGGCACCGGTTCTAGTCCCAGCTGCTCCTCTTCCAATCCAGCTCCCTGCTATGGCCTGGAAAAGCAGCAAAAGATGGCCCAAGTCCTAGGGCTCCTGTACCCACATGGGAGATTGGGAAGAAGCCCCTGGCTCCTGGCTTCGGATTGGCGCAGCTCTGGCCGTTGCAGCCATTTGGAGAGTGAACCAGCAGATGGAAGACCTTTCTGTCTGTCTCTCCCTCTCACTGTCTGTAACTCTACCTCTCAAATAAATAAATAAAATCTTTTAAAAAATAAAGAGAGAGGTAGAGTTACAGACAGTGAGAGGGAGAGACAGAGAGGTCTTCCATCCACTTGTTCACTCCCCAAATGACTGCAACGGTTGGAACCAGGAGCTAGGAGCCTCCTCCAGGTTTCCCACATGGGTCCAGGGGCCCAAGTACCTGGACCATCTTCTACTGCTATCCCAGGCCATAGCAGAGAGCTGGATCAGAAGAGGAGCAGCTGGGACTAGAACTGGTGCCCATATGGGATGCCAGCACCTCAGGTGGAGGATTAACCTACTGTGCTAGAGCATTGGTCCCCTCAACCATCCATTCTTCTTTAATAACCACACTTAATCAGTTTGAAGCAGTCCTACTCCATTTCAATGCGTGCTTACTCATATTTAAATCCAGTTTGAAGTCTCAAATACCAGGCAACCATCAGGATTGTAAAGACCAGCGAATGTGGAAATGCTGTATTAGAATAATTTACATGAAATGAAATATTTCTGTCTCATTCAGGCAAGTGAGCTAAATAAAACAGAAATGAGCACAATTATATTTCTTTTCATAAATTGTCTTTTTAAGATGATTATTTATTTAGATATTCTCAAGGAATTGAATTTTATCTCATACCCCTTCTTTTTGCTATTCTCCAGAAAGTCATGAACTTGTATTTTTATTTCAAATTGATACCTCAGATAATATCCACATTTCATGTATTTTAAATATATTTTTCTTAAAAGCATGCAGAAACCTCTTGTGATAAATAAATGACAGGATAAGAATACAGATGTTTTATCCCACATCCCAAATTTCATCTGATACCCAAAAGGCATTGCAGAGCTATAGAAAAAATTTAGAGTGAACTAGTAAGGCCAACTGTTCAAAGGGGGACAAGATGATATTAAATAGTTCTTCTCTTCTCAGGAGAAATAGCTGTTATCAAATATAAGGTTACTACTGGCTTGCTCCTAATTACTTCTTAAATTAATATCTGAAAAAAAGCTTTCTACTTTGACTACCTCCTCCATAACCTTCTTGAGGCACCTCTAGTGTGGATTAACTTGACAATCTGTGAATATCAGTCATAACTATTTTTCAAATAATGAAGATTTTTTATATTCATTCAATTTAATTTACCATTATTATGTTTTTGAGCAGGTTTAAACTAACACTATGAATACTAGATTTTTAATGCAGTAATGCAGTATGATGAACACCATAGTAATAGCTAGTAATAACTGATTTTATTGATGGTTTATTTCTTGCATTTCAGGTCTTGACCCTGCTGGGCCCAAATTCTCTGGAAAACCATCCTATAGCAGATTGCATTATACTGATGCCAAATTTGTGGATGTCATCCATTCTGATGCCAATGGTAACAATGCATGATGTATTGCTTAATTATTTGAATGAAAAAAAGAAATATAGCCCTGGGGAAGAAGAGATTACAAAAGGAGAAAGAGTTGGGGATAAAATGATTTTAAATCTGTAATTATAGA
Source organism: Lepus europaeus (assembly GCF_033115175.1). Classification (NCBI taxonomy): domain Eukaryota; kingdom Metazoa; phylum Chordata; class Mammalia; order Lagomorpha; family Leporidae; genus Lepus; species Lepus europaeus. The sequence goes on from NC_084828.1 coordinate 33,054,631, forward strand.
ATGCTAATGTTTTCATTAGTCATGGCAGCATTGCCCGGGGTTAGTGATTTCCTGTGTTGTCAAATGGACTGCACACCTATGGTTTGCCTCGTTTCTAGAGGTGTCATATTATCGTACAAAATGGAAACTTGGTAGAAGTTAGTTCATCCTGCCCATATATTGACAGTTTTATTGGCTTGAACACCCTTCCTCCCGTGCATACTGTTTCTGATATATCCAGGTTACCACTGTCTCTTATTGTGTCTCAGCAATCTGTATCAATCTGAGCATAGCACTTCAACAACAAAGTATTTTTTCTTCAAAGTTAGGGAAGTAATTTCTCTGTCATTTTTAATTATCTTCTCAAAAATCTCTAACATGGTATTAATAGTGTAGATGATACTACATTGGACAGATTCTTAATAAATACTTAACTATTCTGAAGCCTTCCTTGACCTAATATTGATGGAGCGCTGCATTTATATCAGGCAGTATTATAAGTGCTTTGTGTGATTTAATTCTAAGTTTCCATGAGACTGATAATCATAGTTGTTTCCCCTTTTACAAATGAGGAAACTAGGGTCAGGGTAACAAGGCCAGTAAGTGAATGATCCAGAATTTGAAATCATGTATTTTGATTCTAGAGTGTTCACTTCACCAGTATATTGTTCTGATGAATTGATAATTTAGATGTGTTGTGGGAATGGACCTGGAAGGGTGTGATTTCTATCTTGCCTAAAATAGAGACAAGAGGAAGAGACACTGAAACTACACCTGTAACCCTATTTCTTCAGGTTTCCTTTCTCTTTAATCCAAGTACCATAATTGCTCTCATGTTATCATGATTATCTTGTGGTGATCGACACCAGTTTTTTTTTTTTTTTCTTGTGAGATATAAAAGCCATAGATGACAGTCTCTCAACTTCTAAAACTATACTCCAAGGAACTGAGGCTATAATGGGAACAATTCTGCTCCTTATTTAGAATAAAGGCTTACCTATTAGAAAGTGAATGCCCAAAGACTCATAGATTTAGTTTGATACCACCAACCTCTCTTGTTTTCCTTGCTGCTAGCTGTTCATATCAACTTAATATCATATCCACACACAGGTATCCCAACTGGTCAGAAACTCTGTGGTCCCTTGTCTGAACTCTTCCTCTGAAACCTCAGCGTTACTTCTGCGTATGCCCTTTTGAATGAGCCCTTAATGCTTTTTATTATTTTTGCCTGCATTTTTGACTTTTAGTAATAACCTATTATGGATTGTCTTTTATTCCCAACGTTTTCTGGTGACTCCACCCTATCAGGTGTCACGAGATGTCACAGAGTTGGCAGCTCGGATAGAGCTTTCAGTGTCCATCACAAATAAAGAACACTGATTTTTGTCATTGCACATTAGCCAGGAATTTCCTAAACACTTAGGCTCAGCATATAGTTAACAGAATACCTCTTTCCTTGAGTGCTGACCAATCTTCTACCTGCCTATACTGCTCGTCCTTATTCAACTGTATATGTTAAAGAAGCCATGTGGCACTCCAAAGTGGAGGACTAGGTGACGTGGACAAACATTCCTGCTGAGATACTGGCACAAATGACCAGTGTTCAGAAGATTAAAAAAAAAAATACAGGGAGGCAAACTGGTAATTTGAAGCCACTTTGTGTTTTATGGAAGGTTTTCTGGGGCAGAGACTCGGAAGTGCGTTTGAAACTCTCATAATGGGCCTTGTAAAACATTTCTTACTTTTTTTCTGGGAAACTGGAGAACAGTAGTGCAGGGGCAGAGGTAAACTTGTAGAGAACCAGGGTTTTTATGGTCTGTAGACATCCTTCCAATCAGCTGAGTTTCTCAGACAAAAATTACAGAGACTTGTTAGGGAAATTTTAGACAGCTGGAACTTCTAGGTGCCCCATAGATGCAAACAGCAGTCCTCTTTAGAGTGAGTCACATCACCTTTCGTCTCAAATTATTTTTATAAACTATTTCAAAATACTGTTATGTTTATTAGCATTCAAATAAAAATAACCAGATATACTTGAAGAAAGATGGTGTGAAGCAATAGTCAATAAATAGTAAGCATTGGAAACAAGTCAATAAAAGAAACTGACAGGCCTACAGATATTGCAGTTATTATACATTGACTATAAATATATGCTTATTATTTTTAAAGAGGTAAAAATAATGCTGAAAATTTTAATATAGCATAAATATACATATGGTTGATTGTGTTTGATGAAAGTAATGAAAATTATATCCTAAAAAGTAAAATAATTTTCATTCAATGAATGGGCTTAACAAAATTGAAAACAGATAAAGAGTGTGTGAGTGAGTGAACTAGAAAATAGATGAAAAGTAAATTTGTAGAATTAAGGAAATAGATATCAGAGATTGAACAATACTTGTATAGCAGAGAGCTAAAAGGCAAATACAGTGCATACTCAGGAGATAAATCATATTTTGCTAGAATCCCACAGCAAAATACAGCAAAAGTAATGTTTAAAGACTACCTCATGATTTCCCCAAATCAAGGAAATTTAAATAATACACAACTTCACACTATTTAATTAATTCTAATAGGAGCAAATAATGAGAAATTCTCACTGAGAAACAAGATACTAAAGCTGCAGAAAGACAGCTATTGAGATACTACTGTGTTTGTGCAGGAATAACAGACTCATACTTTCCATAAGGGTAGTACCCCTGGCTGTTTCAAGAATAAAAATGGAACAAATACATTTTGTTTCAGACAAATTAAACTGAGGGAAACAATTATGAATAGAATGGCTGTTCTTCAGGCTAAGGGAAAATTATCCCTACCTTGTAGCTATTCAGGAAAGAAAAGTCATGAAAATGGTAAAATATTAAAGAATGGACACTGCCTTAAATAGTGTTAATAATATTCTAAAAGACTTAAAATAAAGAGTTAAAAACTCTCTCACATAATAGTATATAAATTTGGGGACTAGTAAAAGAAGTTCAGATATTCTTTGTTCCTTTCGTAAGGAAAGAAGGTAAAAGTGACTTTGTATTGCTTCATGTTTATAAATAAGCTATCCATGTTGAATATCCAGAATATCCAGGAAGAAAAGAATGAACGAGTATGTAACTCCCAAACTATTGTAGGACAAGACAGAATATGTTTTTTTAGAAAATGCAAAAGAAGACAAGATAAAAAAAATGAAAGGGAAATTACATGGAACCAGTGAAGCAAATAGAAGGTAGTTCATAAGGTGGTGAAATTAAACCCAAGTATGTGATCAAATCAGAGCAGTAAGCCCATTTATTTTGAGTCCTTAGTACTCTAGGACTCCTCTGTATTAAATATCCATATTGCTAAAAAGGATTTGAACCTTCAGGAGTCACTCAATGATCAACAAATCTAAGTACGCTTTTATGTTATAGCTCCATGCTTCTTGCCACTCCAGCCCAACTTGTTCTGAGACAGAATAATTTGTTTTCCTTTTTAATGAATGTAATACCAGCAAGTTCTAGGCATTGTTATCTAATGTGAGAGTGAACCATCACACGGATCTGCAAGGTCCTTAATGACTTGGCTTCATTTCCTCTGATGTTCCCTTTTTCTTTTTTTTTTTTTTAATTTTTGACAGGCAGAGTGGACAGTGAGAGAGAGAGAGACAGAGAGAAAGGTCTTCCTTTGCCGTTGGTTCACCCTCCAATGGCCGCCGTGGCCGGCACGCTGCGGCTGGCGCACCGTGCTGATCCGAAGCCAGGAGCCAGGTGCTTCTCCTGGTCTCCCATGGGGTGCAGGGCCCAAGCACTTGGGCCATCCTCCACTGCACTCCTGGGCCATAGCAGAGAGCTGGCCTGGAAGAGAGGCAACCGGGACAGAATCCGACGCCCCGACCGGGACTAGAACCCAGTGTGCTGGCACCGCAAGGCGGAGGATTAGCCTGTTGAGCCACGGCGCCGGCCCCTTTTTCTTACAAATACTGTCTTCCAGCCACTGTGGCTTCCTTGAATATGCTGAATATACCCACACATATCCTTTTGGCTTGCTACTTTACATCCTTCATGTCTTTGCTCAACTCCAACCTCATCAGCAGAAAATTCTCTAACTCATCTACATTGAAGTTCAGTGAACACTCTTGCCAGGCATTTTCTGTCTCTTTATTCTACACAATTTTTCCCCACGGCACTTATTCTCATCTGACATACTTTATTTTAACTTATGTCTTACTTTCACTAGACAATATTTTCCACTACGACAAGGATTTTTGATGTAGTTTTTTTATCTTTTATTTATGCATTTATAACACAAAGTACTTTGGCCCAGTGTAAACTGGTGATTTGGATATATGGTAGATTGATGAAGTACAGTTATCACAAATGATTAATTTAATGGATTTTCAGAAAAACTCATAATTAAAAAAACATCATTTATTTTATTTTAAATTCAAAATTATAGACTCACTCTCACTGGGTTTTAAGGAGATATTATTTTATGCAAATGTCACCAACCTGGTTATATAAATAGTTTGTGATTCTTGGATACTTCTCTTCTCAGGTTTAGGCATTCAAGAGCCCTTGGGACATATAGATTTTTATCCAAATGGAGGGAAAAAACAACCTGGCTGTCCTAAATCAATTTTTTCAGGTATAAAAACAGTAATTTTAAATGAATCAACATGATTAAAAAGGATAAAATAATCTTTTTTTCCTCTTAACTTTGGTTTAATCACCATTGCCTATTAAGAAAAGCTATTGATCAAAATGGATTAATTTAATCCTGCTTAGTTTGTACAAGTAAAAGTTACATCTAGACATTGATGAGACTATTATGTTTTAGTCCAACTGTTTTAATTCATCATTTTAGGAGAAATTTAAGTCATTGAGGAAGCAGAATTAGCTAAGGTCTCATATAACACAAGTTTGATCTCAGAACTTATGCTTTACAGTTGCCACAGTAAATACAAATATATATATGTATGTGTATATATATATATGTATATATATATATATATATATATATATATATATATACTTGATGATTGTCTTGTGAACAGAGAAAGCTGAGGCACAGCTCCTGCTGTGGATTTTGGCTCACTTGAGTCATAGCTAGAAACATCTTAGGTCTTCAATGGCAATTGGTCATGTAATCACACATGGCCAAAGGTCACAGCAGCTAGAGAAGTTTGGTCAAGGGGATAAGTACATGAGACACTGTGCAGAAACAGAAAGGTAATAGAGTTTATAAGTAAGCTGTTTCCTAGTGACTTCTGAAATTGAGTGGATGCACTGAGTGTGCAGGATTAGAAGAGAAAGATTCATTCATTAGTTATTAAATATAATAGCATTTTGTAGAGTTTGCTAAACTACTGAAATTAAGTATCTTTGTTGTGTTACTTATTACTTCAGAAAAGTTATAAATGTTATGCAAAACACATGCAAATTTAAGGTTTCAATGATGCTATTTGTTTAGTGGTGTGAGATGTAATCATCTGCTAGAATCAACACTTTAATATTCTTAAGGCGAACAATATTTATTAGCACTTAATATTTTACTTTTTCCTAAATTATGTAAACTTGGTTGAATGCATCAACAACTGTTTTGTTTTTAACCCTTAAGGAATTGAATTTATCAAATGTGACCACCAAAGAGCAGTTTACCTATTCATGGCAGCTTTGGAATCAAACTGCAATTTTGTTTCATTTCCTTGTCAATCTTACAAAGACTACAAGAGTAGTTTATGTGTGGACTGTGACAGTTATAAGGAAAAGTCATGTCCTAGGCTAGGTAAGAGAATGGTTATTTTGTTATAAATCTTTTTTGAAATGAATAACATAATGTATTATTAGTATTTTCTGCTGGAAACTAAACTATACTTTATATTTATTTATGAAAATGTTAACATTTATGGAAAATTATCTGAGATGATGTTGCATATGTTTCATTATTTACTAAATTTTTAAAAAATATTTAATTAGAGGCACATGGTTGCCTGCCTTTAGAAAACTGTTTATTTTCACTTTATTTGATAGGTTGGAGGGTGGTGGTGGGGCAGGGCAGGGCAGGGCAGAGGGGAGAGAGAGAGAGAGAGAGAGAGAGAGAGAGAGAGAGAGAGAGAGAGAGATTCATTTACTTGTTCACTCCCCAAATGCCTTCAAAAGCCTGGGCTGGGCGGCTGAAACCAAGAACTCCATCCAGGTTTCCCACATGGAGAATAGGGACCTATGTACTTGAGCCATCAAGGATGTGCATTACCAAGAAGAAGAGGAGTCAGAACTTGAACCAGACACACCAATATGTGAAGCAGGCATCCCAAAGGGCAACTTAATGTCCACTCCAATGCTCACCCCAATTTGACTGCCTTTCTATGCTCAGTGTAGTGGGTAAATTAGGTGGCCTCATGATGATCCTTGTTCTTTTTTTATATAAAAAGATTGATTTAATTATTTGAAAGACAGAGTTACAGATCAGCGGAGGCAGAGACAGACAGAGCTTCTGTCCGCTGGTTCACTCTCCCAATAACCTCAACGGCCAGACCTGGGCCAATCCAAAGAAAAGAACAAGGAGTTTCTTCTGAGTCCCCCACATGGGTGCAGGGGACCAAGTGCTTGGGCCAACTTCTACTGCTTTCCTAGGCCATAGCAGAAAGTTGGATCAAAAATGGAGGGATACTGGCGATGCAAGCCACAGCTTTTGGCTTTACCCTCTACGCCACAGTGCCAGCCTCGATCCTTGTTCTTGATACACAAGAGGATCAGTCATCTGAGTGTTTCCACTTGAAGAAAGAAACTTGCACTTCCTTAGCAGCACTGAGCATTTTTGCTTTTCAATGAGATGTCTTAGAACAAGTGAAGAGATGTTAACCAGGAGTAGTTCTTCATTTGCTGTCACTAGGTAGACATGAATCATATGAAAAAATGAGATCAATAGCTGTTAATTTTTATCCAAAAAGTTTGAAATTCATGCATAATTTATTCTTAATATGCATTTTCCATGAACTTTTGAAAACTGATTTGAATGAATTAAAGAAAGTTTTGTACTAAAATGAACTGACCATTTAATTCCATTTCCCATGAACTTTTTGAAGTGCCCTCATACAGATCATTAACTTCTAAATCAATAAACCTTGGTAAGAACTGTTAAGCTTTGCAGCATCTAACTTCTCCCCTGCCGGTGGGAAATTATGAATAAAAAAAGAATTCGTGTCAAAATGGATTGTTATGGGCAGGTGTGTAGCCTACTGGTTAGTATGTCCATGTCCCACATTACAATAGCTCCTGACTCTGGCTCCTGACTCCAGCTTCTTGCCAATGCAGACCCTAGGAAGCAGCAATGATGACTTAAAGAATTAGGTACCTACCACCCATCTGAAAGACCTGCATTGAATTTTTGGCTCATGGCCTCAGCCCTGGTCCAATCCTGGCCATTCAAGATATTTGAGGAGTGAGCCAAATAGGAACTTTTTTATATATGTGCATACCTCTCTGCTTCTCAAACATATTAATAATAATAATAATCTAGAGGCAATCTAAGAAGGTTATTTGTTCAGGGTTTTCCCAGCAGGTCATGAGCATGTATGTATGTGGTTTGTCTCTCATGGGAGAACCATCCACATGTTTCCAAAGCCAGTAAGCCTCAAGAATGAGCAGTGATTACAAAGGTTGAAATTAAATCCTCTGTAAGCAGTTGTCTTCAGCAGGACTGAATACATAGGGAGAATCTCTGGAAGAGGCATGTACCGTGCAAGTTTGCCAGTGTTATTTTTTCACAGACTACTTCTTCCCACAGCCATCACGTGGGAATTCATTGTCTTTGGATCTATGTTGAGGATTGCTTTTCTGGCCCTTTTGTTGTCCCATATAATGAGAAAATAGTCAACTAGTTAGACTATGTGGATTACTCAAGAGAATAAGTGAGAAATCAAGTGAAAACTGAATTCTCACTTCAGCATTCTTTCTACTAAATTCAAATTTGGAAATAACAATGTGGGAACAGAAAAGTTTCTGAAATACACATGTACTTTATCTGTGTTATTTAAATAATATGTATAAATAATATATAATATTCACATGTAATATATTGTATATATTTATAATTTTATAATTTTAGCATTAATATTTTATTAATTTCAAATGTATTAATCTATGTATTATATGTATATATAATATATATCTACAAATATATGTATTATATAATATGTGTAAATACACAAGTAGTGTACACATTATATATTATATGACTAAGACATATATGTAATGTACATATTCTACATGTACATATAATGTGTATTTGTGAAGTATATATTAAATACACATTACATAGTATGTATATGGATTCTATTTCTCTCTACATACACACACAGAGATATATGCTTATAGTATATAATGCATACACATACATGTCATAGCTGAATATATGTATATTCTCGTAGAGGGGCTATACTCATGATGCTAACTTGTATGTTTGAATTTTATGTAATTAATTTAAATGCTAAATTTATCCAAAGAGTTATAAGTAAAATTTGAACTTATAATATAATAGTACAAACTGTTAGAAAGGAATTGTAGCCATATGGAGAATGTTAAGCTCTGATAATACTTTTAGGGAGTGGATATATTTGTGACTACTTAACTTGAGTTGTTATTGTATTTAAAATAAATTCAATGTTAAATTATTTGAAAAATGTTTTTTAAAAGTCTTAAAAATCCATGATGATTATATACATAGATCCTTGAGGTACTTTTGTGATTTGAAGTACTTTTTAAGCAATTTGATGAAAGTGCAATTTTCAGTGTTCTTTTATCAAAACTCAGGTTATCAAGCGGAGCTATGGAAAGATGTTTTAGAAGAAAGAATGAAAGGATGGCCTACTTGGACCACTGTGTTTTTGGATACTAGTGGCACAAATCCATTCTGTAGTAAGTTATTAGTGTATTAAACAAATGAGCAAACTATTAGTTTTTTAATATTCATTTACACTTTATCCAAAGTGTTCTTTGAATCTATTCAAATTTCATCAAATACTTGCAAGAAACTTTAAAATTTGTTGGAGTAGTTAGACAAATTTAAGACTTGATTATTTTGATACTTGAGTAATATTTTCCCAAAGACATAATCAATACTTCCCTCCCCCCAGATTTACATGATTATGTTTTAGAAGCGAGTATTTGTTGGATATTTGGAAGGCAAATATTTTCTCACCTTCTATAACTTTTATTTCTTTTTATGAAGATTTTTGCAGAACAAAGTGTTTAGTTTAGATTAGAAATAACTGATCCCTTTTTAAAATCATTTTATTGAAATACAGTATACATACTGGGAAATGTCCGTAAGTTGGCTCTTCACTTTGTTATGTGTTTTCTTTGGAGTGCAGAATCTTCTCAGCTGGATACATTTGTCAATTTTGGCTTTGATTGCCTCTTTCTGGGGTCTTTTCCAACAAATCTTTGCCTATGCCAATCTCTTGAGAGTTTGCCAATGATCTCCTTTAGTAATTTAATGTATCAGGTCATAGATTTGGATTCTTGGTCCATTGTGAGTTGATTTTTGTTTATGGTTTGAGGTAAGGGTCTTGTTTCAACTTCTACATGTAGAAATCCAATTTTTTGAACACCATTTTTTGAAGAGAATTTCCTTTCTCCAGGGAATTACTTTGGCTCATTTGTCAAAAATTAATTGGGTATTGATGTGTGGTTTTATTTCTGAGGTTTCTCTCTTACTCCAATGATCTGCATGTCTGTTTTTATGCCAGTACTAGTCTGTTTTGATTATAACTGCCCTGTAGTATGTCTTGAAATCTGGTATTGTGGTGCTTTTGGTTTTGTGTTTATTGTGTAAAATTGCTTTGGGTAATCAGGGTCTCTTGTGTTTCCACATGAATTTTAGAATTGTTCTTTCTAGATCTACAAAGACTGGTCTGGAATTTTGATTGGTATTTCATGTAATCTGTAAATTGCTTAGGTGGTATGGACATTTTTATGATATTAATTCTTCCAATTTATGAACATTGAAGCTGTTTTGCATTTTTTGTGTCTTTTTCTATTTCTTTCCTTAATGTTTTGTAATTTTCATTGTGGAGATCTTTCATATCCTTGGGTAAATTTATTCTAAGGTATTTACATTCTTTTTTCACTATTGTGAATATGACTGTTTATATGTGTTCTTTTCACCCAGAGCATTTTGGTACATAAAAATGTTATTGATATTATAATTTTATTGATTGAGTGTTGATGTTATATCCTGTAATTTGCTGAATTCTCTTTGAGTTTCGATAGTCTCACAGAGGAGAATTTGGTTTTCCCCTTTAAAAGGCTTATGGTATCTGCAAACAGGTATTATTTGACTTTCTCCATTGCAATTTGTATTCATTTGATTTTTTTTTTTTTGCCTAAATGCTTTGGTTAAAACTTCCAGAATTATATTGGATAATAATTACAGACTGGGCATCCTTGTATGGTTTTCTTAGTGGAAATGCTTTCACTGTTTTCCTGTTCAATCTGATGCTGGTTCTGGGTTGTCGTATATTGCCTTAATTGTGTTAAGGTATGTTCTTTCTATTAGGATTTCTATATAATTCTTGTACAGGGACATCACTTTCTTTTTTTTTTTTTCTGTCCTTTCAGAATTTCATTTTGCTAGTAATTAATTTTTAAAATTTTTTTAAACTTTTATTTAATGAATATAAATTTCCAATGTACAGCTTATGGATTACAATGGCTTCCCCCTCCCATAACTTCCTTCCCACCTGCAACCCTCCCCTCTTCTGCTCCCTCTCCCCTTCCATCAATTTCTTTCTTTAAATTAGGGAAGTTTTCTGTAATTATTTCACTAACAAGTCTTTCTAATCCATTCTTTCTTTTTCTTTTCTTTTCTTTTCTTTCTTTCTTTTTTCTTTTCTTTTCTTTTTCTTTTTTTTTTTTTTTGACAGGCAGAGTTAGACAGTGAGAGAGAGACAGAGAGAAAGGTCTTCCTTTTCTGTTGGTTCACCCCCCAAATCCAAAGCCAGGAGCCAGCCACTTCCTCCTGGTCTCCCATGTGGGTGGAGGGCCCAAGCACTTGGGCCATCCTCCACTGCCTTCCTGGGCCACAGCAGAGAGCTGGACAGGAAGAGGAGCAACCGGGACAGAATCTGATGCCCCAACCGGGACTAGAACCCGGGGTGCCTGTGCCACAGGCGGAGGATTAGCCAAGTGAGCAGCAGCGTCGGCCCCATTCTTTCTTTCAATGCCTTCAGGAACTCCTAAGACCCGTATGTTGGGTCATTTGATAGTATCCTATAGATTTCCAACAGCGTTTTTTAGTTTTATAATTTCTTCTTCTTGTTCTTGGTCTGACTATAAAATTTCCAGAGATTTGTCTTCTAATTCAGATATTCTTTCTTCTGCCTCACTGAATCTGTTGTAAAGGCTTTCTGCCTCATTTTTTTATTTGATCTATTTTGTAATTTCCAATATTTTATTTTGATTTCTTTTTAAAATCTCAATTTCATGGGAAAATTTTCATTCATGTCATGTATGGATTACTTTAATTCATGGATTTGCTTCTGATTACTTCTAAGTAAACCTGTGATCAATCTGTTGAATTCTTTTTCTGGCATTTCTTCTATCTCTTCATCTTCACATTCCAGTATTAAAGTGCTGTTGTGTTCTTTTGGGTGCATGATCATGCTGTCTTCCTTATTCTTATTGAATCGCTGCATTTATTTTTAGACATTTGTGGAGATACTTGTTTTTTTTTTTTTTTTCCCTGTGATGGCTTTTATCTTTGGGCTATACCTCTGTGGCTTAGTGAATACCCAGAGGCATGTGCTGGATGTGACCAGGGAGCTCTGTTCATTGCTCCAGGGTGAAATTATTTATTTGCGATACAGAGTTACAGAGAGAGGAAGAGATAGAAAAAAACCTTCCATCTGGTGGTTCACTACAAAAATGGCTTAGGCTGACCCAGACAAAAGCCAGGAGCCTGGAACTCCATCCGGGTCTCACATGGTGCAAGGGTCAAGTACTTAGGGCATCCTCTGCTGCTTTCCCAGGTGCATTAGCAAGGTGCTGGATCAGAAGTGGAGCAGTGGGACTCGATTCACTGTGCTTATGGGATGGCAGCGTTGCTGGCGGCGGCTTAACCCACTGAATGACAATGCTGGCCCCAATTTTAAAATGTTTGTTCATTTTCATCTACTTGAAAGGCAGAGAGAGAGAGAGAGAGAGAGAGAGAGAGAGAGATCTTCCATCTGCTGCTTCATTACCCAAATGGCTGCTATACAGAGTCCTGGGCAAGGCAGAAGCCAGGCTCTTGGAACTCCTCCTAGGGATGGGAGCGGCCCTCTGCTGCCTTCCAGAATGAATTAGCAGGATTCTGGATCTGGAGCAGAATAGCCAGGATTCAAACCAATATTCCCATATGTGATGCAGGTGTCCCCAGTGGGTCAACCAACTGTGCCACAATACCCATTTCATGTTTTACTTCTTAAAATGCTTACATATTCATTTTTATTTGAAAGAGCAACAGCAAAAGATTGAGTGATCTTCCATCTGCTGATTTACTCTCAGGGCTGGGTCAGGCCAAAGCCATGGGTAGCAGATTCAGTACTCGAGCCATCTGATTAATAGTACTTGTATATGTAATGTAAACCTAGATATTATATATATATATACATGTATATAAATATATATAAATATGTGTATGTGTCTGTGTATTTGTATACATAGCAAAACAAAACCAAGTTTAAAAACTAATGTGAACTGAATTTTCTATTTTTGTTTTGTAGCCTATTATTTTGTTCTTAGTATAATTGCTCTGGATAAGACTATGAATGATGGCATTATTTCGCTTAAATTATTAAACCATCTTGGAGTGGCTGAAGAGCCAAAACTTTATGAGTAAGTAAAATTTAGTATGTTTTCTTTTATAAATTGAATATTTAATTTCTTGAGCATATAGTTCAGCATATAATCCACACAATATAGATTTTATATGCAGAAAATATAGAAATGTTAAATATTAAAAGGATTTAGTGTGCTAAATTGAATTATTTTATTCTAAAGAGAAACATACGGAGTGGGAAAGGGATTAAATAACTTGTTTATGCTATGCAGCTAGTCACAACAAAAGTAAGATTAGTTGAAAAGGAAAGCATTTTTTTCTCTTTGTCATTTCACTCTCAATCCAGTATTATTCCTACCACCCTTGTTTGCTGCTTCTCTTTTAATTTTCAGGATCATTGTATTCACAGTGGTGTGAAAATATGTCTGCCAACTTCTGTTAATAACAGGATGATAAATCTTGGTGTTTCAGAATCACTCTGAGCCACAAAGCTTCCAAATAATTGGGGAGGGTTTTGATTTTTTCTCAATATTTCATGTAACTGTTTATGTATATATATATATGTATATATATGTGTTATGGATGTATGCATTAAAAATTTAAATGTATGTATTGAGAGAGGTACAGACATAGGAGAGAGAGAGAGAGAGAGAGAGAGAGAGAGAGAGTGTTTGATTCTCTGGTATATCCACCAAATGAACACAATAGTTGGAGCTAGGCTGGAGCTGGAGACATGAACTGGAAACTCAATCCAGGTCTCCTATGTGAGTGGTAGAGACCTAACTACTCTAGCATATTTGCCACCTCCCAGTAATTACATTAGCAAGAAGCTAAAATCAGAAACTAGAACTCAGAAGTCAGCACAGGCACTCTAGTGTGGGATCTTAGATGGTATCTTAGATCTTAGATGGTATCTTCAACCACTAGGTTAATATCTTGTCCCTGTATATGGATTATTAATGTCATCCAGGTATCTGAAAAATGTCCTTTTTTTAAAAAAAAAAGATTTACTTATTTATTTGAAAGTCAAAGTTACACACCGAAAGAGGGAGATGCAGAAAGAGAGAGAGAGAGAGAGAGAGAGAGAGAGAGAGAGAGGTCTTCTATCTGTTGTTTCACTCTCCAGTTGGCTGCAACAGTCAGAGCTGCACCAATCAGAAGCCAGGAGCCAGGAGCTTCTTCCAGGTCTCCCATGCAGGTGCAGGGGCCCAAGGACTTGAGCCATCCTCCATTGCTTTCCCAGGCCATAGCAGAGAGCTGGATTGGAAGTGGAGCAGCCAGGACTCGAACTGGCACCCATATGGGATGCCCGTACTGCAGGCGGCAGCTTTACCCGCTATGCCACAGCACCGGCCCCTGAAAAATGTTCTTAGCTTGAGTTTATTGAATGTATATTTTATGTTCTATAAATTCTAAAACTAGGAAATAAATTTCCTCTTAAATGAAAAATTATATAAAGGTATATGTTAATAAAATCATGATTACTGATCTGCTATGTTAGATTTCTGGCTCACCAGTACCTTGAAGAGAAGATGGATGCACAACAGTTCAATTTAAGTTTTTTTTTTTTTTTTTTTTTGACAGGCAGAGTGGACAGTGAGAGAGAGAGATAGAGAGAAAGGTCTTCCTTTGCCGTTGGTTCACCCTCCAATGGCCGCCGCGGTAGGCGCGCTGCGGCCGGCGCACCACGCTGATCTGATGGCAGGAGCCAGGTGCTTCTCCTGGTCTCCCATGGGGTGCAGGGCCCAAGCACTTGGGCCATCCTCCACTGCACTCCCTGGCCACAGCAGAGAGCTGGCCTGGAAGAGGGGCAACCGGGACAGGATTGGTGCCCCGACCAGGACTAGAACCCGGTGTGCCGGCGCCACAAGGCGGAGGATTAGCCTATTGAGCCGCAGCACCGGCCTCAATTTAAGTTTTGACTTGTGAATGACATTGGAATTTCAGGAGGCACAGTTGATGTCATCACATTTACTCCAGTCACATTTAGACTGTTTCAGTACCTGAATTGATAATTAACTAAATCTAATATGTGCTGGACCTCGGACCTGAGTATACAGTGACATGCAAACTTATTCAACCATCATATGTGAACCAGTTTAAAATGTCCCTGCCTGCTTATTTATTTGCACGCTAGTATCCCAAACAGTTGTAGTGATACATTTACTGTTAGAGTATTATTAATGAAAATAATTATGAATATATTATTAAGGAAACAGAATGAAAATATAAAAGCAATAGCTAATAATACATGCAGTTTTTTTTCCAGAAAAAAAATTTTCAAAGTCTGGAGTGTACAGAGAAAATAATTTTAAAAAGTATAAGATGATAGAGCCGGCGCCGTGGCTTAACAGGCTAATCCTCCGCTTTGCGGAGCGGGCACACTGGGTTCTAGTCCCGGTTGTGGTGTTGGATTCTATCCCAGTTGCCCCTCTTCCGTGCCAGCTCTCTGCTATGGCCCCGGAAGGCAGTGGAGGATGGCCCAAGTGCTTGGGCCCTGCACTGGCATGGGAGACCGGGAGAAGCACCTGGCTCCTGGCTTTGGATCAGCGAGATGTGCCGGCCGCAGCGGCCATTGGAGGGTGACCCAACGGCAAAAGGAAGACCTTTCTCTCTGTCTCTCTCTCTCACTATCCACTCTGCCTGTCAAAAAGAAAAAAAAAAGGTATAAGATGATAAAACATACTGATAATCTCTGTTACTCAAACAACAAAAATAAGACCATTCCTTCATGGAACACCATGGTCACCTTTAGAAACAATATCCTGTGTTAACAATCAGCCTCAATTGTTTTTATATTTTTAGATAAACATTTTAATATTAGATTATATAAGCTTAATTTTCTTAAAGTTCATAAAGGTATTGCACATAAAATTTAATAGCTGGATAGAATTGGTAGTGAGAGAGAAGCAATTTTTTTTTGTTCTTTCTCTTTTTATTTTTTTAAAGATTTATTTTTATTTGAAAGGGAGAGTGACTGGGGGAGGGAGGGAGAGAGAGCCAGAGGAAGAGAGAGAGAGAGAAAGAGTGAGGAAGAGAGAGAGAGAGAAAAGAGAGAGAAAGAGAGTCTTTTTCTACTGGTTCATTCCCCAAATGGTAACAATTAAAGAAACCAAACCAGAATTCCAATGCAAGTTTTTCATTTTCATCAAGCCCCCTTCCCCTTTTTAAATTAGGAGAAATTTTAATCCCTTTTCACCTAATTTTGAACACTATTGAATGTATTATAGTAGTAAATAATAATGTTATTCCTGATAGTTCATGGCTGAATTGCTTGAAATTTGTGCATATCTATATATTAATACATACATAGTTGATTTTTTATTGTTGTTATAAATATACTTTGTTAGCCTTCAATAATTCATTAATCTAACAAGTTATACATCACAAAATTTATTTGATATTTTACAAAACAATGGGGACCTAAACTGAAATAGGTAGGGTTATTATATTCAAGGTCACAGAATACTGGAGGAGTGTAATGCATAGCCACTACCTTAAGGAATGAAATCTATAATAGAAGACCACTTAACAGACTGCCAGAACCCGGAGGGGAAACAAGGCAGCATTTGAAGGGAAGGGAAGATGGTCAGGAAACAAGTTACTTTCAAAGGCATGGGGATCGGAAAATACTCCCACTGAGGAATGGAGCCCTGGCTACAGGTCCTAGAGGAAGTGTCTTGGTTGTTCAGGAGGCAAGGAAACCATGGGTCTTTATTTACTTGACAAACATCGTATTCCATGCAGGACACTGTGGACTAGTGGGCCATTTGATTCAAATACTTTTTAATTTTTTAAAATAATTTTTTCAATTTTTTTTAAAAAGTATTAATACAAAGAGTACATATTGTATGTATTTCATAGGTACAATTCTAAGAAGATATTTCCCTCCTTTGGTGCCCCCTTCATTCTTTTTTTTTAACTTTTATAATGAAGGAACATAAAATATGGAAATGAATGCACATCTGTTATAATCTAGCCATCTAAACCTATCTAGTGGCTTCAATATTTTTCTGTTAAATTACTTTCTAATTAATTTAATCCTACTCTGAGATTTGTACTATAATTTAGATGCCAGGGGGAGTCAAGGAATTTTAGTTCATCTTTATTTCCCTTCTCAAAATTGAGGCAAAATATTTGTACTTACTATACAAAATGTATGATGTTATAATCACTTACAATTATGACATCCAGGAATACTTGCCCTTATTATTTGGTTTATAATCTTTCCTCCTCATTCCTTTCCCTTGTTTTACTTATACATGACCCTGTTGTATACACATGTATTTATTTTTATTGAGCAAAGTTGGAATCTTATGAAAAACATGTTCTGTATGTTGATTTTTAAAAGCATCTTTAAAGATTTGTTTTATTTTATTTATTTTAAAGGCAGAATTACAGGGAGAGAGAGGGAGAGACAGAGAAGTCTTCCATTGTTGGTTCACTCCCCAAATGGCTACAATGGCCAGGGCTGAACTAGGTCGAAGCCAGGAACTTTACCCACGTCTCCCATGTGCGGCTGTGGCTCAAGCATTTGGGCCATCTTCTGCTGCTTTCCCAGGTGCATTATCAGGGAGCTGGATTGAAGTAGAGCAACCAGGACTCGAAATGGCACCCATGTGGGGTGCCGGTACCACAGGTAGTGGCTTTATCTGCTGTGCCACAGTGCCAGCTCCTGTATGTTGATTTTTATACTTAATGTCATCATGTGGTAATTTTTTCTGTTCCAAACATGTAGAACAACTCAAATGTTATAAGGCCAAATATATTAATATGTCCACATAGGGTTTTAAACATTAATATTAAGAGACATTAATATTGTATATTCAGTCCAAAACAGTCTTCCTGAAGGATGAGGAATGGGGAGACTTGAGGGAACAAGACGGGAGACAGTGGTCACTCAGTGTCTGGTGTAATAATTCATTTGAGTGAAAGTCAGGGCTCAGACCAAGCCTGTGAAGGTAAAAACAAAGGGTGATTGGATTCTAGAGAATTTTAGGTTTTGAACAGATATGTGTTATGCTTTAATGGTTAGTTAACTGTGTAAAGGTGAAGTAAAGAAACCAACTCAGAATGACGTCAGGTTTTGAGCTTGGTGACTATTTAAAACTTTTAGTGGTGTTCTATACTCAACCACACATGGAGCGAGTCCAGTTTAATCAATGCAATGTTTTGACAATGTCCACAAGCCAGAGACTTAGTTCCGATTAGAGAGAAAAATTTTGACAAATTAGATCTCTCTTTTTACAGAATTTCATTCTAATGCAGCAGATACACTTAAAACTTAATCATAAAATGATGTCTATTATCCCTTTATTCAGACTTTTTTTTTAAAATGTTTTACCAACCTCATTTTTCATTTGTATGAAAGAGAGACAGACATACATTTGGGGATAGGCACACATTAGAGAGTTTGCAGGAAAGCTGGAAAATTGAGTATGGTTTCAAAGGAGAGTCAGCATATTTCATTGGTAAAGTCAGTAGGAATTTATGCTAGATTGGATGTGGCAGCTAAAAGAGAGGATGGTATAAAGGATGGCCAGGCTGAAGTTATTAGTCCAGAACTCAATGCAGGTCCCCCATGTAAGTGGCAGGGACCTAACTACTTGGGCTGTCACTGTGGCCTCCCAAAATTAGCAGGGAGTTGGAGTCAGGAGCGAACCTGGGATTCGAGCTCTATAGGAGATGTGGTCATATGTAGCTTGTTATGTATTGCATCAAAGGGCTGCCCCTCAGACAAATTCTAATGAGTATTTCTAGTGAACCAGGAGCTGTGCTGAGAGCTGGTGGAACTGTGATGAATAAACAGACATGCCTATACCCTCATTAGGATTACAGGCATAGATTAATTAAGTAGTTACAAAAATTACATAAATAAAATCCATCCATCAAAAATGTCTTAATACAAATCATAGTTTTTAATGGAAATTTCAGATGGGAGATACACATTACTTAGTGAGCTCACTGACAAATGTCTCCATAGGCATATCACTTGAGACTGAAATGATGAACAAAAGTAACTTTCCTGCTGTATTCCAGGCAAAGAAACCAATGAACATCCAGAATCTGAAGTAGGAAGGAGCATGACACACCAAGCGTTGAAGGAAGTCAAGTGTCTCAGTCTGGAAGCAGCAATAGCAAATTGTAGCTGCAAGACATAGGAAGCACCTAGACATTGAAGGAATAAAAACTCTCAGGCCATATTCCAGCATCTACATTTTATTCACTGGACAACTGAAAACTATGAACGTACTTTATTTTGGGCAGTCTGGCTGAGATCAATATTGTAGTTTCATTTTGGAAAAGCATTTTGATCACAATGGATTGGAGAGGGAAAAGACAGGATGCTATGGTAAGAATGGAGACAAGAGATAGCATGTCCCACATTGGAGAGTTTGCAGGAGAGCTGCAAAATTGAGTATGGTTTCAAAGGAGGGTCAGCATATTTCATTGGTAAAGCCGGTAGGAATTTATGATAGATTGGACTTGGCAGCTGGAAGAAAGGACAGTATAAGGGATAAATCCTTGTTGTTTGACTTGACCAATAAAGTGCCATTTAATAACTTGAGACAATTTTAAGTTTTCATTATGTGGGTTTTTTTTCCGTTTATTATTATTTTTTTAATGACAGGAAGGTTTGAGGGTTGATGAGTTATTTAGATTTGAACCTGCTAAGCTTTAGGCACCTTGAGATATCCAAATGGACATGGTGAGTGATGGTGGATGTATATATCTGGAACTCATTGCACAGGCCTCAGGTGGAGGTAGAGATTTGGTGGCCATGAGCAAACTGTTGGTTTGAAAGTTTGGTTTGGTTTTGAATTTGTGGGGAAAGATAACATGTTCTCATCTGGAATGTTGACCTTGAAATAGACCTGAGAAATCTAGATAAGCTCTTAGAAGGGGATTAGAGATATGCCCAGGGACACTACCTTCTGTGAAAGAGAAGTGGGTAACCCTGCCCATGGCGGAGCAGAGATAGAGAAATGATGATGCTGTTTTTGGGTTTAGCTGCTGTGAGGAACCAAAAGGAGACAGCAGGGACAGATAGGTGGTGGCAGGGAGTGTCAGGGCCAACTGGTCTCTTCTGCTGTTCCGGATGTGCTTGTTACCTTTGCTCAGGCAAGTCCTGGTTGCCTCCCAGGAGGAACTTTTAACAGTTTTTAAAATCAATTTCCTCCTTTCTTTCTGTCCTCTCCTCTCTTCTCCTCTTTCTGCTCCATTACCATCTCCCTCCTTCCCTTCCCCCTTCTCCTGTGCCTTCTCCTCCTCCCTCACCTTTGCCCTAAGTTTTATCTAATGAGAGAAAGTAGCAGAGTAGATGGAGTCAGACAACCCCACATTGAAGTAAAAGACTACAGGGAGCCGGCGCTGTGGCTCAACAGGCTAACCCTCCGCCTAGCGGTGCTGGCACACCGGGATCTAGTCCCGGTCAGGGCGCTGGATTCTGTCCCGGTTGCCCCTCTTCCAGGCCAGCTCTCTGCTATGGCCCGGGAGTGCAGTGGAGGATGGCCCAAGTGCTTGGGCCCTGCACCCCATGGGAGACCAGGAGAAGCACCTGGCTCCTGGCTTCGGATCAGCGCGGTGCGCTAGCCGCGGCGGCCATTGGAGGGTGAACCAATGGCAAAAGAAGACCTTTCTCTCTGTCTCTCTCTCTACTGTCCACTCTGCCTGTCAAAAAAAAAAAAAAAAGATTACAGGGACCCACGATGCTGATCATAGTGGTGAGGGATGAGCAGAGCACACATGAAGAGCATCCCGTGGCTGTGTTTCTATTTTAGCCGTCTGTCTATTAGTGTGTGACTGGGAAAGGCGCTAACGGATGCTCTAACACTCCTCTGTCAAATGGTGATACTCATAGTGCCTCTGAGAAGGAATTATGAGACAGGTCAATATGGTCAAGAACATGAAGCTTCATTACAATTCTGCGTACACTGTATATGCCCTGGAAATACTTATTAAATACTGCCTGTATTTTTTATTTTGGAATCTCAGGCTTTTATAAATTACTACTAAAATTAAAAATGTTTGCTAAAGTGGCACAGAGAAAATAGAAGTTATCATTTGAGTATTATAGTCTTTTCGAGGAAAAATGAGTTGTTGAACATTAGTAAAACAGAAATATAATTTACCTAATTTCAGAGAACTATACAATCTGAGTACATATTCTCTATAGACAAGATTTCTCCCTTTTCCCAGAACGCATCCTCAAAATGTTTCTATATGGGACTATATGCAATATGATCATTATAATTCTTATTCTATTATGTGATTATTTATAATCTGAATTGTTTTAATAAATACCTTAACAAATATTTTGTTTGGCATTCCCTCTCTTAGATTGCCCTCTGTATCCCATCTCCTTAAGATTACACCGATTTTATGATTAAATTATTTCAAGTATAACTGGCTAAATATATCAAACTTTCTGTTTAGGAAGAACAGACCATTTTATAAATTTCAAGAAGTCAAGATTCTTGCTCAATTTTTCAGAGACATTGTAAATATTTCAAGCATTGTTTTGACATATTTCCAGAGTTCAAATCTGCAGTGTTCCACATGCAAATACAGGATTCACAGTCTCATGTTAAAATCACTTACATATCCAGAAAGGTAAGAAAGTGAAATTTTAATTTCAACATGTTATCTTTAAAACTCAAAAATATTGCTTTGTTAAGTTATTGCTTAATTGCTTAAGAATTCATGAATTAAAAAAAAAGGTACAAACTAAAAAAGTGCATCTAAATTTATTGTTAAAAAAAGAATTCATGAATTAAAATATTTGTTTTTTTTGTATTTCAAACTATTTCAACATGAACATTAGAATATCATAAAGATACAAAAACATTTTTAAATTTTTGGCTTACATGAATTTTATTTTCAAATCACATTATCCAAGCAAAGAAAAAATATATAATCATTTACAAAGAAATAAAAAAGATGAAACTATTAAGACAATTGTCTGCCTCAGAAACTTATCAATAATTTGTTTTATATATATGTAAATATGCATATGCAAATGTGTACATGCATAGGTTCCTCAAAAATTCATGGAAAGCATATTTTGAAAAGCTATGAATTTCAATTTTTTTGCACTGAGATAAACATATTTTAATTGCATCTTTCTGCAAATGTTTTCAGGTACCCTTACACATTCACAGAATGGTTGAAATCTTTTTATATAATCCTTTAGATGAAATCCAGTGGCTGAAAATCCTGTAGTGAAACATATGGTCATAGAAGATAAAAGTCATTGTGACTTCCAAAGACACGTTTTTTCAACTTCATTACTCGTTAGTTAGAGGAAAATGTTCATTTTCATGTGCTTTATCTAAGATTCTACAGATCACTAGAGATTCAACCCCAAGAATATACTAACAAGACTGAGGATCTTGGATATAAACTATAACAGCATGAAAAGCAACTGACTGTGCACTCTAGTTTTATGGTTGCCTGTTTTGACTGGTCAATTAAAACAGAAATGTCTCCATTCAATAATAATGTGACCCTACCTGTGTGACATTTTCTTGAAGATAATAGACTATCAGTATTTTTCTTAGTCCATTTAATATGCCCTTCTTGATTCAATGTTCTCACAATGAAATAGGTTTCCCACTGTCTTCGTTCTGTTCATTTAAGTATACGTGTTTGACATAGAACAACTTGTAATACCATCAACAAAACACTTGGAAAATCCCAAGAACACTAAGGAACTCCTCTACAGATTGGTATGCTGTTGGATGTGTGAGTTTTTCTAACATCCAACTCCAGCTAAAACTCAATTGAGATGGATTTGTCCATGGCCAGAAATCTCTCATTAGTTGACTATGATGCTTTCTCTTTATTTTCCTGTATTAATGTATTTGACTTATCAGCTGAATAAGAAATTATGGACAGTAAAAATGAACATAATAAATGAAAATAATCTATGTTTATATTAACTCTATATTCACAAGGAGGAAAGGTGACAATTCTTTGAAATGTAAGATATTTCATCATAACTTTCAGTATTAGAAAATTTAGTTAGTCCAAAGTAATAAGTAGGATGCCATTATAATGGCAACAAACTGGGAGTAATTTTATTGTTCTTTGCTTTTGATTGAAACACGTACAAAAATCCCCTAGATGTTTTCAGAAGAAAAATTAGTATCATCATTTCCTGTAAGAGTATATGAGGAGGAGAGGTCAAGCCTTAATGGTCTACAAATGTAAAATTTTTGATCACCAACTGATTTATTAAAAGCTTCCACTAACCATAGAATAGAAATACATTAGTAGTCTTCCAAAACTGAACTCTAAAGAAGGCAGAATTACTGCATTATCACATGCCCTAGGCTTCTTCATTAATATGAAGAGTCTTTAGAAGTTCATGGAAATTGTGTATTTTTATCTTTTAGTCATTTTAATCTTTTCATCTTATATATTAATTTACTTTTCCACAAACTGTTTTTTTTTTTAAGATTTTATTTATTTATTTGACAGGTAGAGTTACAGACAGTGAGAGAGAGAGAGAGAGACAGAGAGAAAGGTCTTCCTTCCATTGGTTCACCCCCCAAGTGGCACTGCGCTGATCCGAAGCCAGGAGCCTGGTGCTTCTCCTGGTCTCCCATGCGGGTGCAGGGCTCAAGTGCGTGGGCCATCCTCCACTGCTATCCCAGGCCACAGCAGAGAGCTGGACTGGAAGAAGAGCAACCGGGACTAGAACTGGTGCCCATATGGGATGCCGGCGTGGCAGGCAGAGGATTAACCTAGTGTGCCACGTCGCTGGCCCCACTTTCCACAAACATTTTGAAACCCCTCATAGACTGATATGCCTCACATAGAACAAGCATTTTAGAGATGATTATAAATGTGCTTTCTGGTATCATTAGAGATTTTACTGAGCAAAAACATTATATCTAGTTATTTTTAGGAAGAATATTTTATTATAATATTAAGGGACAAAGTGCTTTAATTCACATTCTAGTCCTAGAATTATTTGTTTTAAATTAGTAATTTCTCTGCAATCATATTATTAGGGTACAGGAACAGGACAAAGAGGAGACAGATCAGGAACTCAACAGCCAGAGCTGGTTTATTTGGAGACAAACCTGAGAGGGACACACTACCACTGAGGGCAGAGCACATGGCAGAGAGAGCCCTGTTCTCTTACAGAGTAGGGTTTGTGTAGTTAAAGTGCTTGGGGTCCTGCATCCATGTGGCAGAACCAGTTGGAATTCCATGTTCCTGGCTTTGACCTGGCTCAGCGCTGGCCTTTGCAGCCATTTGGGAAGTGAACCAGTATATAGAAGACATCCCTCTCTCTCTCTCTAATTCATCCTTTCAAACAAAAACAAAATAAAATCTTAAAATAATAGAAATAAAAATGATTTGGGCACTTAAGTGGTATTCCTAAGAAATGTTTTTATTAGTGAGTTGCTTTCTAGATGAATAATAATGGACACACTTATTGTCTACTACATTCCAAGTGCTTTTATTGTAATACTTGCGACAACACCGTGGAATATTTTTTTCATTTCGTTTGTTAGGAAACAAACCCAGAAATGATAAATAATATATCTGAAGTTTGTCAGCTAAGATATGCATTGACAATTATTTGAAACCAAAACTTTCTTGAGGTTTTTAATTTGTTGTTGGTTTCTTTTGCTTTTAATCACTATTATTTTTTCAGTAACAAACCTTTTTTCATTAATTGGTATAGTAATTACCATTGTAGAACATTTGGAAAAATTAATTTATATATAATCCTACCACTAAGAGATAACTATTATATTTTGCCATATTACTTATAAGTACATATGTAGCAGTGGAATCATGGATTTAATTATTTACATTGTGTTAGAAATGTGATTTTATAACAACTTTTGGTTCTTTTTCATATAAATAACATTTGGATCTGTGCTGGACCATAAACTGGGTTCTAAGGTTTTTTTTTTTTTTTTTTTTTTTTTTCCTAAGTTAAAGTTTCCATTGTAGTCCATCTTTTGTGAAATGTTTGACTTTATTTTCCTTTCACTGTTGTGTCCTTTCATCTCGAAGTCTGGTCACCTTAAACAGTGAATATCTCTCCATAGGTAATTATTTGGATTTTAAGCAATTTCCTTGTTATATAGTTGTAGAAGGGACGTCAAAGAGGAGGAACAATTGCAAGTCCTCCGCAACCTCATGATGTTCACACCCTGATACACAATGTTGGTGAGCCACAGGCAGTCACTGCTCTTCATGTGTGTTCCTTTTAAAGTCATTTATTTTAGCGGGCTGGGTGAGGGTAAAGGCAAACACATGTGTCCACTCTTAGATTTGTCTCACACTCTTATTCATGTGTTGCACAGACAAATGCTGTTTACAACTCATTTGTAGGTTAAGTAGGAAATAGAGTGAGGTTACTGGGATATACTCCAAAGCAAAATGTATTACATAATTTTAATTTTTATGTGAACTATAAACAGTGGCTGCAGTATTACTGAGTTTGTGAAATTTGGATGTAATTAACTCTGCTTGGAAGAAAAAAATACTAAAATACATTTGTGTGTTTAGCACATTCCCTCCTGGCTGGGGATGCTAATAGATCTTGGCTAAATGGATGCTTTATGTTTAATTTTCTAGATAATCGCCCTAACAATCTAGTTGCTTTTCCTGTTTTGCTCTGCCCTTACAGATGTGTATTAATGAGAATTAGCACTGCTAAATTCTTGGGATGTGAGTTAGAAAAATTTGACGCCTTATGGTACAAAGTCATATAACCATTACCACAAACAGGGTTTGGATCATCAGTCACAAAACTCCTTGGTACTACTTCTTGGGTTTTAACCCCACTACCCACCTCCATCTGACAGGGACTGTTGTGTATGTTTCATCTTTTCCAAATATTATATATGTAAATGGAGTTACATAGCATGTGGCTGCTTAAGTATGGCTGCTTTCATTGAGCCACATATATTTAAAATTCATCTATGTTGTTCAGTGGAATGTTATTGATGAATAGTATTTCATTGTATGACTATAGTTTGTTTATCCATTCATCAGTTAGAGGACATATATTTTGTTTGCGAATTTTGTTGTCTATGGATGAAGCTGCAATAAATATTTGCATACAAATTTCTATGTGAATGTACATTTTCATTCCTCTTGGTTAGATATGCAGAAGTAGTAGTGCTGGATCACAAGGTGAGTGTGCGTTTAGCTTTATAGGAAATTGTCAGTTTTCCAAAGTGACTACACACCTGCATTTCTATTAGCAATATGTGTGAGTTCATTGTTCTGCATCCCAACTGCACTTTTATCAGTGTTTGTGTTGTTTACTTAGTTTTCAGGTTAACTTTTCTGGTAGGTATGTAGAGCTTTTTAATTTGGGTTTTTAATTTGCATTTCTCAAATGACAAATGGTGTTGACAATCTATGCCTTTTAAAGTGGGGTGTTTACGTATTTTAATTTAACGTGATTATGGATATCAAGTCAGTCACCTTACTGTCTTTCTGTCTGTTTTTAGTTTCTTCCATCTGTTCTTTGTTCCATTTTTCCTCATTGTTTGCTTTCTTTTGGATAAAGTGAGTAACTTCATTTCATTCCATTTTAATTCCTTTGTGGCTGTGTTAGCTACACCTTTTTAAAATTACTTTAGTGGTTTATCTGGAGTTTATATATTCTAAGTTTTAATTTAGCACAGTGAACTTTACCACTTCATATATAATGGTGGTATAATAGGAGAATCTTAAAGTAGTATATTTCTATTTCTTTGGTCCTAGCTTTTGTGTTCCTTGGCATATGTTTTACATGTACATATGCTAAAAATCCCATAATATGTTGTTTTTTGTTTAAATGTTCTATTAAAAATGCAAACAATTAGGAAAATATATATTTATCCAGTTACTATTTATGGTGCTCTTTAAACTCTGCTGGGTTCTTATGTTCGTCTGGTATAATTTACCTTCTGACTGAAGAACTTTAACATCTTTTTTGTGGTGTGTGTTTTTGAGTGCTGAATTCTTTTAACATCGTGTGTCTGAAAAAGTGTTTATGTCACCTTCATTTTGAAAGATAATTTTTCTGAGTAGAGAAATCTGGTTTGGAAAGTTTTTACTTTCAGTACTTTGAAGAGGCCACTGTATCACCCTCTGATAGACTTATCTGTGGTAAATCTGCTGCTATTCTTTGTTTCTCTGAAAATAAAACATCTTACATCTTTTTTTTTTTTCCTTTATCCTGTTTTGAGATTTTCTTTTCATCACTGTTTCTGAGCAATCTGGCGATGCTGTGCCTGTAATTCTCTTTATACTCCTTGTATTCTCTCTAGGATCAATGCATGGTAGAAAACAATGCACCAACATCTTTCATGCACTGAAAGTAAAAAATGGTCAACATACTTACATGAGAATGAATGGATTCTTGTGTTTGAAGCTTATTGATCTTCATGGATCTGGGGATTTATAGAACTCATCAAATTTCTTCTAAATTTTCAACTGTTTCTTGAAGTAGATTTTTCTGTGTCTCTTCTCTCTTCCTTTTTGGATTCCAATTTCAAGTTTGTTACGCTGCTTGAAGTTAATCCGTAGCTCACTGATGCTCTATTAATCATCTAATTCAATTTTCTCTCAGCATTGCATTTTTGACAGTTTTTGTTGCTGTATCTTTACGTTCACTATTCTTTTTCCTTTTGCAATTTCTAATCTAATATTAATCTCATGCAATGTATTTTTCCTCCCAGGCAAAATCATTTTAACATCTGATGAATTGGTCTGTATATCTTTCATGTCTCTACTTGCATTTTTGAACATGTGAAATATGTAATAACTGTTTTAATGAATGTATTTGCTGATTCCAACATCTGTGATAGTTCTGATTTGGTTTCGATTAGTACTGGCTTGGTTTCAATTTTTGCCTTAAATGAGTTAATGTTTATACTTCTTTGGAGACCAGTTGTATTAGTCAGCTTTTCATCACTGTAACAAAATATTTGAGGCAGGCTAACTATCAAGGAAAGAGTTATATGGCAGACTCCATTTGATTTGGCCTTCAGTGATGGCACTCTTGATGGAAGAGTACTGAAGTGGCACAAAGCATCAGAAGTCAAGAGATGGGGGACCTGTCTATGTCACGCTGTTTATAGTCTCTCTCTCCTTTCAAAGCCACCTGGATTCAGTTATGGGCTTCATCTGAAAGATCCAATATAATCAGTTTTCCCAACTAATCACTTGCCTGAGACCTAAACTCTAATATGAATAATTAGATTAAGTTTCCAAACTCTTACTACAATCAGCATATGACTTTGGGGATTAAACTCTGCAAGAGTTTTGGGGTGAGCATCCAAACTATAGCATTAGTAGATTTATCTACAAAAAATGAAGAGAATCAATTACCAAAACTATTTGGTAATTTTTAAAAAAATATTTATCCATTTGAAAGGCAGAGTTACAGAGAGGCAGAGGCAGAAGCAGAGAGAGAGAGGAAGAGAGAGAGAGAGAGAGAGAGAGAGATTCTCCATCTGCTGGTCCACTCTCCAAACAATGGCCAGAGCTGGGCATACAAAGCCAGGAGACTGGAGCTTCTTCTGGGTATCCCACGTGGGCACAGGGGCCCAAAGACTTGGACCATCCTCCACTGCTCTCCCAGATCACGGCAGAGTCATATCAGAAGTGGAGCACCCAGACTCAAACTGGCGGCCATATGGAAGTCTGGAGTTGGGAACAGCAGCCTCATCTGCTACACTATATCACTGGCTCCGGTAATTCTTGATTACATGCCAGACATTGTGCAATCTATTACACTGGATGCTATATATTTTTATATTCTTATGAATATTCTTGAGGTTTATTTTCAAGATACTGCTGTTTATAAGTAGATTGAGGGTAGATGTCTGACCTGACAGCTAAGATGCCCACATCTTACATTGTAGTGCCTGGATTTGACTCCTGACTGTAGCTTCTGATTCCAGCCTTGTGCTAACGCAGATGCTGGAAGGCGGCAGTGATGACGCCAATACTTGGGTGTCTACTACTCACATGGGAGACCTGGATTGAGTTCTAGGCTTACAAGCTTTGGCAGTCCTAGCCCTGGGTGCTGGCTTCTGGGGAAGAAAGCACCAGAGGCAACTCACTGTGTCTGTATGTCTCTCTATGTTTCTGTCTCTGTGTCTCTCTATCTCTCTTTATCTCTGGCTGCCTCTTTTTCTTTGCCTGTTAAATACATTTAAAAAATTTAAAAAATGAATAAAGTGTGTTCCTTTCAGGTCCTGCTTTTGTGTGAAGCAGGCCTAGAGAAGTGCTCATTCTAGGCTTAATCTGCATTACTCTGGCAAGACTCTTGTGTCCTGTACCTGGTGGCCTGTGAATCATTGGTTCATCCTGTCTGACAGGAGGGGACAGCCCTGCATGACTGCTTGAACTCTTATCCTGAATAACTTTAAAAAAGAACATTGGATGGGTAGAGGTGATTATGTTACCCAAAAGCCTTAGGGAGTTTTTTGAAATGAGGAAGCACATGTACTTCTTGTATTTGATCTGATTAATGTGGATTAAAATTCTAGGAAAACCTAGACTGTATTTAAAGTTTACAGAGACTATGTCACTGGTTATCTTGTGTTATTTTTATTAAAGTTCACATTTTAATTTTATTAACATATGTGTTCATTTCTGTCAACTTGTGTTAAGCAAAGCATTAGACATCCACTATTCAGTGTGCTTTTTAAAATTAAAAAAAGTAAACCCTTGTTCTTCTTTTCATAGTAGTTTAAATTTTATATCAAACATTTTCTTTTATTTTATGGTGTTTACACTTTCTATTGCCTAAGAAGAAGAAACAATTAACAACATAGAATAAAAACATCAAAATAGGATCATAGCCATGGAATTAAATCGCTGTTCATAGTGTATAAAGAAAGAAAATAAATTTCTTATATGTTTTGAAGAGACTTAACAATTACATGCAATGTGATCCTGCCTAAACTGTCTTATAATGCATACAGAGGTTTTATTTAGTATGGGATATTTATTTTAAATATGCATTTATTATATTAATAATAGATTATAATTCAGTGGTAATATGTGAGTTTTATTGTATTATAGAAAAGAAACAAAAATCACAACATATTATGAATATGTAAAGAAGTCAATTACTAAATGAGATAATTTATATATATATATAAGGCTTATGACACGTATCACTTATCTAGACTCCATATAAACATGGTGGACCCAGGAAATTCAGTGCACTGAGGAAGCATTCAATGATAAGGAATGTAGCAGGCTAGATAGATAGTCAATTAGCATATACATTTGTTTGGGGGAAAAGTCATCATTCATTCACTTATTTCTTAATGGGAAAAGATGTCTGATTATTCAATTATGTGTAATTATTCTAAAGATAAGCATACAAATTCTAATATCTAATAATATAATCAAAAGCTACTTAGGCCAACATCCAAAAAAACTTATTGAAGTATTATAATTTTTAATTTACTGCTATGGCATTAAAATGATAATATCAAGCTGCCTTTATTGTATGAAGTGGAAAATAGTGTAGTATTCTGTAAATGCCTTCATTTTGTTACTTTCAAACTTTAGCAGATTCATAAAATTAGTTTATTTAAAAATCAAATGATTCAAACAAAAAGGCTTCTGAATGTTATACAAATAGATTCAATGGTGTTTTTATGAGGAGACTGGTAGCAAAGCATCTCTTGGGCAAAAACAGTGCATGTCAAATCCAAGTGATCTACCAGCACCTGTGCAGGTAACTTGGATGATTCACTTTGACTAAGTTATTATTATTGATATAGGAAAATCTTTTATTCCTGTCATTTTTTTTTCATTTTTGTCCTTTCTTGACATTTTATCAAACTTTTCTTATTTTAGTTGATTACATTTTACATGGTTTTACCTGATTTAGCAAGAAAATAAATAGACAAAATGCCAACTTCCTCATGGTATTTTACTTTTCAGGAAGCTTAAATAATACACGCGCAATCTTTCTAACAGAAGACTCTAGGCATTATTGTTTCCATTTTAGTAAGTAACTAAAATTCATTGATTAGATCATTTTGGCAGAATTTGTTGATGTACTTCTGTGGTGGCTGTCACAACAGAGGGAGTGGCCTGGCCATTAAGAATTGAGTGCACTTTTCAGGAATTTTAATACTCAACTCTACATCCCATACAATACCAGTTTTCCAATGAAACAGCAAATATAGGAAAGGTTGGAACACAGAATTTTTTATTCTATTAAGCAAACAGAGCCAAATGAAATGGAGGGGAAACTCCAACTCTGTACTTGGAGGGTTATCTGGTTATAGGCACAGAAAAT
This sequence comes from Lepus europaeus, assembly GCF_033115175.1. Classification (NCBI taxonomy): domain Eukaryota; kingdom Metazoa; phylum Chordata; class Mammalia; order Lagomorpha; family Leporidae; genus Lepus; species Lepus europaeus. The sequence goes on from NC_084828.1 coordinate 33,085,697, forward strand.
TCTGTTAATGTCAGAAGGAAAAGGAAACTTTTCCATTCATTAACAGTTATTTTTCTATTTTCTCTTTCACAGGCCACCAATTTGCAGGTATAATTTTGTACTTACTGAAAGAAAAGAAGTATTTCTGGAGCCAGACACATGTGTAACAAAGAATATATAAAATGCTTTCTTCTATCAAATGGAGCAACTTGATAGTGACTTGAAGAACTTGTAAATGGGAACAGTGCAGTCTTTCTTTCAGAATGCATTGTTCAGTCAGATTCAGATATTTCTATGCTTTGACTAAATTCTTAAAAATCAAAAATATAGATAAAAATGCATGGGATAAAGCAGTCTGGAAATATTCTAAAAGTTGTTTATTTCTGTTTACCTTATGTGCTTACTAAGTCCTATGTTTATCATTGAGTATTTACTTCAACTACTTATAAATAAATATATCTTCAAAAATAGAGAAGGCTACTGCTTCAGTACACTGCCTGAACAGTACCATTCTACATCTCTCAGACTGTAATAGTAAAATAAGTGAATGAATTTTTTATTTATAAATTTGGGAGAAATCATTTCAATTAGTGTGGATCTTGTAAATATGAATATAACTTCTGCTCAGTGATGTACGTGGCATTTTGAGTAGTGCTTTGTAAATAAAGGCTCTGTATCTTTAAGGCACAATAACTAAACAACTTCTGGGGCCAGAGTGCTTAAGGTCAGATCCCGGATCGATTATTCACCAATGGTGTGATCCCGAGGAAGTTTATCTGCCTCCCCATGTCTCAGTCACCTAAGAAATTTTGTGAAGCTTGAGTCAATAAAGTGCTTAAAACAGAGTTTGTCCTCAATGGTGCTAACGTTCTGGATGATGATAGCTGTGCCTGCGTGCATCACTATGTTCCTGGAACATAGTCATTCATTGAAAAATTGCAAGAACTCCCGTCTTCTCTGAAACAAAGGTTTACGTGTTTACACAGGATTGCACAGAGGACCAGAATTGAAACCTAAGAGATTAGAGCCCATGTTCTGAATCACTAGGTTATGTTTCTCCAGATCTCAATATGAATCAGTTGTTAACTAGAGTTACTAATGGTCACATGCAAAATAATTATATCTTTGACAATCTTGAAGTTTACCTGTGAAGTCCGGGGATTTCTAGGCTTGAGTTCTGTCTTAGTTACACCTGATTCCTCCCACGGTTTGTTTTGTGTGTATTTCTAGAGCAGTCTGTCAGCTACAGCCAGGCTCCTGGTTCTTTATTGTCTGCAATATTTGGATTGTAGGACTGGCATAACAGAATACTGCCGACTGGGTGGTGTAGGCTTCGGAATTTTATCTTCTCATTGTTCTGGAGGATACAAGTCAAGATCCAGCTATTGGCAGGTTTCATTTCTTAGGAAGCCTCTCTTCTCGGCTTGCAGATGGCACCCTCCTCTTGACGTCTTCACGTGCTCCTTCCCTTGTATGTGTGCATCCCCGGAGTCTCATTCTGTATTCCAATTTCTGCTTATTTTAAGGCCACCAATCTGATTGGATGAGGGCCCATTCTTACCACTTACCTTTAAAGGTCCTGCTCCAATACACATTCCGACATATCAGGGATGAAGGTTTCAAACTGTGAATTATGAGGAGGCCTTAGGGCAGCCCATAACACCTGCCTGGACCCATTATCTCCACAGTGAGGGCCTTTGCTGATTAATCCACTGGGAAGGTGAATTGGGGCCATTGTTAGTGCCCACCTGCAAAACCTTAATGTGTGAAAGCCCTTGGGGCCTTATATTCGGACTCCAGGTAGAAACAGCATACTTTAATCTTCCCCTTTGGATTTAGGCAGTGCTGACTTCATCTCTATAGTGTGACAGTCACTCATGAAATCAGCTCCTTCAGTTTCTGCCACGACCCTGCACTCTGCAGCCTTCCACTTCAGTCCACAGAGATGCTGTCTCTCCTCTGCCACACAGGCATCTGCTCACAAAAGTTTCTCACATTTTAAAAGAAATATACAGACGTCTGGAATTTCACATTTCTGATGCCTTCCACTACATTGCCAGATAACCCCCGAAGCTTTGAGTCTCAACTTGACGTTAATGATATCTAAAGTTAAAATGAACTACAGAAGTAACAGCAGGAGCAGAAATCTTATTGCAATATTGCTGGTTGGTTAGGGCTTCTGGGTAACAGAAAAACAGTAGCTGACATCCCATAGTATATTAGATGCCATTAGCCACATAATGATCCGTCTGTGCCATGGGTAATAGTCTTCCTCGCATAACTCAAATATGTAAACTTGAACATGCATTTAGTGTTCCCTATTGCAGGATCTTCTCCAGTATCCTACTTCCTTTCTCCTTTTCTAAAGGTAAAGGTTAACATGGCAGCCTCCAGAGCTTGTCTGGGTGGGGGAGGAAGTAGATTCTTGTGACCTTCAAATTCCCAGCCTCCTACAGACATTTTCAATTGTACTTCTTTTTTCTCCAAATGTGTGGTAACCCATAGTTTGAAAACAAATGTAATAAGGACAAAAATGGACTTTCTGAAAGAGCATAATGAAGTGCAGGTATTCTATAGCAAATTATATCTGAAACAACAGGAAGAACAAGTAGTCACCATGAACAGAGTACGTTATGCCAGGCTGCCTTGTAGACCTGATGTTCTGGATCAGATACAGCAGGTGCAGGGACGAGATGTTTCAATTCTTTATGGATGCCTACACTTGGCAAGAGTCATAGAACCTGACTGAACACTGCCTTCTGAAGCCTCCTCTATAAGTTAGCTTGATTACATTTAGGCTAGTATTTTTAACATAAAATAATTTCCTTTATCTAATTAAATAACACATTGCCTATTTTCTTGAGGTCTATTTTACTAAGATACCTTCTTTGAGTTTTCATTACATTATAAAATTTAAATTAAAAAAGATGGTAAAACAATAAGTATATCTTTGTTAATCAAAGTGATCATCCGAAATGGAAAATTGACACAACCACAGAACACCTGGGTTTCCCTTTTTGTTTTTAAAAAATAATACTCCAAAGTAATAAATTACATTATTCAAATTGGCTGTAGTACCTATCTAATTTACTGGATAACTATTTAGATGTGTGTATGTGTGTGTATGTGTGTGTATGTGTTGCCCATATAGACAAGGTGCAACTATTTAAGTTTACTTACAATTGATTATATTCATAAAAGTATTGTGAACCATGTTATACAAATACATAATCCTGATTTTTCACATTATTAAAATAATAGCAAGTACATAATGACCACTTAATATGTGCCAGTGTGTGCTTTAAGTCATTTACTTGCAATGTTTTATTTACCTTTGTACATGCGCTATAGATTATATACTTTTATTATCATAAGTGGGTGAGAAAAATATTTTATATGGTTAACAATACTGGAAAGACACATTTGCTGCATTTTCACTGTTGTCTACTGAGTAAATACAGACATTCTGTGAAAGTTTGTGAATGAATAAATGGATGCATGGTTGAACAGGGAGTCAGTTCCCCTGAGAAGAAACACAGGACAATGCGGGGAGGTTGGCTCTGAGAATCTATGATGCCAATAGTTAGTGCCTGCCAAGTGACATGGAACTTGCTGAATGTTGTGACCATGTTGGCAAAGCAACAGACACACGTGCTGTTTGTCTGGAAAGTGCTATTGGTATCTCAGGATGAAGACATGGCTAAAAATTACCAAATACTTGAGACCTACCCCAAGACAAATGCAACCTGCTTTCCCAGGTGGCGTAAATAACATTTTCTCATTGTCAGAGAACATTAGGGGGTGCTTTCTGCAGTTACCAAACGTAGGACTTCAAAGCATAGATAACATTTTCATTCATAATTTTTTCCCCCTGTGAACATGTGGTACTTGAAAAAAGAGGAAAACCTTAGAGGTGAACAGCAGATTAAGCAGATGGTGTTGATGAGTTGAATTTGGATTTTGGTATCATGGCTTCAGTTTCTGGAATGCTAAGCTCTTGGCTCAAGGTAGAATTATATCTCACAGGGACGCAGAAAAACGTGTCTGCATGCAGGCTAGCAGTCATGATTAAATTGCTTTAAATAGAACGCAATATTGCAGAAAGTGTTTGAAAATGCACTGGGACCCTGTTGATTACTCTTCCAGGTTTCCTGTGTGATTCTTATCAGCACCTTCATATCAGCACCTTCCCATGCCAAGCTCAGGTTTGCCTTCAATCCTTTCTTCTCACTTGTGCCCTTTCTTGACCTTTTCCATGTTTAATTTCTCATCAGTCCTCAACACACTCCCAGTTTTGCCTTAGCCTCCTCCTCTGTTTCCTAGAAATGTCATTCCATGTCATGTCATGGCATGGTGGGTTATAACCAGTATTTACTTACCTTATCTTTACTTGCATGTAACCATCAATAAAATGTGGGCACCCCACTACTAGAATTTTTTTGTTTTATATTTTCAGGGTCTCAAGGAATGTCTAGTCTATTTCGGAGAATCCATAAATATTTGTTCAACAAACATGTGCTGATAGGTATTGGTAAATGCAAAATTAAAATTAAATAAGTGAAGCAGTAAGTTGGGGTTTTTTTAGCCTAACAACTGAAGAGTGGGCAGATATCAGTGGGTGTAGGCTATTTACAGGAACAAAACATTACAGTCAGTTCTGAACAGAGATCAGAGTGCTCTCTGAGTACAGCAAATTTGAGATTATCAATGCCAAAGTCCTTTCTAAGAATGTCGAAAAACGGGATTTTATTATTAGATGATTTTAGCCAAGACAAAAATAACATTGAATAATAAATTGCATTTAGAACTGATTTTTTAAAAAAATCCCACACATATTGATAAAATACTAAAGCATTCTTAACTACTGAAGTATGGCAATTGTGTGATAATTGTCAGGACCTTTCTTAATAATTGTTTAGGAAAACAGAAGATCTGAAGGCAAACAGCCAAGGTTTTTGGAAATCACAGGACTTTTATCAGTTGAACTTGTTAGAGTTTTCAAGAATTTTTTTTAATCTCAAATACATGTTAGTGTTGTGTTATTCTTCAAATCTTGATAGGAGAAATATTGACTTGGGAAAACACCTATAAAAATGTTTTTAAGACGTGACCTATCAGAGTGAATGCAGAAGTAGGAAATGTGCTTATTCTTTCTTATTTATTTATTTGAAAGTCAGAGTTACACACAGAGAGAGAGAGAGAGAGCGACAGAGATCTTCCACTCCACAGATGGCAACCAGCCAGGACTGGGCCAGGC